>NC_072373.2:114525606-114828636 GCF_028885625.2 Pongo pygmaeus | reverse complement strand
CACATCTAGACAACCTCCATATTATAATGTGAGAAAGATCAGCATTTAAAAGATCAATATGATGCATTATGCTATGGTTTATAATAGTTATATTTCTTGATGTCTTGAGTATTTTTTCTTTTGAGACAGAGTCTCGCTATGTTGCCCAGGCTGGAGTGAAGTAGCTAATTCAAATGCACAATCATTGCACACTGCAGCTTTGAACTTCTGTGCTTCCTGGCTCATCCCCTCAAGTAGCTAGGATTATAGGGGCACACCACCATGCCTAGCCAAGTATTTCTTAATTGGTACTTTTGAAATTTAGCCTTCATTAAGTTAGGTTCTTAGTTTATAGTACTTTTTATAGTGCTCATGTTATAGTTTTAGAATTTGTATTTTAAAGTATGTTTCCAGTCCATGACAGTATTACATCTTGTCTTTTTATAATAATAAGAACATTTTAGTTTTTAAGACACTACCTGATTTCATCAATTAATATATTTCTCCTTGATAATATAACATTTTAATAGAAATTAATTACTTGGCAGAGTGATAAGAATATTTTATAGCATATAAATGTTTTTCTGGTTGAATTTTACAATATGAAGATAGAATTTACTTATATTGAATATGTCATTGTTCATTGTTTTAAAATTATAGTGATTATTCACTTTAAATTTACTTGTTTAAAATATTTGACATAACCTGCCAAATTTTTGCCAAATATATGACTTAATTACACAGTGACTATACCTTTGAAATGAGAAAATTCGAAAAACACTTGCCATAGTTATGTATGTTTATTTTGCAGAAAGAAGTACATGATTTGGAAATACAGTTAACTGCCGTTACCACAAGTGAACAGTATTATTCAAAAGAGGTTAAAGATCTGAAAACTCAGCTTGAAAATGAGAAGTATGTTTTCCATTTATCTAAAAATAGCTTATGTACTCAATTCCTAAGCTTTCTGGTAATAAATAATAATTTAGTAAATTATATTTAATATTTATTTGAATGGATTTGAAATTGTATTTTATTCTTAAGGATCTAAATAATGTGCTAATTTCATTGCTAAGGAAAGTACATATCACTGACATAAAAAAAGAGTACATCCCAAAGTTGAGAACTACTTTAGATCAATGTGTTACTTTTCTTAGAGGTATTTAGTTCCCCATAAAAATAATCATTTTCATTCTAACTAGTTGTTTTGGTTGTTTTGCTAAATTATTTTATAGGTTTTTGCTGATAAAGTGTCAAAATAAAAATTTATTTCTTACATTATCCAAATAAAATATTGAATTGGATGATTTTACCTACTCAGTAAGTTTAATTTGGAGAGAAATCGGGGGAAATTATTATTGTATTATTACTCAGAGAAAAGTAAATTCAAGTAGCCAGTATAGTGGTGGTTAGCATGATTTTCCCCTTTTGGTGGCTTCTCAGTGCTAGATTAAATATGAGAAGTAAACAGTTTATGCAGCATCCTCTCCTTTCCTTTTTATCTAATTCTCTATTTCTGGTACCTTTTCAATAGTACTTTTTTAAGGGCCCTAGGTTAAACTCATCTATTAACTAATATCCCTTTTAATGAATGGACTGGTTAGTTATTTGCACTTTAATGTAAATTTGTTATCCTTAGTATATTTGCTTTTCAACTTTTCATGGCTTAGTGAAACACTTTATCTCCTTTTTGATGAATTTCCAGTATCATTAAGTAGAAACAGACAATAGATAATAGATGCTCCTAAAATCACTCTGTAGAGCCACATACTCCTCTGCCTTCATTTAAAATTGATATTGGATGTAAGCAATACAGCAATAATCTCTCTTCCAATGTAGAACATTTGAGATCTTTTAAGAGCAAGTTAGGTGTTGTGCACAAAAGTTAAACTTAGTTTTTTTTTTTTAATACTTTAACTTTTAGGGTACATGTGCACAACGTGCAGGTAAAAATATCTTAATTAAACACAGCTCATGCCTCATGTACTACTTTAATCAAGTTATAGGAAGTTTGAAATAACTTCTAAGAGACAGTCTAATGGAGAGGAAAAAATTATTGAAGAAAATAATGTACTCTTCAAAATTTGTGGAAAGTATGAAAGGATGAGCAAACAGGGAATATGCAAGGAAATATATTGTATGACATTTGAAAATTTAGTAAAGAAAAATTTCAAAAATATAAAAATTAGAGGCAATAATGTAATGATCAACCTATCACCCAGCTTCAGGAATTATAAACCAATAGTCAATTTCGTTTCATGTTTTTCCCCCAGCCCTTCATCCCTTTCCCCTATCATTATGTTGAATTAAATTCCATATTATGTCATTACATTTGTAAATATTTTGGTATGACTTTTTTAAAAAAATAGGCTTAAGAATACTGAATTAACTTCACACTGCAACAAGCTTTCACTAGAAAACAAAGAGCTCACACAGGAAACAAGTGATATGACCCTAGAACTCAAGAATCAGCAAGAAGATATTAATGTGAGTTGAAAAAGAAAGTGCTGGTGACTTAGTTTTCTTCCAATTAGTAGGTTAGAATAGATGACCTCTAAAGACCCTTTGACCTTTAAAGTCTGATTGCTTTAGAGCTAAAACTTTGTTTTAGAAGAAAAATATGCATGTTGGTCTTATAGGGTGGTAATAGGCAACAGAGGCTACCCTCTGATTAAAATTAAAATGGAGGCCACTCCTAGAAAAAGTTAATTTAATTTTAGGCATCAAGATTTTAAAAAAGTATTTAGTCAATAGGTATTTATTAAGTCATATAAGATTGTGGAGGATACAATGATGAATAAAATGTCACCCTTTCTCTTTAAGAACTTATGACTTAATAAAAAAGAGTAATTTCTCACATAACTTAAGCAAAATAGTATGTCGTATATGTTGTTAGTGGGACAAGGTGCTATCAGAGTTTGCAGGATCACTTCTGCTTTGGATAAAGAGAAGGCTTCCGAGAGAATATAGCATTGATTTTGGTCTTAAAAGGTGAATTATGAGTTCAGTAGGTAACAATGAATGGAAAACATTACTTGAAGTGACAATATGAACAAAGGATACAGTCTCAAAGTAACACTGGAAAACCAAATGATACTTGTTTTGTTAACTGTTATATAGAGATTGTTGGGAGAATAATTAAAGTAAGGCTTAAAAAGTAGTATGGACCTATACAAGTTGAAAAGCCCATTTTTTTGCTTTACATATAACTAAATAAATTTTATGCTGATAGATAAAGGTCTTAAATAGTAGTTTAAATTTTATTTTTGTTTAAACAAAATAATTGATATAAACAACATTATTTCTTTAGAATAACAAAAAGCAAGAAGAAAGGATGTTGAAACAAATAGAAAATCTGGAAGAAACAGAAACCCAATTAAGGCAAGACTAACAAATTGGCCTTTTTTTGTCTGGCAAAAGATTTTGATATTTCTTTTCTATTAACTTGTTATCATTAATTTAAATTGGACTGCTGTTGAATATTTTATAAAGTAAAAATTAGACATAAATCACTGTTGTGGAATCCTGCTTAAAAATAAAATTATAATAATGTCTACTTTATACTTAGTGTTAAAAGTTAGTGAGATTAGACATAAATTTTAAAGCATCATAAACCTTCTAATTCTTTAATATTTAAGAAAATATATTAATCACATTTCATAAAATATAGAAATCTTAAAAATAACTTCTAATCATATGAACTGTTATAATACTGGAGTATTTATACCCACTCTCTCCATATATTTTTTTACATTTAAAAAAATTATCTTTATTTAGGTTTCTGATTCAGCACATGTGTCAAAGACTAATCAACATAAAGGAGTAAATAAGACATTAATTGAAAGTCTTACATCTCTCTAAACTCTGGCCAAGAATGTCAAGATTGCCACTATTACCAGAACTCCAACCTAGTCAAGTTGTAGACAAGCTATCATGAACAACATACAGTGTGCACAGATATGCAGAGGCAAAAGGCATGCTAGCACCTGGCTCTCCTCTTTTCCTTGTTGACATCTTTCTGTTGGACAGTCCACTTTTGCTTTCCAGGCTAAGTTCCAAATCAAGTCCAAAGAAGGCTCAGGGTCAACCTGACCAGATACTCTTCTGGAGGAATGCATTCTTAAACTATTGTGCCTGCAACTTTGTTTTTCCCAGGATGAAGTTCAGACCGAGATGTACAATACAGTCTAGATGACGGTACAGACTAAGTCAAGAACTAAAGTTGAGCAGTAACCCGAGTTAAGGCATGAATGCAGACACAGACATGCACACACACAGCACCCATGCTATCAAGACACAGGATTTTTTCAGTTGCCTCACAAGAGGCAACCTGGGCTTGGCAGTTAATCAGAACTGCTGAGCATTCCAGAAAATGCCCCCCACGACTTTATGCTAACAGCTGTGCGTATGTTTTAATCAAAAAATTAAAGAAAGAAGAAAAAAAACTAAAAAAAAAAACCCTAAAAAACAAAGAAAAAAACAAACAAAAAATCACCAAAAATCTAGAAACCCCTTAATCTCTTACAGTGGCTCTCGAGCATGGAACTTATGGAGCAGCATCAATGGCTGGCTCTTTAACAATTTGGAAATAAAAGGTTGTTTTACTATGTATTTCTTTGGTAGTCATCACTACAAAGTTTTCAGTGTTGGTTACCTATAAGACAAATACTAGACAGAAGATCAAGTTACACAGAAATATTTCTTCTGTACTGGTAAGATACAAATATTGAGCTCTCAAAGCACAAGTTACTATGCTTTTTCTTGCCTTATTGGGCATTCTCTAAAAGCAAGGCTTTGTGCAGGAAAAGTTCATGTCTACCTAACAAAGGGTAATACATGTTCTATTTTCCTACAAGTGAACAATTAACACAAATTCACATTATCAATTATTTCTGGTTGAATCCATTAGAAGCCAATTACAAAGGGACAGCAGCACTTGGTGTGAAAGCCACTTTCTGGTCACACATTCATTCCATGGTTGCTAGTCAGTAGCTCAGGAGCTCAGAATTTAAAACTCCTTTCAGTCAAATAAGGAGTAAGTTCAATTAAAGACTTCCACTATCTGCCAAATTTCTAGAATTCTGTCTAGAGTGCTAGCATGCTTGATGAGAGAAAGCAGTTCAGAGCCCAAAGAAGTGTCAGGTATTAGGTAAGTTAATTTGGTTTTGTATAAAAGGCATGGTAATCTGGCAACAGAGTACTTATCCTATTAGCAGCACAGTGGTAACCAAGGGTCTCTGCAAGACAGGAAAATGAAGCTGCTGAAGCCCCTGTTGCTCCCACCTGCCTGCAGGAAGGCTACTGATTTTACAAAGGCCTTCTGGGAGCCAATCCATGGCTCACCTGGGAGAGTGGGTAATAGAATGGCGGGAACCATGTTCAGCCCCCATGAGAAGTGCCGGACTGAGGGAAGTCAGCTTCCCATAGGTGTACCCACTCTATATTTTAAAGAATGTATTTGGTCATTGCTTATAATCATACATATATAATTTTATATGTGGTTTTTCCTTTTAATGTTATTTTTAGCATTATTAATGTTTTTATGTGTTTTCACAGTCATCTATTTTAATGCCCATCTACCAGTCATTTAAGTGGATGTAATGACATTATTTTAGTCATTTTTACTTTTGGATATTTATGTTTTTTAGTTTTTCATTTTCATAAATAATACTAGTAAACATGTTGGCACATAAATACTTTTTCCTTATTTTGAATTAGATCATAGTAATAATGATTTCTGTGTCTTGATGGTTAGTTTCCAATAGGTTGTATCATTGTAAACCATGCAATACAACAAATATTATATGAAAATGCTGGTCCTAAAATGTTTTAATTGATATTGGGTATTATTAATTTATTGATAATTTAAAAGATAAGGATAAGTCATTTTTGATATGATTTGTGATTTTTATTTTTTGGATAAGCTTTGGAAGCTTTCAAGTTTGATTTTGGAATTTCTTCTTTTTAAAATTGTCTGCTTATACCTGTTGCCCTCTAATCTTTTGAGGTTTTTTTTTTTTTATTGATTTGCTTAAGCTTCTAAAAATATATTAATCTTTTACCTGGTTTATTTATAGCAGATATTTTCCCTAACCTGTTGTTTTCCTTTAACTTCAGAGAACTTTTTATTATATGAAAGGTTTCAATTTTTTATTAAACTTGATTGTCTTTTGTGATTTTACCATTGCTTCTTTTAAGGTTTCTTTTTAATTTCCAATTTTTAATTTTTGTGGGTGCGTAGTAGGTATATATACGTATGGGGTATATAAGACATTTTGATACAGGCATACAATGTATAATAATCATATCAGAGTAAATGGGGTATGCATCACTTTAAGCATTTATCCTTTGTGTTACGAATAACCCAATTATACTTTTACTTTTTAAAAAAAGTACATGTAAATTATTATTGATTATAATCACCTTGTGCTATTAAATACTAGATGTGATTCACTTTCTATTTTTGTACTCATTAACCATCTCCATTTCCCTCTATCACCACTACTCTTCCTAGCCCCTGGAAACCCTCTTTCTACTCTCTATCTTAATGAGTTCAATTGTTATAATTTTAGCTCCTTCAAATAAGTGAACATGCGAAGTTTGTCTGTCTGTACCTGTCTTATTTCAGTTAACCTAATGACCTCCAGTTCCATCTATGCTGTTGCAAATGACAAGATCTCATTCTTTATTATGGCTGAATAGTACTCCGTGGTGTATATGCATCACATTTTTGTTATCCATTCACCTGCTGATGGACACTTACGTAGCTTCCAAATATTGGCCATTGTGAACAGTGCTTCAATTAACAGAGTGCAAATGTCTCTTAGATATACTGATTTCCTTTGTTTTGGGTGTATACACAGGAGTGGGATTGCTGGGTGATACGGTAGCTCCATTTTTGAGGAACCTCCAAGCCATTCTCCATAGTGGTTGTACGAATTTACATTCCCACCAGCAGTGTATGAGGGTTTCCTTTTCTCCGCATCCTTGCCAGTATTTGTTATTGCCTGACTTTTGGATAAAAGCCATTTTAACTGGGGTAAGATGATATCTCATTGTAGTTTTGATTTGCATTTCTCTGACGATCAATGATGTTGAGCACCTTTTCATATACCCGTTTGCCATTGGTATGTCTTCTTTTGAAAAATGCCTATTTAGATCTTTTGCCCATTTTTTCCCATAGGATTATTAGATTTGTTCCCATAGAGTTTTTTGAGCCCTTTATATATTGTGTGTATTAATCCCTTGTCAGATGGATAGTTTACAAATATTTTCTCCCATGCTGTGGGTTGTGTCCTCCCTTTGTTGATTTTTTTTTTTTTTTTTTTTTTTGCTGTGCAGAAGCTTTTTAACTTGATGTGATCTGACTTACCTATTTTTGCTTCAGTTGTCTGTACTTGTGGGATATTACTCAAGAAATCTTTGCCCAGTCCAATGTCCTGGAGAGTTTCCTTGATGGTTTCTTTTAGTAATTTCATAGCTTGAGATCTTGGATTTAAGTCGTTGATCCATTTTGATTTGATTTTTATATGTGGCAAGAGATAGGGGTCTAGTTTCATTCTTCTGCATATGGATATATGGATATCCAGTTTTCCCAGCACTGTGTATTGAGACTATCCTTTCCCTAATGTGTGATCTTGGCACCTTTGTCAAAAATGAGTTCGTTGCAGATGTGTGGATTTATTTCTGAGTTCTCTGTTCTGTTTCATTGGTCTATATTTTTGTTTTTATGCTAGTGCCATGCTGTTTTGGGTACTATAGCTAGGTAGCAGATTTTGAAATCAGGTAATGTGATTCCTCTAGTTTTGTTCTTTTTGCCCAGAATATCTTGGGCTATTCTGGGTCTTTTGTGGTTCTATATAAATTTTAGGATTGTTTCTTCTATTTCTGTGAAGAATGTCATTGGTATTTTGATAGAGATTGCATTGAATCTGTAGATTGCTTTGGGTAGTACAGATATTTTAACAATAGTGATTGTTCCAGTCCATGAACATGGAATGTCTTTCCTTTTTTTGTGTGTCCTCTTAAATTTCATTAATCAGTGTTTTATAGTTTGCATTTAAAGATTTTTCACTTTTTTGGTTGGGTTAATTTCTGGATGTTTAATTTTATTTATAGCTATTGTAAATGGGAGTACTTTCTTGATTTATTTTTCAGATTATTTGCTGTTGGCATATAGAAATGCTACTGATTCTTTTATCCTGAAACTTTCCTGAATTTGCTTATTAGTTCTAATAGTTTTTTGGTGAGATTATTAGGCTTTTCCAAGTATAAGAAATATACATCTGCAAGCAAGGATAATTTGACTTGTTTTCCAATTTGAATGCCCTGTATTTCTTCCTTTTGTCTAATTCCTGTAGCTAGGACCTTCAGTACTATGTTGAATAACAGTGGTGAAAGTGGGCATCCTTGCTGTGTTCCAGGTCTAAGAGGAAAAGCCTTCAGTGTTTCCCCATTCAGTATGATACTTACTGTGGGTCAGTCATATATGCTTTTATTATGTTGAGCTATGTTCCTTCCGTACCCAGTTTTTTGAGGGTTTTTATCATGAACAGATGTTGAATTTTATCAAATGCTTTTCAGCATCAATTGAAATGATCATATGGTTTTTGTCCTATAGCATGTTGATATAATGTATCACATTGATTTATTTGTATATGTTGAATTATCCTTACATTTGTGGGATAAATCTCACTTGGTTATGATTAATGATCTTTTTAATGTATTGTTGAATTTGGTTTGCTAGTATGTTGAAGATTTTTGCATCAATGTTCATCAGGGATATTGGCCTTTAGTTTCCTTTTTTTATGTGTCTTTATTTGGCTTTGGTATCAGGGTAATACTTGCCTCACAGAATGAGTTTAGCTGTATTCCCTCCTCCTTTATTTTTTGGAGTAGTTTGTGTAGGATTGATATTAATTCTTCTTTAAATGTTTTGAAAAATTCAGCAGTGAAGCCATCAGGTCCTGGGTTTTTCTTTGCTGGAAGACTTTTTATTATAGCTTTGATCTCATTACTTGTTTTTGGTCTGTTCAGGTTTTAGATTTCTTCATGGTTCAATTTTGGTAGGTTGTATGTGTCTAGGTATTTATCCATTTCTTCTAGGTTTTCCAATTTATTGATGTGTAGTTGCTTAGAGTAGCCTCTTATGATCCTTTGAATTTCTGTGATATTGGTTATAATGTCTCCTTTTTCATCTCCTTTTTTTAAATTTATTTTGGTCTTCTCTCTTTTTTTCGTAGTTCGTCTTCCTAAAGTTTTGTCAATTTTATCTTTTCAAAAAACCAACTTTTTGTTTTGTTGATGTTTTGTATTGTTTTCTTTAATTTCATTTATTTTTGCTTTGATCTTTATTATTTCTTCTATTCTACTAATTTGGGTTTGGTTTGCTCTGCTTTTTCTAGTTTTTTAAGATGCATCGTTAGATTATTTGACTTTTTAAAACTTTTTTGATGTAGGCACTTATAAACACACCTCTTAATACTCCTTTTGCTGTGTCCCATAGGTTTTGGTATGTTGTCTTTCTATTATCCTTTGTTTCAAGACATTTTTCAGTTTTCTTCTTAATCTCTTTATTGACCCACTAACCATTCAGGAGCATATTTTTAAATTTTCATGTACTTTTACAGTTTTCAACATTCTTCTTGTTATTAACTTTCAGTTCAATTTCATTGTAGTCAGAGTAGGTACTTGATATGATTTCAGTTTTTTAAATGTTTTAAGACTTGTTTTGTGGCTTAACATATGGTCTGTCCTTGAGAATGTTCCATGTGCTTAGGAGAAGGATGTTTATTCTGCAATTGTTGGATGAAATGTTCTGTAAATATATATTAGGTTCATTTGGTCTAAAGTGCAGATTGCTTGATGTTTCTTTGGATGATCAAAGTCTGGGTGATCTGTCCAGTGCTGAAAGTGGGGTGTTTAAGTTACCAGCTATTATTTTACTGGAACCTATCTCTCTTTAGCTCTAATAATATTTGTTTTATATATCTGTGTGCTCCAGTGTTGGGTACATATATCTTTATAATTGTTATATTCTCTAGCTGAATTCATCCCTTTATCATTATAGAATGACCTTTTTTGTCTCTTTTTATAGTTTTTGTATTGAAATCCATAATGTCTGGCATAAGTATAGCTATTTCTGCTCTTTTTTAGTTTCCATTTGCATGGAGTTTCTTTTACCATTCCTATATTTTCAGTCTATGTGTATCTTTACAGGTGAAGAGGTGTTTCTTGTTAGGCAACTGCCCGTTGGGTCTTGTTTTTCTATCCATTCAGTTGCTCTATGTCTTTTGATTGAAGAGTTTAGTCCATTTACATTCAATGTTATTATTGATAAGTAAGGACTTACTCTAGCCATATCGTTATTTGTTTTCTGGTTGTTTTGTGGTCTCTTCTTTCTTCTTTCTTTCCTTCATGTTTTCCTTTTAGTGAAGACAATTTTCTTTGGTGGTATATTTTAATTTCTTACTTTTTCATTTTTGTTTATTTGTTGTATTTTTTTTATTTGAAGTTACCATTAGGCTTGCAAATAATGTCTTATAACCCATTATTTTAAACTGATGACAAGTTAACTGATTGCATAAGCAAATAAACAAAGAGAAAACTAATAAAAACTCTATACTTTAACTTTGTTTCCCTGATTTTAAACTTTTTGTTGTTTTTATTTGTATTTTATTATTGTGTTTATGTCTGGAAAAATTGTTATTATTTTTCATCAGTTCATCTTTTTGTCTTCCTACTTAAGATACGAGGCCAGGTATGGTGGCTCACTCCTGTAATCCCAGCACTTTGGGAGGCCAAGGCGGGCAGATCACCGAGGTCAGGAGTTTGAGACCAGCCAGGCCAACATGCTGAAACGCTGTCTCTACTAAAAATACAAAAATTAGCCAGGCGTGGTGGCGGGTGCCTGTAATCCCAGCTACTGGGGAGGCTGAGGCAGGAGAATTGCTTGAATCTGGGAGGTGAAGGTTGCAGTGAGTGACAAGAGTGAGACTCTGTCTCAAAAAAAAAAAAAAAAAAGATATGAGTAGTTACATTCCACAATTACAGTTTTATAATGTTCTATGTATTTACTGTTACCAGTGAGTTGTGTATCTTCAGATGATTTCTTATTGCCCATTAACATTCTTTTCTTTCAGATGGAAGAACTCTCTTTACCATTTTTTGTAGGACAGGTCTGGTGTTAATGAAATTTCTTAGCTTATGTTTGTCTGAGAAAGTCTTTATTTCTCCTTCATGTTTGAAGGATATTTTCACTGGATATACTATTCTAGGGTAAAAGTTTTTTCCTTCAGCACTTTAAATATGTCATGACCCTCTCTGGGCCTGTAAGGTTTCCATTGAAAAGTCTGCTGCCAGACATACTATATGTTATTTATTTCTTTTCTCTTGCTGCTTTTAGGATTCTTTCTTTATCCTTGACCTTTGTGAGTTTGATTTTAAGTGCCTTAAGGCAGCCTTCTTTGGTTTAAATATACTTGGTGTTCTAATAACCTTCTTGTCCTTGAATATTTAGATCTTTCTCTAGGTTGGGAAGTTCTCTGTTATTATCCCCTTGAATCAACTTTCTACCCTTATCTCTGTCTCTACTTCCTCTTTAAGGCCAATGACCCTTAGATTTGCCCTTTTGAGGTTGTTTTCTAGATCTTATAGGCATGTCTACCAGGCATTCTTGTATTGCTATAAAGAAATAGCTGAGACTGGGTAATTTTTAAAGAAAAGAGGTTAATTGGCTCATAGTTCCTTAGGCCATACAGAAAGCATGGTGATGGCATCTGCTCAGCTTCTTGGAAGGCCTTAGGGAACTTTTACTTATGGTAGAAAGCAAAGGAGGCACTTCACATGGCAAAAGCAGGAGCAAGAGTGGTGGGGAGGACACACTTTTAAACATCCAAATGTTGCAAGAGTTCGCTATTGCAGACATCACCAAGCCATGAGGGATCCTCCCCCATGACCCAAACACCTCCCACCAGGCCCCACCTCCAATATTGGCGATTACATTTCAATATGAAATTTGGGTGAGAGCAAATATCCAAACTGTATCATTGCACTTCCCCGCACCCAAATCTCATGTACTTTTCACATTCCTAAATACAATCATGCCTTCCAAATAGTCCCCCAGAGTCTAACTCATTCCACCATTAACTCAAAAGTCCAAAAGCCAAAATCTCATCTGAGACAAGGCAAGTCCCCTCCACCTGTAAAATCAAAACAAGTTAATTACTTCCAAGATACAATGGATAAATTCTCCCATTCCAAAATGGAGAAATCAGCCAGAAGAATTTAGTTTATGTTCCATGCAAATCTAAAACCCAGCAGGGCAGTCATTAAATCTTAAAGCTCCAAAATAATCTCCTTTGACTCTATATGCCACATCCAGGGAACACTGCTGTAAAGGGTGGACTCCTAAGGCCTTGGGCAGCTCTGCCCCTTTTGCTTTGTATTTTGATATTTAGTTTCTCTTTTTTAAAACTATAAAAACATTTTAAGCCATCAATTTACTTCTGAACACAATGATGAATTTATGATACAGTGTTTGATATGTAGTGTTTCCATGTTCATTATTTTCTAAACAACTTGTTTTTATATTTTAAGTTTCTGTTTAATCCATTAGTAGCTTAGATGAATTCCACATATTTGGGGGCTCTTGTTTGTACTTATATTCTGAAGTATTCAGTTTTGGTTTTTTACATTTGGTTAGAGAATGTGGTCTTTAAGACTTCCTTATTTCGAGTTATTTGAGATCTTTAGGCCTAATAATTTTTAGTATAATGTCACTCTTCCATTTTCTTTTAGAAATGAACTGGAATATGTGAGAGAAGAGCTAAAACAGAAAAGAGATGAAGTTAAATGTAAATTGGACAAGAGTGAAGAAAATGTATGTTATATTTAATAATGGATTGTATCACAAAATTTCAAATCATAAAAGCAACACCATATGTCTAAACTAAAATAAAGGGAAGTATACTGTTGTATAAATAATAGTGATCTAGAGACTGTCATCAGCCATCAACCTTAAATATCTAGGAAAAGTTGGATTATTTTACTATTAATCTATTACCTATATCTAGAAGAAATAGTGGCATAATTCTGATTTTCTTTTAACATGTGTTCAATATTTAATGTAGACTTAACATTTTTTAGGCTAAATAAAAGGCTCATACTTCAGTAATATAAAATATATGGATGACAAATTGTTTAATAAGTTTGTGTCATGCTTTGGTGAATATGATATCAAATTAAGATAATAAGGTTTTTAGGGAAGAGTGTCATGAAAATGGAATAGTACAAGATATGTGACATGATTATGGTATATATTATACAGAGTGGAAGAAAATTATGCCAAAGTGGAAGATTGATCTAGATTTTGAGGTCTTTGATTGTGTTTTTTCGTTCATTCAACAAATATTATTGACCATCTGCTATGTGCCAGGCAGTGTTCTGGGTGTTACGTTTGGATTTCATTTATTTGGTAGAGAGTAGTGATCTAATTAAAGTTTTTTATTGAGGAGGTGACACCTTTTAATATTTGAGAATGGAATGGGGAGAGATAAAAGGCATTGGAATCAGTTGGAAAGCTATTAAAAGTCATCTTGAAAGTTCTAAAAAAATCTTGGAGAGGACTCTGGCCTAGTTCAGTTCATACTTATTCCTGAGTCAATCACTGTGGCTAGGTGATAGAGTAACCTGGCTAAGCCTGAGCTGCATGTCGACTCATAGAGATAGAGTTAGCCCCCGTCAAATTACATGAACAGAGCAGGGCTACTGTGGATTTTATAGTAGAGGAATTCTTGCAGGAAAGGGTGCTGGCCAGACCAAAACATAGGTTCTCTATTATTAGAGTCTATAGAAAGGACATCTAATCCAAACTTGAGCTAGGGCGTGCTTCCTGAAAGAAGTCACATTCAATGTGAAGCCTTAGATTAATAGGAATTAGTGGAGGACAGGTGGTGGACACAAGTATAGCAGGGAGGATAATATTCTAAGTTAAAAAAACATAAACATTATATGGGTAAGCCTGAAAGTATCAGAGCATGGCGTATTTAAGTAACTACAAAAAATTCATTGTGACTAAAAGATGGAGTTTAAGGTAGTGGTGGTAGAGGGCAGAGTGAGGAAAGATGAGGGTAGGGAGAGGTAAGCATGGAGAGATGAAGGTGGGGAAAAATGAGAGTGGATCATTTAAGGCCACCTAAGCTACATTTAGGAGTTTGAGGTCATTGAAGAATTTTGACATGAGGATTGTTAAAATTATATTTACACTTTTGAGAGCTGTAAAACTATTGGAATAGTTCAAGGAGATGAGATAAGGTACCATTTTAAAGGGCTTACAATAGACCAAGTGCATTCTAGGTTCTTTCTATGTATTATCTTACTTAACTAGAAGTCATTTGCTCTTATTTTATAAATTGGGAAATCAGACCTCCAAAGGATAAAAACCTTCAAAAGGTTACATGACTAAGAAGTAGTAGAGGTGATCTTCTACATTCTTTAAGTTATACCACATTTTTCTCCCTGAAAAGCTATTTTTCTTTTAGTTCATATTTATTAGTTAAATTCAACCTGAAAAAAATGAACTTAATATGCTAAATACTTGGTATGTAATTCACTACTTTAAAATTTGTATCAGAGGCCACTGCAGATCATTAAGCCTGTTGTTTGTTAATGGAGAAAAACATGAACTTAATTTTTAATGTAAAATAAAATCCTCCATTAAGAATTTAAAACATAATTTATTTTGCCAATATAGAAAATATTAGTGATGATTTAAGGAAAAAAATGAAATGCATGACAAATTTTTAGCATATTTCAGTTTTCCATATTTGGATTTCAACTTACCTGTTAAAACAGTTTCCCAGAAAGAATCCAGCTTGTAAATATTTCCCAGATATTTTGTGTGACCTTGAATTTCATTACACTTTTCTTCCCCCAATCTGCTACCTTAGTTCAGACATTTTTTATTTTATATATATTTTATCTATCTGAGCCTTAGTTTCCTCATCTCTCAAATGGAGATAATACCTATCCTTTCTATCTCATTGGATCGTTGCAAAGTTCAGAGTTAATAAATGTTTGTGAAAGCTATATTTAAGGGATTATAAATGTTTATATACAAGACAATTTAAAAAATTTGAGATAAACTGGGAAAGCTGATAAAACATTGCAAAGATAAGAATGATGAATGTTGACATATAAGCAATAACATGAAAATGATTTTTTTAACTGAGAGAAATTATATATATTTATGGTATACAAAGTGATGTTTTGATATATGTATACATTGTGAAATGATTAAATCATGCTAGTTAACATATTAATCACTTCACATACAAAGATAATTTTTTTTAAAAAAAGAGATACTGAGGCTGAGCATAGTGGCTCACACCTGTAATCCCAGCACTTTGGGAGGCCGGGGTGAGAGGATCACTTGAACCCAGGAGTTGGAAGTTGCAGTGAGCTATGATTGCATTTGTATTTAGATGATCTTTATTGAAATTTGTGATTTTAGTATAATTTTTATATTAATGGAATTACCATGATTTTGAAGTGACCTTTATCAGTACTTTATGCAATATTTTTATTAGTCTGAAATTGCCTGTTTTGACTGGTATACTGAATAAAATAGCTATAATTTCTCACAATTTTTTAGTGTAACAATTTAAGGAAACAAGTTGAAAATAAAAACAAGTATATTGAAGAACTTCAGCAGGAGGTATGTATTTTTATAAATATTCTCAAAATCAAACTGATATTTTCACCACAGTTTTAGAGGATAATGCTTTCCCTTCCTTTAGTAATTTAAGTCTAAGTCAGTGGCAAGGTAAGTTTGAATAACTTTAGTACTAAATATAATTATTTTTACTTTTAACAGAATAAGGCCTTGAAAAAAAAAGGTACAGCAGAAAGCAAGCAACTGAATGTTTATGAGATAAAGGTATTTGGCATCTTTATTTTTGTTTTTTAAATACTAATAGATGAGAATTTAGACATTTTATTCCACTTGTTTATACAGTATAAATTGAAAAGTTGAAAGGTTGTTATCTTTTTAAATAGAGGAGATCAATTCTTTTGTTGTAATAGAGTACACATCTGTGATTTAGCATGCATATATATTCTTAAGCTTGGATTCAAGCAGCTTAAGAATATATGTGCATGCATGAGCTCTTTGTGTGTAGTCATATTCCCTATTTCCATATTAAAAAGTGAAATTGAATAAGTGGAATGGATTCTTGGAATCTACATTTTAAAAAGCTCTATGTGTGATTATCCTGCTGCAGAAGGGGATTGAGAACCATTTACTTGTATAAAACAAATTAAAGCCTTACAGTGTAAGCTTCTGATATTAGAGCCATATTTTGTAATCTTATTCCTATGTCTTTGAACAATGACTGACAGTAAGTATTCAATAAATAGTTTTTGAATTATGAATGGAAAACAGCAGTTCTCGTTGTATTAATTATGTGCTTTTTGGGAGGAAACATAAAAATCTTATACCTTCCTTTAATAGTATTTGAAATTAAAAATATGTAAATGTGATTAAAAATTAAGTCAAGTAAGGATTTTCATAAACGGTTGATATTCTATATAAAAGTAGCAGATTCATATATCTTATAATTCAGCTCTTCTACTCCTAGGTAGAGTAAGGAGAAAGGTACGAAAATATTCATAGCAACATTCTTTGTATTAGCCCCAAACAGAAGACAACAAAAATGTCAATCAATAGTATAAAAATCAGTCAATAAAAAATAACACCAAAATAACGCAGATGTTAGAATTAGCAGATAAAGTCTTTTATGCAGCTATTACAAACATCTTCAAAGACAGAAAGGAAAATATGGTCATAATGAAAGATCGGATGGGGAATGTCAGTGAAGAAATGGAAACTGAAAATAATCAAATGGAAGTTCTAGAACTGAAAAGTAAAATGTCTTTAAAAACCAAAACCAAAACCAAAACCAAATGGTCCTAATAGTAGATTGAAGACAAATGAATCAAGTGTCAGTAAACTGGAAGCTGGGTAAGTAGAAATTATCTAGTCAGAAGTACACAGAAGAGTTTTTAAAAGAAAGGAATAGTGCCTCAGTAGCCTGTAGAACAATAACAAGTGTTTTTAAGTGTGTAATTGGAGTCCCCAAGTAAGAAGAGAGAGAGAATAGGGCAAATAAAATTTTTGTTTTTGAGACAGAGTCTCACTCTGGCACCCAGGCTGGAGTGTGCAGTGCAGCGATCATAGCTCACCGCAGCCTCAACCTCCTGGACTCAGGTGATCCTCCTACCTCAGCCTCCTGAGTAGCTGAGACTACAGGAGTATGCCATCACATCTGGCTAATTTTTGTATTTTTGGTAGAGATAGGGTTTTGCCACGTTTCCCAGGCTGATCTTGAACTCATAGGCTCAAGTGATCCACCTGCCTCAGCCTCCCAAATTGCTAGGATTACAGGTGTGAGTGACCGTGCCTGACCTGGGCAAATAAAATTAATTGAGAAATTTCTCAAAAATTTATCACACTTAAAACAAACTCACAGATCCATGGCCCTCAGCAAATCCAAAGCAAGATAGGCACAAAACCATATGTAGGCAGTCATATCTTAGTCAAAGTGCTAAAACCAAAGATAAAAAAAAACTTTTAAAAGCAGACAGAAAAAAATGTCACATTGCACAACAGTGACACAGATGATGGCTGACCTTGTATCAGGACAGTGAAGGTCAGATGACAAAGGAATGACATTTATAAAATGCTAACAAAAATAAACCATCAACCCAGAATTCTGTATGCAGCAAAAATCTTTATTAAATGAAGACAACATGACTTCAAAAGCTGTACCCTGAGCAATACTTAAGGAATTTCTTCAAGCTGAAGGAAAATGGCATTAGATGGAAACTTTGATCAATGAAAAGCACTGGAAATGGTAAATATTGAGATGAATTAAAAAGGCGATATATTTTTCTTTTAATTTTAAAAGGGTATATATGGCTGCTTAAAGGAAAACAAATTGCTATTATAGAGTTTATAATCTCTATAATACAGGGGAGTAAATATAACTATTTTGTTGTAACATTTTTACATTACATATGAAATAGTACAATATTAACACTTAAATAGAGTTTGGTAAGTTAGTGATACATACTATCCTCCTTAGAGCAACCCCTACAAAATAATGCAACAAAGTATAGCTGTCTTAGTTTAGGTTTCTAAAACAAAGTACCACAGACTGGGTGGCATATAAACAATGAACATTTATTTCTTTTTTTTTTTCTTTTTATTATTATTATTATTATTATTATACTTTAGGCTCTATGGTACATGTGCGCAATGTGCAGGTAAGTTACATATGTATACATGTGCCATGCTGGTGCGCTGCACCCACCAACTCGTCATCTAGCATTAGGTATATCTCCCAATGCTATCCCTCCCCCCTCCCCCAACCCCACAACAGTCCCTGAAGTGTGATGTTCCCCTTCCTGTGACCATGTGTTCTCATTGTTCAATTCCCACCTATGAGTGAGAATATGCGGTGTTTGGTTTTTTGTTCTTGCGATAGTTTACTGAGAATGATGATTTCCAATTTCATCCATGTCCCTACAAAGGACATGAACTCATCATTTTTTATGGCTGCATAGTATTCCATGGTGTATATGTGCCACATTTTCTTAATCCAGTCTATCATTGTTGGACATTTGGGTTGGTTCCAAGTCTTTGCTATTGTGAATAATGCTGCAATAAACATACGTGTGCATGTGTCTTTATAGCAGCATGATTTATAGTCCTTTGGGTATATACCCAGTAATGGGATGGCTGGGTCAAATGGAATTTCTAGTTCTAGATCCCTGAGGAATCGCCACACTGACTTCCACAAGGGTTGAACTAGTTTACAGTCCCACCAACAGTGTAAAAGTGTTCCTATTTCTCCACATCCACTCCAGCACCTGTTGTTTCCTGACTTTTTAATGATTGCCATTCTAACTGGTGTGAGATGGTATCTCATTGTGGTTTTGATTTGCATTTCTCTGATGGCCAGTGATGGTGAGCATTTTTTCATGTGTTTTTTGGCTCATAAATGTCTTCTTTTGAGAAGTGTCTGTTCATGTCCTTCGCCCACTTTTTGATGGGGTTGTTTGTTTTTTTCTTGTAAATTTGTTGGAGTTCATTGTAGATTCTGGATATTAGCCCTTTGTCAGATGAGTAGGTTGCAAAAATTTTCTCCCATTTTGTAGGTTGCCTGTTCACTCTGATGGTAGTTTCCTTTGCTGTGCAGAAGCTCTTTAGTTTAATTAGATCCCATTTGTCAATTTTGGCTTTTGTTGCCATTGCTTTTGGTGTTTTAGACATGAAGTCCTTGCCCATGCCTATGTCCTGAATGGTAATGCCTAGGTTTTCTTCTAGGGTTTTTATGGTTTTAGGTCTAACATTTAAGTCTTTAATCCATCTTGAATTGATTTTTGTATAAGGTGTAAGGAAGGGATCCAGTTTCAGCTTTCTACATATGGCTAGCCAGTTTTCCCAGCACCATTTATTAAATAGGGAATCCTTTCCCCATTTCTTGTTTTTGTCAGGTTTGTCAAAGATCAGATAGTTGTAGATATGTGGCATTATTTCTGACGGCTCTGTTCTGTTCCATTGATCTATATCTCTGTTTTGGTACCAGTACCATGCTGTTTTGGTTACTGTAGCCTTGTAGTATAGTTTGAAGTCAGGTAGTGTGATGCCTCCAGCTTTGTTCTTTTGGCTTAGGATTGACTTGGCGATGCGGGCTCTTTTTTGGTTCCATATGAACTTTAAAGTAGTTTTTTCCAATTCTGTGAAGTCATTGGTAACTTGATGGGGATGGCATTGAATCTGTAAATTACCTTGGGAGGATGGCCATTTTCATGATATTGATTCTTCCTACCCATGAGCATGGAATGTTCTTCCATTTGTTTGTATCCTCTTTTATTTCCTTGAGCAGTGATTTGTAGTTCTCCTTGAAGAGGTCCTTCACATCCCTTGTAAGTTGGATTCCTAGGTATTTTATTGTCTTTGAAGCAATTGTGAATGGGCGTTCACTCATGATTTGGCTCTCTGTTTGTCTGTTATTGATGTATAAGAATGCTTGTGATTTTTGTACATTGATTTTGTATCCTGAGACTTTGCTGAAGTTGCTTATCAGCTCAAGGAGATTTTGGGCTGAGACAATGGGGTTTTCTAGATATACTATCATGTCATCTGCAAACAGGGACAATTTGACTTCCTCTTTTCCTACTTGAATACCCTTGATTTCCTTCTCCTGCCTAATTGCCCTGGCCAGAACTTCCAACACTATGTTGAATAGAAGTGGTGAGAGAGGGCATCCCTGTCTTGTGCCAGTTTTCAAAGGGAATGCTTCCAGTTTTTGCCCATTCAGTATGATATTGGCTGTGGGTTTGTCATAGATAGCTCTTATTATTTTGAGATACGTCCCATCAATACCTAATTTATTGAGAGTTTTTAGCATGAAGGGTTGTTGAATTTTGTCAAAGGCCTTTTCTGCATCTATTGAGATAATCATGTGGTTTTTGTCTTTGGTTCTGTTTATATGCTGGATTACATTTATTGATTTGCGTATATTGAACCAGCCTTGCATCCCAGGGATGAAGCCAACTTGATCATGGTGGATAAGCTTTTTGATGTGCTGCTGGATTCTGTTTGCCAGTATTTTATTGAGGATTTTTGCATCAATGTTCATCAAGGATATTGGTCTAAAATTGTCTTTTTTTGTTGTGTCTCTGCCAGGCTTTGGTATCAGGATGATGCTGGCCTCATAAAATGAGTTAGGGAGGATTCCCTCTTTTTCTATTGATTGGAATAGTTTCAGAAGGAATGGTACCAGCTCCTCCTTGTACCTCTGGTAGAATTCGGCTGTGAACCCATCTGGTCCTGGACTTTTTTTGGTTGGTAAGCTATTGATTATTGCCACAATTTCAGCTCCTGTTATTGGTCTATTCAGAGATTCAACTTCTTCTTGGTTTAGTCTTGGGAGGGTGTATGTGTTGAGGAATTTATCCATTTCTTCTAGATTTTCTAGTTTATTTGCGTAGAGGTGTTTGTAGTATTCTCTGATGGTAGTTTGTATTTCTGTGGGATCGGTGGTGATATCCCCTTTATCATTTTTTATTGCATCTATTTGATTCTTCTCTCTTTTTTTCTTTATTAATCTTGCTAGCGGTCTATCAATTTTGTTGATCCTTTCAAAAAACCAGCTCCTGGATTCATTTATTTTTTGAAGGGTTTTTTGTGTCTCTATTTCCTTCAGTTCTGCTCTGATTTTAGTTATTTCTTGCCTTCTGCTAGCTTTTGAATGTGTTTGCTCTTGCTTTTCTAGTTCTTTTAATTGTGATGTTAGGGTGTCAATTTTGGATCTTTCCTGCTTTCTCTTGTGGGCATTTAGTGCTATAAATTTCCCTCTACACACTGCTTTGAATGCATCCCAGAGATTCTGGTATGTTGTGTCTTTGTTCTCGTTGGTTTCAAAGAACATCTTTATTTCTGCCTTCATTTCGTTATGTACCCAGTAGTCATTCAGGAGCAGGTTGTTCAGTTTCCATGTAGATGAGCGGTTTTGAGTGAGATTCTTAATCCTGAGTTCTAGCTTGATTGCACTGTGATCTGAGAGATAGTTTGTTATAATTTCTGTTCTTTTACATTTATTGAGGAGAGCTTTACTTCCAAGTATGTGGTCAATTTTGGAATAGGTGTGGTGTGGTGCTGAAAAAAATGTATATTCTGTTGATTTGGGGTGGAGAGTTCTGTAGATGTCTATTAGGTCTGCTTGGTGCAGAGCTGAGTTCAATTCCTGGGTATCCTTGTTGACTTTCTGTCTTGTTGATCTGTCTAATGTTGACAGTGGGGTGTTAAAGTCTCCCATTATTAATGTGTGGGAGTCTAAGTCTCTTTGTAGGTCACTCAGGACTTGCTTTATGAATCTGGGTGCTCCTCTATTGGGTGCATATATATTTAGGATAGTTAGCTCTTCTTGTTGAATTAATCCCTTTACCATTACGTAATGGCCTTCTTTGTCTCTTTTGATCTTTGTTGGTTTAAAGTCTGTTTTATCAGAGACTAGGATTGCAACCCCTGCCTTTTTTTGTTTTCCATTTGCTTGGTAGATCTTCCTCCATCCTTTTATTTTGAGCCTATGTGTGTCTCTGCACGTGAGATGGGTTTCCTGAATACAGCACACTGATGGGTCTTGAGTCTTTATCCAATTTGCCAGTCTGTGTCTTTTAATTGGAGCATTTAGTCCATTTACATTTAAAGTTAATATTGTTATGTGTGAATCTGATCCTGTCATTATGATGTTAGCTGGTTATTTTGCTCGTTAGTTGATGCAGTCTCTTCCTAGTCTTGATGGTCTTTACATTTCGGTATGATTTTGCAGTGGCTGGTACCGGTTGTGCCTTTCCATGTTTAGTGCTTCCTTCAGGAGCTCTTTTAGGGCAGGCCTGGTGGTGACAAAATCTCTCAGCATTTGCTTGTCTGTAAAGTATTTTATTTCTCCTTCACTTATGAAGCTTAGTTTGGCTGGATATGAAATTCTGGGTTGAAAATTCTTTTCTTTAAGAATGTTGAATATTGGCCCCCACTCTCTTCTGGCTTGTAGGGTTTCTGCCGAGAGATCAGCTGTTAGTCTGATGGGCTTCCCTTTGATGGTAACCCGACCTTTCTCTCTAGCTGCCCTTAACATTTTTTCCTTCATTTCAAGTTTGGTGAATCTGACAATTATGTGTCTTGGAGTTGCTCTTCTCGAGGAGTATCTTTGTGACGTTCTCTGTATTTCCTGAATCTGAATGTTGGCCTGCCTTGCTAGATTGGGGAAGTTCTCCTGGATAATATCCTGCAGAGTGTTTTCCAACTTGTTTCCATTCTCCCCGTCACTTTCAGGTACACCAATCAGACGTAGATTTGGTCTTTTCACATGGTCCCACATTTCTTGGAGGCTTTGCTCGTTTCTTTTTATTCTTTTTTCTCTAAACTTCCCTTCTCGCTTCATTTCATTCATTTCGTCTTCCAGGGCTGATACCCTTTCTTCCATTTGATCGCATTGGCTCCTGAGGCTTCTGCATTCTTCACGTAGTTCTTGAGCCTTGGTTTTCAGCTCCATCAGGTCCTTTAAGCACTTCTCTGTATTGGTTATTCTAGTTATACATTCTTCTAAATTTTTTTCAAAGTTTTCAACTTCTTTGCCTTTGGTTTGAATATCCTCCCGTAGCTCGGAGTAATTTGATCGTCTGAAGCCTTCTTCTCTCAGCTCGTCGAAGTCATTCTCCATCCAGCTTTGTTCCGTTGCTGGTGAGGAACTGCGTTCCTTTGGAGGAGGAGAGGTACTCTGCTTTTTAGAGTTTCCAGTTTTTCTGCTCTGTTTTTTCCCCATCTTTGTGGTTTTATCTACTTTTGGTCTTTGATGATGGTGATGTACAGATGGGTTTTTGATGTGGGTGTCCTTTCTGTTAGTTTTCCTTCTAACAGACAGGACCCTCAGCTGCAGGTCTGTTGGAGTACCTGGCCGGCCGTGTGAGGTGTCAGTCTGCCCCTGCTGGGGGGTGCCTCCCAGTTAGGCTGCTCGGGGGTCAGGGGTCAGGGACCCACTTGAGGAGGCAGTCAGCCCGTTCTCAGATCTCCAGCTGCGTGCTGGGAGAACCACTGCTCTCCTCAAAGCTGTCAGACAGGGACATTTAAGTCTGCAGAGGTTACTGCTGTCTTTTTGTTTGTCTGTGCCCTGCCCCCAGAGGTGGAGCCTACAGAGGCAGGCAGGCCTCCTTGAGCTGTGGTGGGCTCCACCCAGTTCAAGCTTCCAGGCTGCTTTGTTTACCTAAGCGAGCCTGGGCAATGGCGGGCGCCCCTCCCCCAGCCTCGCTGCCGACTTGCTGTTTGATCTCAGACTGCTGTGCTAGCAATCAGCGAGACTCCGTGGGCGTAGGACCCTCTGAGCCAGGGGTGGGCTATATTCTCCTGGGGCACCGTTTCCTAAGCCCGTCGGAAAAGCACAGTATTCGGGTGGGAGTGGCCCGATTTTCCAGGTGCCGTTTGTCACCCCTGGAAAGGGAACTCCCTGACCCCTTGCGCTTCCCGAGAGAGGCAATGCCTCGCCCCTGCTTCGGCTGGCGCACGGTGCACTCACCCACTGACCTGCGCCCACTCTCTGGCACTCCCTAGTGAGATGAACACGGTACCTCAGATGGAAATGCAGAAATCACCCGTCTTCTGCGTCGCTCGCGCTGGGAGCTGTAGACCGGAGCTATTCCTATTCGGCCATCTTGGCTCCTCCCCCCCCATTTATTTGTTATAGTACTGGAGACCGGGAATTAAAAAATCAAGGCACAGGCAGATTCAGTGTCTGGTGGGACCCTGATTCCTGGTTCATAAACAGCCAACTTCTCATTGTGTCCTCAAATGGCAGAAGGGACAAGAGAGCTCTCTGGGATGCTTTTTACAATGTGACACTAATCCCATTAATGAAGGCTCCACCTTTATGACCTAATCACTTCCCACAACGCCGTACCTTCTAATACTATCACACTGGAGGTAGGATTTCAACATATGAATTTTGGGGGAATACAAATATCTAGTCCATAACAATAGCAAAAAAGTCAGTAGAGGAATTGAAATGAAGTGGAATATGAAAAAACTGTGATAAACTCCAAAGGAAGGGCAGAGAAACAAAAAAACAGATATGAATAGAAGACAAATAACATAATGATCTGAACTCAAGCATATCAATAATTACATTAAATGTCAATGGACAAATGTTTTAATAAAAAGGCAGAAATGGTCATGCTATATTAAAAAAATCAAGGGCAAACCATATGCTACTACAAGAGACACATTGTATTTAGTATAAAGACACAAAGAGGTTTAAAGGAAAAAGATGAAAGAAAGAAATACTATCACACCAATAGTAAGCATAAGAAGTGGAGTGACAATTTTAATAAGAAATGACAATTTTGATAACAAATATAAGACAAGTAGTATTAAAGATCAGTAGGGGCATTTTATAATAAAGGTGTCAATTCATTAAAAAGATATAACAATTAGCTATGCTAATAATAGAGCTTCAAAATAAATGAAGCGAAAACTTGATAAAATGAGCAATAGAAAATGCTATACTTATAATATCCCCCTTTCAACAACTGATAGAACAACTATTAAAACATCTGTAAGGATGTGGAAAATCTGAACATCACTATTAACTACCTTGATTTAATTGATATTTATAGAACACTATATCTGCAACTATAAATTCTGTTGAAATTCACATAGAATGTTTACCAAAATAGACTACATGCTGAGCCATAAACAAGTCTCCATACATTTCAGAAGACTGAAGTCTTACAGAATATGTTCTCTCACTCCAGTAGAATTGAATCAGGAGCAGGTAAGTATAAGATATCTGGAAAAGCCTGGCTATCTGGGAATTAAACATCAGACTAGTAAATAATTCATGGGCCAAAGAAGAAATCACAAGGAAAATGATAAATTATTTTAAATGGAATGATGATAGACATAAAACATAAAAATTTGTAGGGTACAAATAAAGCAGCTCTTAGAGGGAAATTTAGAGTTTTAAATGTTTATTTTAGAAAAGAAGAAGTGACCTAGGTTTTTATCTAGAAACTGAAAAAGTGAGCAAATTAAATTCACAGAAAGTAGACAAAAGGAAATAATTAGAATAAGACATATCAAATAAATAGGAGAAACAATTAAATGAAGTCAAAAGTTGATTATTTGAAAATATCAATAAAACTGATAAGCCCTAGCAGAACTGACCACAAAAAAAGGGAGAGAAAGTAAAATTCACTGCAGGCAAGAGTGAAAGAGTACATCATTAGTGTAGATAATACAAGCATTAAAAAGATAAGGAAGGAGGGACTGTGATGGATTACTTCATGCCAGTAAATTTGAAATGTAGATAAAATGGGCAAATTTCTTATATATCTTTTAGGGAAGTTGAATTTGTCATTAAAATATCTCCTAGAGAAAAATCCAGATCTGGATGATTTCACTGGTAAATTCTGTCAAACACTTTAGGAAGACATAATACCAGTCTTCCACAAAAAATAGAAGAGTGAAAACAATTTTCAAGTAGGTTTTTGATACCAAATCCTACCAAAGACATTATAATAAAAGAAAATTACAGACCAATATCCCTATGAATATGAGTATAAATATAAAATTCTTAATAAAGTATTAGTAAATCTAATCTAGATTTTAATACATGATAAAAACCATACTACATCAAACAATTTATCAGGAATGGGATTTATCAGAAATGTAAGGTTGGTTTAAAATTTGAGGCTATCAGTGTAATTTACTGTATCAACTAATAAAGGAGAAAAATAATATAATTATCTCAATAGTTGCAGAAAGGCATTTGACAGAATGGAACACTCATTCATGATTAAAAAAAAAACTTTCAGCAAACTAGGAATAGTTGAGGACTTCTCCAATCTGATAAAAAACATCTACAAAATACCTACAGTTAGCATCCTATTTACTGATGAAAGGCAGTGTCGCAAGCAATGTCTGCTCTTACCACACCTATTCAACATTGTACTGGAGGTTCTGGCAACAAAAATAAATATATACAAATGAGAAAGGAATACATAAAACTGTCTCTTCATAAATGACATAACTATCTACATGGAAATTTCTGAGGTTTCTACAAAGTCACTACAAGATTAGTAAATGAATTTCACAAAGTCACTGGATACAAGGTCAATGGCCAAAAATCAATTTTATTTATATGTGCTAACAGCTAGTAATTGAAAAATTAATTTTAAAACATGATACCATTTACAGTAGCATAAAAATCCATTAAATAGGGATAAATTTTACAAAATGTGTGCAAGACCCATACAGAGAACAGTACTGAACATTACTGAGACCAGTGAAAGAAGACCTAAGTAAATACATATGTACCATATTCACTGATTGGATGTTTTAATGCTTTTAAAATGTCAGATTTCACCAAATTCATCTAGAGATTCAGTCACCATCATAATTCCAGCAGTATTTTTTAGTAGACTTTTACATACTGCTTGTAAAATGCATGTGAACATCAAAATACCCAACAATTTTGAGAAAGTAGAACAAAATTGGAAGATTTAGAATGCCTGATTTCAAGATTTGCTGTAAAGCTATAGTAATTAAGACAATGAGGTATTATTTTTAAGATAGACAAAGAGATCAGTGGAATCTAATAGATAGTTTAGAAATAGACTAAATGTACAGACTGTTAATTTTCAACAAAGATGCCAAAAAATTCAATGGAGAGAAATGAAAGTCTTTCAACAAATGATTTGGAATAACCAGATATTCATATGGGAAAGAAAAAAAACAAACCTTGACCCTTACATCAGATCATATACAAACATTAATTTTAAATGGGTTATAGGCATACAATCTTGAAATCTGAAGCCTTTAGAAGAAAACGTAGGAGGGTACTTTCATGGCCTGAAGGTCAGCAAAGATTTCTTAGGGCAAAGAAAGCAATATTCTTAACATGTCTAATAAGTTAGACTACATCAAAACTTGAAAGATCTGTTTATCAAAAGGCATTATTAAGCAAATGAATAGGCAAGGTACAAAGAAAAAGAAAACACTGACTAAACATTTATTTGACAGATGACATATATCCAGAATATATAAATAACTCTTGAAACTCAATAATAAAAAAATAAATATCTCAACTAAAAATAGGCAAAAGACTGTAAAATAAACTGGTTAAAATATTGGCAAAGTGGGGAAACTGGGTTCCAAGATGGCTGAATAGGAACAGCTCCAGTCTACAGCTCCCAGCATGAGCGACGCAGAAGACGGGTGATTACTGCATTTCCAACTGAAGTACAGGGTTCATCTCACTGGGGCTTCTTGGACAGTGGGTGCAGCCCACAGAGTGTGAGCTGAAGCAGGGTGGGGCATCGCCTCACCCAGGAAGCACAAGGGGTTGGGGAATTCCCTTTCCTAACCAAGAGAAGCTGTGACTGATGGTACCTGGAAAATCGGGACACTCCCACCCTAATACTGCACTTTTCCAACGGTCTTAGCAAACGGCACACCAGGAGATTATATCCCACGCCTGGCTGGGAGGGTCTCACGCCCAAGGAGCCTCCCTCACTGCTAGTGCAGCAGTCTGAGATCAAACTGCAAGGAGGCAGCGAAACTGGGGCAGGGGCGTCTGCCATTGTTGAGGCTTGAGTAGGTAAACAAAGAAAAGCTTGATCTGGGTGGAACCCACTGCAGCTCAAGGAGGCCTGCCTGCCTCTGTAGACTCCACCTCTGGGGGCAGGGCACAGCTGAACAAAAGGCAGCAGAAACTTCAGCAGATTTAATTCTCCCTGTCTGACAGCTTTGAAGAGAGTAGTGGTCCTCTCAGCATGGAGTTTGAGATCTGAGAACGGACAGACTGCCTCCTCAAGTGGGTCACTGACCCCCAACTAGCCTAACTGGGAGGCACCTCCCAGTAGGGGCAGACTGACACCTCACATGGCCGGGTACCCCTCTGAGACGAAGCTTCCAGGGGAACGATCAGGCAGCAACATTTGCTGTTCAGCAATATTCGCTGTTCTGCAGCCTCTGCTGGTGATACCCAGGCAAACAGGGTCTGGAATGGGCCTCCTTCAAACTCCAACAGACCTGCAGCTGAGAGTCCTGACTGTTAGAAGGAAAGCTAACAAACAGAAAGGACATCCACACCAAAACCCCATCTGGACGTCACCTTCCTCAAAGACCAAAGGTAGATAAAATCACAAAGATGGGGAGAAACCAGAGCAGAAAAGCTGAAAATTCTAAAAATCAGAGCACCTCTTCTCCTCCAAAGGAATGCAGCTCCTTGCCAGCAATGGAACAAAGCTGGATGGAGAATGACTTTGATGAGCTGAGAGAAGAAGGCTTCAGATGATCAGTAATAACAAACTTTTCTGAGCTAAAGGAGGATGTTTGAACCCATTGCAAAGAAGCTAAAAACCTTGAGAAAAGATTAGACAGATGGCTAACTAGAATAAACGGCATAGAGAAGACCTTAAATGACCAGATGGAGCTGAAAACCATGGCATGAGAACTACGTGATGCATGCACAAGCTTCAGTAGCTGATTCGATCAAGTGGAAGAAAGGGTATCAGTGATTGAAGATCAAATGAATGAAATGAAGCGAGAAGAGAAGTTTAGAGAAAAAAGAGTAAAAAGAAATGAATAAAGCCTCCAAGAAATATGGGACTATGTGAAAAGACAAAATCTACATCTGATTGGTGTACCTGAAAGTGACGGGGAGAATGGAACCAAGTTGGAAAACACTCTGCAGGATATTAGCCAGGAGAACTTCCCCAACCTAGCAAGGCAGGCCAACATTCTAATTCAGGAAATACAGAAAACACCACAAAGATACTCCTCGAGAAGAGCAACTCCAAGACACATAATTGTCAGATTCACCAAACTTGAAATGAAGGAAAAAATGTTAAGGGCAGCTAGAGAGAAAGGTCGGGTTACCTACAAAGGGAAGCCCATCAGACTAACAGCTGATCTCTCAGCAGAAACTCTACAGGCCAGAAGAAAGTGGGGGCCAATATTCAACATTCTTAAAGAAAAGAATTTTCAACCCAGAATTTCATATCCAGCCAAACTAAGCTTCATAAGTGAAGCAGAAATAAAATCCTTTACAGACAAGCAAATGCTGAGAGATTTTGTCACCACCAGGCCTGCCTTACAAGAGCTCCTGAAGGAAGCACTAAACATGGAAAAGAACAATCGGTACCAGCCACTGCAAAAACATGCCAAATTATAAAGACCATCGATGCTAGGAAGAAACTGCATCAACTAATGAGCAAAATAACCAGCTAACATCATAATGACAAGATCAAATTCACACATAACAATATTAACCTTAAATGTAAATGGGCTAAATGCTCCAATTAAAAGACACAGACTGGCAAATTGGATAAAGAGTCAAGACTCATCAGCGTGCTGTATTCAGGAGACCCATCTCATGTGCAGAGACACACATAGGCTCAAAATAAAGGGATGGAGGAAGATCTACCAAGCAAATGGAAAACAAAAAAAAGCAGGGGTTGCAATCCCAGTCTCTGATAAAACAGACTTTAAACCAACAAAGATCAAAAGAGACAAAGAAGACCATAACATAATGGTAAAGGGATCAATTCAACAAGAAGAGCTAACTCTTCTAAATATATATGCACCCAATAGAGGAGCACCCAGATTCATAAAGCAAGTCCTTAGAGACCTACAAAGGTACTTTGACTCCCACACAATAATAATGGGAGACTTTAACACCCCACTGTCAACATTAGACAGATCAATGAGACAGAAAGTTAACAAGGATATCCAGGAATTGAACTCAGCTCTGCACCAAGCTGACCTAATAGACATCTACAGAACTCTCCACCCCAAATCAACAGAATATACATTATTTTTAGCACCACACCACACCTATTCCAAAATTGACCACATACTTGGAAGTAAAGCACTCCTCAGCAAATGTAAAAGAACAGAAATTATAACAAACTGTCTCTCAGACCACAGTGCAATCAAACTAGAACTCAAGATTAAGAAACTCACTCAAAACTGCTCAACTACATGGAAACTGAACAACCTGCTCCTGAATGACTACTGGTACATAACGAAATGAAGGCAGAAATAAATACGTTCTTTGAAACCAATGAGAAGAAAGACACAACATACCAGAATCTCTGGGACACATTTAAAGTAGTGTGTGGAGGGAAATTTATAGCACTAAATGCCCACAAAAGAAAGCAGGAAAGATCTAAAATTGACACCCTAAGATCACAATTAAAAGAACTAGAGAAGCAAGAGCAAACACATTCAAAAGCTCGCAGAAGGCAAGAAATAATTAAGATCAGAGCAGAACTGAAGGAGATGGAGACACAAAAAACCCTTCCAAAAAATCAATGAATCCAGGAGCTGGTTTTTTGAAAAGATCAACAAAATTGACAGACTGCTAGCAAGACTAATACAGAAGAAAAGAGAGAAGAATCAAATAGATGCAATAAAAAATGATAAAGGGGATGTCACCATTGATCCCACAGAAATACAAACTACCATCAGAGAATACTATAAACATCTCTATGCAAATAAACTAGAAAATCTAGAAGAAATGGATAAATTCCTGGACACATACACCCTCCTAAGACTAAACCAGGAAGAAGTTGAATCCCTGAGTAGACCAATAAGGCTCTGAAATTGAGGCAATAATTAATGGCCTACCAACCAAAAAAAGTCCAGGACCAGACGGATTCACAGCCGAATTCTACCAGAGGTACAAAGAGGAGCTGAAACCATTCCTTCTGAAACTATTCCAATCAGTAGAAAAAGAGGGAATCCTCCCTAACTCATTTTATGAGGCCAGCATCATCCTGATACCAAAGCCTGGCAGAGACACAACAAAAAAAGACAATTTTAGACCAATATCCTTGATGAACATCGATGCAAAAATCCTCAATAAAATATTGGCAAACAGAATCCAGCAGCACATCACAAAGCTTATCCACCATGATCAAGTTGGCTTCATCCCTGGGATGCAAGGCTGGTTCAACATACGTAAATCAATAAGCGTAATCCATCACATAAACAGAACCAAAGACAAAAACCACATGATTATCTCAATAGATGTAGAAAAGGCCTTTGACAAAATTCAGCAGTCCTTCATGCTAAAAACTCTCAATAAACTAGGTATTGATGGAACATATCTCAAAATAATAAGAGCTATTTATGACAAACCCACAGCCAATAGCATACTGAGTGGGCAAAAACTGGAAGCATTCCCTTTGAAAACTGGCACAAGACAGGGATGCCCTCTCTCACCACTCGTGTTCAACATAGTGTTGGAAGTTCTGGCCAGGGCAATCAGGCAGGAGAAAGAAATAAAGGGTATTCAGTTAGGAAAAGAAGAAGTCAAATTGTCCCTGTTTGCAGATGACATGATTGTATATCTAGAGAACCCCATCATCTCAGCCCAAAATCTCCTTAAGCTGATAAGCAACTTCCCCAAAGTCTCAGAATACAAAATCAATGTGCAAAAATCACAAGCATTCCTATACACCAATAACAGACAGAGGGCCAAATCATGAGTGAACTCCCATTCACAATTGCTTCAAAGACAATAAAATACCTAGGAATCCAACTTATAAGGGATGTGAAGGACCTCTTCAAGGAGAACTACAGACCACTGCTCAACGAAATAAAAGAGGACACAGCAAATGGAAGAACATTCTATGCTCATGGATAGGAAGAATCAATATCATGAAAATGGCCATACTGCCCAAGGTAATTTATAGATTCAAGGCCATCCCCATCAAGCTACCAATCACTTTATTCACAGAATTGGAAAAAACTACTTTAAAGTTCATATGGAACCAAAAAAGAGCCCACATTGCCAAGACAATTCTAAGCCAAAAGAACAAAGCTGGAGGCATCATGCTACCTGACTTCAAACTATACTACAAGGCTACAGTAACCAAAACAGCATGGTACTTGTACCAAAACAGAGATATAGACCGATGGAACAGAACAGAGCCCTCAGAAATAATACCACACATCTACAACCATCTGATCTTCAACAAACCTGACAAAAACAAGAAATGGGGAAAGGATTCCCTATTTAATAAATGGTGCTGGGAAAACTGGCTAGCCATATATAGAAAGCTGAAACTGGATCCCTTCCTTACACCTTATACAAAAATTAATTCAAGATGGATTAAAGACTTAAATGTTAGACCTAAAATCATAAAAACCCTAGAAGAAAACCTAGGTGATACCATTCAGGACGTAGGCATGGGCAAGGACTTCATGACTAAAACACCAAAAGCAATGGCAACAAAAGCCAAAATTGACAAATGGGATCTAATTAAACTCAAGAGCTTCTGCACAGCAAAAGAAACTACCATCAGAGTGAACAGGCAACCTACAGAATGGGAGAAAATTTTTACAATCTACCCATCTGACAAATAGCTAATATCCAGAATCTACAAAGAACTTAAACAAATTTACAAGAAAAAAATCAAACCACCCCATCAAAAAGTGGGTGAAGGATATGAACAGACACTTCTCAAAAGAAGACATTTATGCAGCCAACAGACACATGAAAAATGCTCATCATCACTGGCCATCAGAGAAATGCAAATCAAAACCACAATGAGATACCACCTCACGCCAGTTAGAATGGCAGTCATTAAAAAGTCAGGAAACAACAGATGCTGGAGAGGATGTGGAGAAATAGGAACACTTTTACACTGTTGGTGGGACTATAAACTAGTTCAACCATTGTGGAAGACAGTGTGGTGATTCCTCAGGGACCTAGAACTGGAAACACCATTTGACCCAGAGATCTCATTACTGGGTATATACCCAAAGGATTATAAATCATGCTACTATAAAGACACATGCACACGTATGTTTATTGTGGCACTATTCACAATAGCAAAGACTTGGAACCAACCCAAATGTCCATCAGTGATAGACTGGATTAAGAAAATGTGGCACATATACACCATGGAATACTATGCAGCCATAAAAAAGGATGAGTTCATGTCCTTTGTAGGGACATGGATGAAGCTGGAAACCGTTATTCTGAGCAAACTATTGCAAGGACAGAAAACCAAACACCTCATGTTCTCACTCACAGGTGTGAATTGAAGAATGAGAACACTTGGACACAGGATGGGGAACATCACACACCAGGGCCTGTTGTGGGGTGGGGGGAGTGGGGAGGGATAGCATTAGGAGATATACCTAATGTAAATGATGAGTTAATGGGTACAGCACACCAACATGGCACATGTATATGTATGTAAGAAACCTGCACATTGTGCACATGTACCCTAGAACTTAAGGTATAGTTAAAAAAAAAATCAAAAATAAATAAGTAAATACATAAATAAATTTGATAAAGGAAAAAAAAAGAATGAGTGGAAACTATACCCTCCTCTTCAATATTCTGGAACCATTTGTTTAGAATTGGTATTATTTTTTCCTCAATAGCTTTGTAGGATTCATCAATAAATTCATCTTGGCCTGGAAAATAAAATAAAATATGGGCAAAGGACTTGAATAGATATTTCTCCAAAGATACACAAATGGCCAATAAGCACATAAAAATGAAAATATGCTTAATATCACTAATCATTGCAAATCAAAATCTCATGAGATATTTCCTCATACCCATTAGAATGGGTACTAATGAAAGAACAGAAAATAACATGTTAATGAGGTTGTGGAGAAATTGGAATTCTCAAGCACTGTTGGTGGGAATGTCAGATGGTACAGTCACTGTGGAGAACAATTTTGTGGTTCCCCAAAAAAATAAAACTAGAATAACTATATGATCCACTGATTTCACTTCTAGATATACACCTAAAAGAATTGAAAGCATAGTCTCAAAGAGATATATGTTCACCTATGTTCATAGCAACATTATTCACAATAGCCAAGAGTTGGAAGCAACCCATGTGTCCATTGACAGATGAATGGTAGACTAAATGTAGCCTCTACATACAGTATTCCATACAGTATGGAAAATGTTTTGGTGGTTTCTTCTAAAACTAAACATGCATCTACTGTGTGATCCAACAATTATTTTCCTAGATATTTACTTAAAATAAATGGAAACATGTCCACTAAAAATCTTGTAGAAGAATATTCATGGTAGCTTTATCCACAATGATAAAAAATGGAAACACATAAAATGTTCATTAAGAAGAGACTGGATAAACAAATTTGGTATATTCATACAATGGAATACTACTCAGAAGTAAAAAAGACCTACTGATACTCACAGGAACATGGATGAATCTTGTAATATGCTGAATGAATAACCTATATACAAGAGAGTATGTTTGTCATGATTTCATTTAAGTGAAGTTTTTGAATCGACAAAACCAATTTATGGAGACAGAAAGAACAATGGTTGCCTCAGTGGGGTACTATTAGTTTGTTAAGGGATATGAGGGAACTTTCTGGGATTATGGAAATTATGTCTTGATTGGTATTGCCATTACATGGTTTTAAAAACAATTTGTCAAAGCTTATTAAATTTTACACTTAAAACCATGCATTTTATTATATGTAAATTATGTCTCATTGAAGTTGAACTCATCGATGAAAGCTACTGGGCCTAGAGTTCTCTTTATGCAAAGGCTTTTAATTTCTGAAGCAATTTAATCATAGTTACAGTATAACTTAGTTGTCCTATTTCTTCAAGTTTGATAAATAATATTTTTCTGGGTTTCATCCAGTTCATCTACATTTTCTACAGTTTCAGAATTGTCTGTAGCATTTACTGTTAAAAACAGTAATAGCCTGTTTTTAATCTGATGTTGGTTATTTGTTCCTTCTTTTGTTTTTTTCTTTATCAGTGTCACCAGGAGTTTGTCAATTTGGGAAGTTTTTTCCTTTTTTTTTTGAGATGGAGTCTGCCTCTGTCACCCACGCTATAGTGCAGTGGCTGTGATCTCGGCTCACTGCAACCTCTACCTCCTGGGTTCAAGCAACTCTCCTGCCTCAGCTTCCTGAGTAGTTGGGATTACAGGCGTGTGCATCCACGCCGGCTAATTTTTGTATTTTTAGTAGAGACGGGGTTTCATTATGTTGGCCAGACTGGTCTCAAACTCCTGGCCTCAAGTGATCCGCCCATGTCAGTCTCCCAAAGTGCTGAGGTTACAGGTGTGAGCCACTGCACCCGGACCTATCTTAAGATGAATTCTTAGATCATTAATTTTCAGTCTTTCTAATGTACACATTTCAAGGCTATAAATTTCCCACTAAGTATTGCTGTATCTGTGTCCTATAGGTTTTGATATATAGTAAATTAGTATTGTTTAGCCCAATGCCCTCCTGTATCTCTTAATTTCTAAATTTAAGGGGACATGTTGTGTTTTTGTTACTGATTTCTAGCATAACTGAATTGTTACTAGAGAGCACACTCTGGTATGACTTTAGTACTTTGAAATTTATTGATATTTGCCTGATGGCCCAATATATGGGGTCACTTTTTATAAACATCCCTTACATACATGAAAATAATGTATATTGTATAGTTGTTGGGTGAAGTGTTCCTTTACGTAAAGATGACCAGTTATATTCTTTATATTTGTGTATCTTTTTTTTATTCTGTACCTCTGCTTTTTTTTAATTTGTGTTTTATTAAGTAGTTGACTGAGATAGATGTGTTTAAAAATTTTACACAGTGTGGATTTCTGTTCTCCAATTTCAGTTCTGTTAACTTGTCTTTATTTCAAGGCCATATTATTGAGTGTACATTATTTGGAATATGTGCAACTTTTTATTACAATACGATAGAACTTTATATGTATAGTTGTTCCTTTGGTTTATACATGGGAGGTTGGTTCCAGAAGCCCCCAAGAATACCAAAATCTGCACATACTCATATCCCCTAGTCAGCCCTGTGGAACCCATGCAAACTAGAAGTTGGCCCTCCATATATGTGAGTTTCGTATCCTGTGGATACTGTATTGTCCATTTAAATTTGGTTGAAAAAAAATCCACATATAAGTGGATGCAGTTCAAACCCATGTTGTTCAAAGTTCAACTATATACTTAATGTGTATCTTACATATTTATATATAATGGAAATTGTTGTTAAAACAAGATACCTCCTTTATCTCTAGTAGAGATAAGCTTGCCTCAGAGCAAGTTTTTATGTTATTATTATAACTATACCATTTTTATTCTGTTTCGTGTTTGCTTGTTATATCTTTTAAATCTGTTTACTTTTATCCTCTATCTTTATGTTTTAAATGACTTTTATAAATAGCATGTAGCCAGAGTTTATAATTTTATGCACTCTGACAATCTTTGTCTCTTTTACTGGTATATTTGGCATTAGACTACATTATCTCCTTTATCTCTTATGTCTTACTTATATGTTAGTATACTATTATTGTTGTCATGTACTTTGATGATTTTTTTTCTAAGGGTTTTGTATTGTCCAAGAAGAAAGAAAAAATAGAGTGAATTGGGGATAAGCAGTAATTACAGGCTGAATATTTCTAATCTGAAAATCCAAAATCTAAAATGCTCCCAAATCCAAAACTTTATAGCACAGACATAACGCCACAAGTGGAGAAGTCCATGCATAAGTACTTAACACATACTTTTTCATGTACAAAATTATTAAAATATTGTATTAAATTACCTTCAGGCTATGTGTAAGGTATATACAAAATATAAATGAGTTTTGTGTTTAGACATAGGTCCTATCCTTAGGATATCTCATTAAATAAATCTGAAACATTTTTGGTCCCAGGCATTTTGGAAAAGGAATACTCAACCTCTACTGAGTATATTTAGAATTGATGAACGACGTGAATTCACAGATATAGAAAGATAAATTTATACCAAGCAAGAAAAATGAAAAGAAATCCACATCTAGACTTGGTATAACTAAAGAATATTGGACATATAGAAGTATTAAAAGTAGCTGGAGAGAAATGAAAGATGAAAGTGAAGGAATGTCAGATTGGCCATGAACATCTCAACCAACAACAATAGAAGTCAGAAAACAATGAGAAAGTATTTTCATGGGCAAAGAAGATTACTGTCAACATTAAATTTTGTCCACAACATACCTATCTCTTAAGAATGTTGGAGAAATAAGGATAATTTTATATTAAAAAGTGAGGAAAACATGCTTTTCAAGAACACTCGGACTATTTAACAAAAATGATCATATAGGCCAAGAATAACTAAAGCAATCTTTAAGAACAAAGTAGGAAAATGTGCCCTACCAGATATAAAGATTAATTGTATAGCTAAGGTAATTAAGACAGTATGACATTGGCACAGAAGGTGTCAAGTCAATTAAACAAAAGAGAAGCCTAGAAAAAGATCCAGGGGTACATGGTAACTGGACACAATACAGAAGTGATATTGCAGATATGTAGTGCTAGAACATTTGACTATCTATATGGAAAAATATGAAAGTCTACCTCTACACTACATACAAACACAAATTCCTTAAGGATATAAATAAATGTGAAGGGCAGGGCTTCAAAACATTTGAAGAAGATGTGGGACAATGTCTTTGTGACCTGGTAGTAAAGGAAGATTTCCTAAATAAGATTTAAAAACACAACCATATTTGAAAATATTGATACATTCATATATACTGTAATAATTTCTGGTTACTTGGAAAGTAAACAACAAACCTCAAAGTTGGAGAAATAGCCCAACTTTACATATATAAAGAACAAAAGATTAGAACCCATTAAATGTAATTAAGAAGAAAATGAAGCACCAAGTAGATAAATGAGTAAAATATATGAACAGAGATGGTCACAGAACAGAAAACATGAAGAGTTAAACATGTTACATAATTTTCTGGAAAATGCAAATAATACAGCAAAACTTCAGTCAAATACTTTTGTCTGACTATCAATTCTTGGTGAGGTTGTGAAGCCGGAAAAGTCATAACCTTGTTGCTGAGAATTTAAATTGGTATAAATGCATATGGAAAATAATGTCATCTTTAAAGTTGAATACGTAACCTGCCCTATGACCCGGCAATTCCAATCCTAGGTACATATTGTAGAGAAATTCTATATTTGCACCAGGAGATGTTTACAAGAACATTCATAGCACTATTGTGTGTGTACCAGTCCCAAAATGGAGACAACGCAGTGCCCTGAATAATTGATTACATAAATAAACAGTGTTATATTCATACAATAGAACACTACTCAGCAGTGAAAATGAAAGAACTGTATTTTTACACATAAATACCTCAAACATAACTGTTCAATGAGAAAAGCAAGCCAGAAAAATAATGTACTATGAAAACATTTATATGAAGTTCAAAAAAAATCTTGAAATATTGTTTAGGGACACATAATTATGCAATGAATCTATAAAGAAGAATAAGGGAATATAAATTAAGAATGTTTTTTATGCTTGAAAGGGCAGTAGGGGAAAACTAATGAAGAGGGAGGGGCATTTAACAGCTTTTATCAATATTGGTAATGGTCTATATTTTAAAGTCGATGATTGACTCATGGATACAAAATACAGTCTGATTCATCATTATATTACCCATAAGCCTCCTCCCAATTCCTGTCCCTGCTGTATAACACCTTTCCAGTATTAATTTAGCCCTAAGATAAAAGTGAATATAAAGGTTGCTAATTCAGGGCTTTCCTTCCCTCTTGATAATTTCTATATTTGAATTATATCTACACAACTCAGTAAATATTTATACAAAGTATGTAAAAATAATATAAATGGAAGTTGTTGCTTCTTTATAGAAAATTAATCTCGTTAAGAATATGCCTTTTCTTTGAATCACATGAGTTTTCTGTATAATGGAAATACTTATTCTAATAAAGCATATTAAACTGAATGAGAGTAACCAATGTAAATATTGTTGAGAAATTCATTAAAAATAAATGCATGGGTGTTTATTTTATATTACTTGTCAAGACAAAATACGTATTTTAGGGGAGAAGATAGAGTTTGTGAAAACAAAACACTTCTCACCATATGAAAATGTAAGGAAAGTGATCCAACCTAATTTCCATGAATAAGTAATCTTTTAAGATTCACAAAACCACAAAATGAATATGGAATGTTTTCAAGTAATCCATAGCATTTACTAATATTCACGCTATTTTTCTTTACTTAAAGGTCAATAAATTAGAGTTAGAACTAGAAAGTGCCAAACAGAAATGTGGAGAAATCACGGACACTTATCAGAAAGAAATTGAGGACAAAAAGATATCAGAAGAAAATCTTTTGGAAGAGGTGGGGAAAACAATGTATTAAGAACTTATTATACTAAAAATCTAAATTTTTATTAGGATTTTAAGAGAAAAGTAAAAAAACTTAATTTTTAAATTATGATTTTAAAAAAGGGTTAGTAAATTTATATAAAGGTCAGTTTATCAGTTTTTATAGAAGCTAAAAGTATCCTTGCTATTCTAAGTATTTGAGTATATAATTATTTTGAAAGGATTAAATGATTGCCACAGTGGTATACTGTCATCTTACTTCATAGAACACCCTGAAAAAACCCCAAATAGTGCATTTTATACTTGTTTTTCCAGTTTCCTGGTGTTTGAGGTTTGCTTTTATTTAAGTAGAACATATACTTTTTACACTTGTTTGTTTTTTGTGCATTTATTTTAAGAAACTTTTTTTTTGCTTATTTGATAGGTTGAGAAAGCAAAAGTAATAGCTGATGAAGCAGTAAAATTACAGAAAGAAATTGATAAACGATGTCAACATAAAATAGCTGAAATGGTAGCACTTATGGAAAAACATAAGGTAATTTTTTTCTTCTTATATAATGAAAATTATTAATTGGAGCCATATTTCTGTTAAATAATGGTGAAATCAAGATAGTATTCTTATTTGTCAGAGAAGATTATTGTCTATGCAACAGTGACTGACTATAGCTAGAATACCCTTGATGCCCATTTCTTCAAGTTCAGATCTTAGCCATACAAAGTTGAGCCTGTGTGTCACATCCTTGAGGAAATCTCTCTTTGTTATCTGTGATGAATGGAAGTAATCACTCTTTTTCTGGATTCTGCGAATAGTCTCTTACAGCACTTTCTACCTTATATATTTTTAAGTACATAACCAGGATAAGTATCTCATTGATATCTAACATATAATAGGCTAAATCAATTTTTATCAAAGGCATAAATAGATGAAATACTTAGTGTTTGATGTGTTTGTGTCTTATATTTTTAATTGTTGTTTTAGAGTATCCATCTGTTAAGGAATTAAGCCTCATTCCCCTTAAGATTTGGAGAAGATGTAGGGTATACCTACCTATTCATTTAACAAAAAAAGCTGCTGGAATACGAGATTATTATGAGGGAACCGGTGAGGATTTAAAAAATAGTTTAAATAACATTGTGAACTCATAGATTTAAACACATTTTGTATGTTTCAATCCAGTGCAGCATCTGTCCTTATTGATAGCTCATTTTCCCACCCTTGGCTAGCAGGAGCCTCTTTAAGCTGACTGGCAAGTCCTTTTGACTTAACTGTAATTTTCTCTGATAACTTTCTTTGAGTTATGACAAAATGTTTAAGGCTTCTTTTTTTGATGTAACAATTTTTTTATTATTATACTTTAAGTTCTAGGGTACATGTGCAGAACGTGCAGGTTTGTCACATATGTATACATGTGCCATGTTGGTGTGCTGCACCCATTAACTCGTCATTTACATTAGATATATCTCCTAATACTAGTTTAAGGCTTATATTTCCTGTCCCAGATTTGAAATCAGTCGGTTTTGTAGAAGTCCTGGTGTTTCTGGCATATTTTTAAATGTTAAAATTCAATGTTTCCAATAAAAGAATTATCTTTTGCTCTTAGGTTATTTCCAAGACTGTTGTGTGTTTCACTGTTGAGGTTGTTTGAATGAAAAAATATAATTGAAACATTAAAAAATATACCCATATATATTACTGAATTTATAAACATAAGCTTCTGCAAAATTAAATACTAAATAATTAATTAAATACTAAATTAAATATTAAAATATGTTAAGATACCAATCTTATAATCTATTCAGTTTTAATATATCTAAAATGTCTTCTTTGTTTAATATAGCACCAATATGATAAGATCATTGAAGAAAGAGACTCAGAATTAGGACTTTATAAGAGCAAAGAACAAGAACAGTCATCACTGAGAGCATCTTTGGTGAGATACAGAAAAAATAGCAGTAACGGCCAGTTTTCATAATGTCAGCAGTGACTGGTGGTAAAGAATAATATTAAGTAAAACGAATTTTTGAGCTATAGAATCAGAGTCTTAAATCTGAAAGGGATCTTATAGATCTTCTAGTTACATGTTTTTTTCTAATTTAGTTTTTGAAATAGTGGAACAAACTATTTTTTCAAGTGAAATTTTATAAACTCCAGTAAACAAATAAGTTTGGAGCTCTGATTGAAATTGGGAGAGGAGGGTGGGATAAATTGGGAGAGAACGAGGAGAGATATACTTTGTGTTAAATTTTTATTTAAAGAAAACTATAAAAAACTTGATTTTTGTTTTGTTTTGTTTTTGTTTTTTGAGATGGAGTCTTTCTCTGTCCCCCAGGCTGGAGTGCACTGGCACGATCTTGGCTCACTGCAACCTCCACCTCCCAGGTTCAAGCAATTCTCTGGCCTCAGCCTCCCGAGTAGCTGGGACTACAGGTGTGCATCACCACACCCGGCTAATTTTTGTATTAATATTTTTAGTAGAGACGGGGTTTCACCATGTTGGCCAGGCTTGCCTCAAACTCCTGACCTCGAGTGATATGCCTGCCTCTGCCTCCCAGGGAAGTGCTGGGATTACAGGCGTGAGCCACTGTACCCAGCCCAAAAAGTTGTTTAAATGAGGTTTTTAGCTATGTTAAGCTAGCAGCCTTTATATCAGTTGACTTTAAAAGTATCTATATTTTATGAGTGAATTTATTTCTCTACAATATTAAATTTACTCGGAGCACTAGTTTATATTTTCATTGTCTTAAGAAATACATGGAAGCTCTTCTAAACTTCATGTTTCTTTTTCTTTAGGAGATTGAACTATCCAATCTCAAAACTGAACTTTTGTCTGTTAAGAAGCAACTTGAAATAGAAAGAGAAGAGAAGGTAGGTTTTATGGCATTATAGATAAAGTGATTGTAAGGTTTAGGGGCAACTTTGCATTTTTAGAATTATGTCATATTATAAAATAATTTGATAAATTTCAGTAACAGGATGAGAAAATAGTTTTCCCCCAGAAGCTTTTTTCTAGAAACATTTAGAATATTTCCTAATGTAAATGCAAAACACACGTAAATATAATTGTACTTTTAAGAAAAGAACACTTTTGTGGCTCATGCCTGTAATCCCAGCACTTTGGGAGGCCTAGGCGGGCGGATCATGAGGTCAGGAGATTGAGACCATCCTGGCTAACATGGTGAAACCCCGTCTCTACCAAAAATACAAAAAATTAGCCAGGCACGGTGGCGGGCGCCTGTAGTCCCAGCTACTCGGGAGGCTGAGGCAGGAGAATGGCGCAAACCCGGGAGGCGGAGCTTGCAGTAGCTGAGATGGCGCCACTGCACTCTAGCCTGGGAGACAGAGTGAGACTCCGTCTCAAAAAAAAAAAAAAAAAAAAGAAAAGGAACCCTTTTTTTTTCCTGCAAATACTGTTAACATTTTTAATGTATATCCTTCTAGGATGTTTCCTTTTTTTTTTATTATACTTTTAGGGTACATGTGCACAACGTGCAGGTTTGTTACATAGGTATACATGTGCCATGTTGGTGTGCTGCACCCATTAACTCGTCGTTTAACATTAGGTATATCTCCTAATGCTATCCCTCCCCCCTGGAACATTTTTAAATATACTGTATATGAGTAATATTATCTTGTATTAAAATGCTTATATATTTAGATATGCTTTTTTTGAAGCTATTCATCATGTTTCAGAAAAAAGGGCTATCTCTGTAGTGCTTTACAGTTTGCAAAGTGAATTGATTCACACTGTAAATGACAAATACTATTTTTTTTGGTTTCTATGAGATAGGAACTGTGTTTAGTACCCTACTTACATTTAATTTAATCTTTACAGCAATGTTATATGCCATACTTTATTATTATCTTTATTTTGACAGAGGTTACATTATTTATTCACGATTACATAGTAAGAGAGCAGAATGACTAGAATTCAAACCTAGGTCTATTTTTGCACGGCTTCAAACCTATTCTCTTAATCACTCTGCAACAGCTTAGGTAACATACACTTTCAATTTCAAGCCTCTGAGAATTTGTTTACTTTGTTTCCTGCATTTAATTCCTTTCATCTTTTTCTATCTTGGAAAATCTCACACATCTTTCATCTTATAGTTGTGAGCTTACTATATATGTGTGTATTCTCATAGCACTTTGTTTTTAATGTTAAAATGGTTATTTCACTCTGTGCCCCCTGTTATATTGCAAGCTCTGCAAGGGCTAATTATGCCTTATTTATCTTTGTTTTCCGTTTATCTGAGTACAGGGCTTTGAAATTTTTGTATTTGCTGTTAAAGGACTAACAAAATGGCTTTCCCTTCATCTGCAATAATAAGATTCATGCTTACCTTTATCCTACTGTTTCAGTAGAAGAGGAATTCTTCTATGGCTTAACTCTCGATGCTATTAAACCCTCAGCAATCTTTACTTTTTTACTCTAGTCAGTAAACATAAATAAGAATTCTGTTACTGTAGCTTGTATCTCAAGTTCTTTGGCTCTCACATAAGTAGAAATTAACACCAGGCCAAAGAGACATTTTTCTCAGTGAGGGTTTAATAGGCTTGTGGCTCAGTCAAAGCAAGGGAGAGTTTACGGCAAAGGGATCTCGGTGCTAGCTCCCTGAGGCTCAGCTTCTGTCATTTTAGAAGCTAAGGCAGAAAATGAAATGATGTACAAGCATGTTTAGGCGAGATTTTCTTTGCGTTTGTGCAATGGGACATCATGCTCTGACATACATTGCATGATCAGAAAATGGTGGATAAGCCCTGCCTTGGGTGGTTTTAGTATTAAAATGATATTATAATGAGGAAAAAATCAGTGAAAGGTCAGTGTTGGAGTCTGTCTTGTCTTCAGCAGACTGGATCTGGTCCAGTTCTTATCGGGAATGCCAGAGCCTCACTAACCTTGAAAGATGGTCAGGTTCTTATCAGGAATGCTAGAGTCCCACTTTTAGTAACCTTGGGAGACATCACTTCAAGGAGATAATTAGTTTCTTCTTTTGATAGTTAAGAATTCAGCCTAGTCAGCTAAGTTAGGAGAGGTTCTCCTTCTGCTATGTGACTTGGGTCAGCTTATTAAGGGAGATAGGAAGGTAAGGGAGAGAATATGCCTTGATATATGAGGCCCAAGTGGTCTTGATTACCGTGTCTGTGGTCTACCAGGGCTGAATCCCTTCCCTATACTGTCTCATTCTATCATCTTATAAAAACTTAAACCATTAAACTGCTTAAGCTGCCATACTATTCTGTTCTTTTCTTAAGTATTAGTCTGTTTTTTCAGTTCTTATCTCCTCACCTATTACAATTTAGCTATTGGCCTAACTGCTTTCTTGTCTTGGGTCACACTGAACTCCTTATTAACAAATTTAAGGGCTTCTTTTTTATTTGCCTATCAAAAATAATTTAGGACCTCCATTTACATCGTATTGTGTTTCTTTCTGATCATTTATCTATGAAAAAATATGTAAACACACACATGTGCACACATGCACACACACAAATATGCCTGTACATAGATATAGATAAACAATTTGGGCTTGTGATAGATTGTTTTATTCAAAATGTATGCTGCCCTTTTCTATTAGGGTCCCTCCCAAAGGAAGAATTACATATTTCCACCTCGCTGACTTCAGATTTGACCAAATGTTTTGTTTTGCCCAGTGGAATGTGAGCAAAAGTGGCTTTTCTGAGAGGATGCTTTAAGAGACACCACATTGTCTTCCCAGCCTCTCTTTTCCTTTGGCCTTGAGACCGACGTAGAAGTTGCTTCTTCAGCCTAGATTCCTGGAGATAACAAAGAGTAGGGTAGAAACCAGTCTATAATTGACATGTAATGTGGTTGAGAAATAAACTTCTCTTGTAATCCACTAAGATCTGGGGTTGTTACTACAGTATAATTTAGTCTAAGCTCGTTGATATAAGGATTTATTGTATACATAAATTTATATGGTTTAATAAAAACACATTATGTTTCTATTTTATAAAATATTAATACAGAAAAGTACAAAAAGGGTAAGAATAGCCTACAAACCCATGTCTCAGAGTTTACTGTTTTTCCATCTGCTTTCCAACTTTCTATATACTCAGATTGGACTAACTGTTATAGAGATAATACCTTTAGGTGTTCTTCTTCTATTTAAAAAATGTCCATTTTTATTGCATTGTCTATACTATTGTTACTTTTTGGAAATTACTTTGACATTTTCTTTATGCTATAAAATATAGTCAGTATTTATGAATGTACATGAGGACATAAAATGAAGGTATAATTATAATCTATAGACTGATTATCTAGCTAACGATGAATGCTAATTATACATACATATATACATAATTATGTTAAATTACACTTTTTTTTTTTTTTTTGAGACGGAGTCTCACTCTGTCTCCCAGGCTGGAGTGCAGTGGTGCAATCTCAGCTCACTGCAAGCTCCGCCTCCCGGGTTCACGCCATTCTCCTACCTCAGCCTCCCCAGTAGCTGGGACTACAGGCGCCTGCCACCACGCATGGCTAATTTTTTGTATTTTTAGTAGAGATGGGGTTTCACTGTGTTATCCAGGATGGTCTCGATCTCCTGACCTTGTGATCCGCCTGCCTCAGCCTCCCAAAGTGCTGGGATTACAGGTGTGAGCCACCACGCCCGGCCTAAATTAGACTTTTATACACATTTTAAGAATGTAAGTAATACATACAAATGTAAAGGAAAATGTTGATGGAATTCTAGAGCTTACATCCCAGAATAACTTTTATCTATTTTGGGCATGTATCACTTCATATGGCTCCTTTATGAAAAAACAAAAACAAAAAGAACCATAGTCAGATACACTTACACATATCAAGAAAGATAAAGAATACCTTTGAAAAAAATGCCATATTAGTTACTTTAAACTAAAATATACATATTATATTTGAATTTATTGGAAAAAATGAAATTGGAATTGCAGAATTATTATTAAACTTAAGATAGATATTTCTTTACAAAATATTTAATAGTTCTTGAAAGAGCTTAGATTCTAAGGTGAAGAAAACAGACTGAAAAACATTTTGAAGAGGGAGGAAAGTTGTAGGTGCCAGTGTAGTTTCTTTTAATTAAGCTTTTTATTTTGAGATAATTATAGATTCACATGCAGTTGTAAGAAATAATATAGACAGATCGCATGTATCCTTTATTAAGTTTCCCCCCATGGTCACATCTTACAAATTGTAGGACAATATCACAACCAGGATTTTGACATTGACACAATTAAGATACAGAACAGTTCCATCTCCATAAAGATTCCTCATATTGCCCTTTTATAGCCACATCCACCTCCCTCCTCCACCCCTGGAAATCACTAACATGTTCTCCATTTCTTTAATTTTGCCATTTCAAGAATGTTATCTAGATGGATTCATACACTATGTAACCTTTTGTTATCAGCTTTGTTCCTTGGAGATTTATCCAAGTTGTTAGTCCAACCTGAGTATATAGAAAGTTGGAAAGCAGATAGAAAAATGTAAATAAGTTTTTTTTAGTTTTTATTGCCAAGTGGTATTCTGTGGTATGGCTGTACCACAGTTTAAGAGTTTGCCCAGTCAAGGGTACCTAGTTGTTTCTAGTTTTGAGCTATTATAAATAAAGCTGTTATGAACACCTGTGTACAGGTTTTGGTGTGAACTTGTTTTCATTTTTCTGAAACAGCTACCTAAGAATACAATTGCTAAATTGTATGGCAGTTGCATATTAGTTTCATAAGCAACTGCCAAACTATTTTCCAAAGTGGTGGTACCATTTTACATTACCATAAGCACTGTATAAATGATCCAGTGTCTCTGCATCCTTACCAGCAGCAACTTGCTGTTTTTTATTTTAGGTATTCTTGTAGGTTTGCAGTCATAATTCATTGTGGTTCTAATTTGCATTTTTCTGCTGTTGAACAGTGTATTAGTCTATTCTCATGCTGCTAATAAAGACATACCCGAGACTGGGTAATTTATAAAGAAAAGAGGTTTAATTTACTCACAGTTCCACAGGGCTGGGGAGGCCTCAGGAAACTTACAATTATGGTGGCAGGGGAAGCAAACATGTCTTTCACATGGCAGCAGGAAGGTTAATGAATGCCAAGCAAAGGGAGAAAAGCCCCTTATAAAACTATTAGATCTTGTGAGAACTCACTATCACGAGAACAGCAGCATGGGGGTAACCAACCTCATGATTCAATTACCTCCCACTGGGTACCCTCCCACAACATGTGCGGATAATGGGAACTACAATTCAAGATAAGATTTGTATCTGTGTTTTTATTTTTAACTAATTTTCTAATTAGACTTGTTTTTACCTGTTAAATTTTAAGAATTCTTTATATAATGTAATTATTAGTCCTCTTTCAGAGGGCTTAGTCCATTTGTGTTGCTATAACAGAATACTTGAGACTGGGTAATTTATGAAGAATAGAAATGTATTTTTCTCACAGTCCTGGAAAATGGGAAGTTCAAGATCAAGGTGCCAGCATCTGGTGAGGGCCTTTTGTGGCATCCTCCAGAGAGAGAAATGCCCTGTCTTCATATGGTGGAAGGCAAAAAGGCAAAGAATAAAAAGAGGGCCAAACATGCCTTTTTATGATGGGATTCCTGCCACCCATAAGGGCAGAGTCTTCATGGCCCTATCACCTTCCAAATGTCCTACCTCCTAACACTGCCACAATGACAACCAAATTTCAACATGAGTTTTGGAGGGTACAAACATTCAAACCACAGCATCAGATATGTGGTTTGCCAGTGTATGCTCCCAGTCTATAGCTTGTCTTTTTATTCTAACAGTTTTTTTGCAGAACAAGTTTTTAGTCTTGATAAATTTTAATTTCTCAGTTTTTCCTTTTATGGATTGTGCTTTTGACCCCAAGTCTAAGAACTCTTTGCCTAGCCCTAGATCCCAAAGACTTTGTCCTGTGTCTTTTTGTAAAAGCTTTAGAATTTTATTTTTTATACTTACATCTGTGATCCATTTTGAGTTAATTGTTATATAAAGCATGAAGTTCAGTTTTTGCCTATGGATCTCAGATTGCTCTATCACCAGCTGTTGAAAAGACTACTTTATCTCCATTGAATTACTTTCAAACTTTTGTCAAAAACTAGTTAGGCATGTTCTTATGGATCTATTTCTATGGTCTTTATTCTGTTCCATTGATCTATGTGTCTCTTCACCAACATAACTGCCATGATTACTTTATAGTAAGCCTTAATATCAAGTAAAATGATTTTCCTAGTTTATTTTTCTCTGTCAAGATTGTTTTAGATGTTTTAGTACCTGTTACTTTCCATATATTTTAGAATAAATTTGTTTATTTTTACAAAAACCTTGCTGGGATTTTGATAGAAAATTTATTAAACCTATAGATCACAGTTTGAGGAAAATTGACATCTTTACTTTGTTGAGTTTTCAAATCTATAGCATGGTATTTTTCTCCATTTATTAGATATTTGATTTCTTTCATAATAATTTCATAATTTTCATTATATAGCCTCTAAACCTGTTTTGTTAAATGTATATCTATTTCATTTCCTTTCATGCAATCAAAAAAATAGACATTTGTTCTTATTTTTATTAATTTTTAATTGACAAATAGTAATTGTGTACATTTATGAGGTGCAATGTGACATGTTGATATACGTACGTGTACGTTATAGAAGATTCAGTCAAACTAATTAACATGTCTATGACCTTGCCAGCTTATCATTTTTTTGACATGAGAACATTAAAAATATTTTAGCAATTTTATAATATGCAATATCTTATTATTAGTGGTGGTCATCATGCAGTGCAATAGATTGTGTTTTTAATTTTGTTTCCTATATGCTCATCATTAGTGTATAGAAACATGATTGATTTTTGTGTTTATTTTGTATCCCGTGCCTATGCTAAACTTATTTATTAGCTCTATAATGCTTATTTTTATTCTTTGTGATTTTCTGTGCAGACACTTGTCATCTGCAGGATGATTGGAAAGGATAAAACACTAATATTAATAAATACAATAATAATTATTATATTTTATTTTATCCTTTCCAAACAGTCAGTATGCTTTTTATTTTTTTAAATTTATTTTTGAGATGGAGTCTTGCTCTGTCACCAGGCTGGAGTGCAGTGGCGTGATCTCGGCTCACTGCAACCTCCACCATCCGGGTTCAAGAGATTCTCCTGCCTCAGCCTCCTGAGTAGCTGGGACTACAGGCACACGCCGCCATGCCCAGCTAATTTTTGTCTTTGTAGTAGAGACGGGGTTTCACCATGTTGTCCAGGATGGTCTCAATCTCTTGACCTCATGATCCGCCTGCCTCTGCCTCTCAAAGTGCTGGCATTACAGACATGAGCCACTGTGCCTGGCCTTTATTTCTTTTTCTTGACTTATTGCAGTGAGTGACTAGAACTTCCAGTGCCATGTGGTAGACTAATAAGTGGCGAGAGCATACATGCTTACAGTATTGATAAATGTAGGGAGAAAAGCATCCAATTTTTTAACCAATAAATAGATGTTAGCTATAGATTTTTTCTAGATTTAAAAAATCAAGTTGATGTAATCTCCCTGTAGTAATTTAATTAGAGTTTTTAAAAATCATGAATTGGTATTGGATTTTATCAGATGCTTTTTCTGCATTTATTGATATTATCATATGATTTTTCTTTTTATCTTGTTGATATGGTGGATTACCTTGGTTGATTTTTGAATGCTATTCCCTAGAATAAATCCCATTTGGTGTATGACATATACATATGGAGAGTGAGAAACAGAGAGAGAGAGAGAGGGCACTTGCTAGAGTTAATCTGCTAATATTTTCTTGAGGATTTTAAAATCTAAGTTCATGAGAAATATTGGTCTGTAGTTTTCTTCTTTATATTATCTTGTCTGGTTATGATATCATGAGTCTGGAAGTGTTTTCCTTGCTTCTGTTTTCAGGAAGAGATTGTATAAAATTGGTGTTAATTTTTCTTTCTGTTTGGTAGACTGATAGCCTTCTCCAGTGAAACTATCCAGGCTTGTAGATTTCTGAAAAGGACTTTTAAACAATAAATTCAATTTCTGTAATGGTTAATTAGGCTGTTTCAGGGTCACCATTAACCCACTCATATCTCCTCAAAACAACAAAAATTCTGCACCTATCCAGTCAAAATCTCACTTTGGGAGCCTCAGGACTCAAGTGGGAGTCTCTGAAACCCTCATGGAACCAAAGACCTTGGAGGGTCATTGTGAGAGTGCAGACTGACAGCACTTGGAGGGTCATTTTGAGAGTGAAGACTGACAGTAGGTTACAGGTGGCTGACCTACTGAGCTTGCTCCCAGGTTCAAGCCTAGGAATGGCCCAGTCCTCTAAGTGGCTTGGCTATAGCCCTGTTTGTCCTTGAGCTTGCAATCAAAACCATCTGCCAAAGAGTCCAGGGGGAATCACACTATTAGTGCCTTGATAGAGAGGCTTGTCTGCTTGCTAATATTGGTTTTGGCAGAGAACGTAATAGTTGCTTTGTGGCACTTCTCTAGCCCACTTTATCTGAGGTCCCAGCTGAGAGCTGCTAACACAAGGACCCAGAGGGAGACTCACCCATACCTCGCAGCTGAGGAGTCTAAGCCATCCTGAATAGGATCACCAACCTCTTTCCTTGTGCTGTCTCTGAGATCTGTCTTGTCTGGGAGATGTGTACCTGTTTGGGCTAACAAGATGGGCTCTCCAGCCTGTGTCCCCCAGCAGATCTTGGATGGATGGTGGGGGGACAGTCACAGGTCTGGCCCTTCCTGCTGCAGTCAGGGAACTATCCTGTCTGTGCAGGGCCGTGCTGAGAGATGTACACTCCTCTAATCCAATGGGATGGGCATTCCAACCTCTATCTCACAGTAATCCTGAGGGAGCTAATTCTCAGCTCCAATCCATCCTGCTACACTTAGGAAACTCTTCTGTCTGTGCAGGGTTCTCCTAGGAGACATGTGCTCTCTCAGCCACCAAGACTAGGCTCTCCAGCCTCCAACCCACAGCAGATCCTGAGGGGAACTATGGTCAACTCCAGCCCCTCAAGCTGCACTTGACATCCTATCTTGCCCATGCAGAGACCTGCTGGGAGGCATGTCCATCTCAGCCACTGGGCCAATCTTCTGAACTCAGGTCCCTGGTCAGCATTCCCATACAGTTCTAGTACCCTCCTTGGATCTTTCCCAGGCTTATCTGGGCTGGAACAGCATGTCAACCTTGGAGTCCTTGCTAGACTCATGGCAAGTGTGGACTTAGAGCATCCTCTAGTGCCGAGATGGCTGCAGTGGTCACAGGCTCAGAAAACACAACAACCAGACTTCTTAGAATCACTAGAATCACTGAGAAGCACAAACCAAGGCAGACTGTGCAGACAATTAAATACTTAATCTCTCAGTGTGCAGACATTGTCATACATCCACAAGCATCAAGAACATTAAGGGAAATAGAACCTCACCAAACAGACAAAATAAGGTGCCAGAGACTGACCCTAAATTGATGGAAATGTGTGATCTCTCAAAGAATTAGAAATGGCCAGGTTTTGTTGTTGTTGTTCTTGTTTGTTTGTTTTTGTAGAAACAGGGTTTCTCTCTCTTGCCCAGGATGAAGTGCAATGGTACAATCATAGCTCACTGGAATCTCCAACTCCTGGGTTCAAGAGATCCTCTGGTCTCAGCCTACTAAGTAGCTGGGACTACAAGTGACCACCACCCCACCCAGCTAATTTTTAAATTTTTTGCAGGGTTCTTGCTGTGTTGCCTAAACTGGTCTTGAACTCCTTAAGTAAACATTAAGTTTACTTAGATGTAAGACCTGAAACTATGAAATTACTGAAAGAAAACACTGGGTAAGTGCTACAGGGCATTGGTCCGGTCAAAGATTCTTTGAGTAAGACCTCAAAAAGCATAGGCAATGAAAGCAAAAATGGGTAAAATAGGATTATATCAAGCTACAAAGTTTCTGTACTGCAAAGGAAACAGCAAAGTGAGAAAAATCAGCCCTTGGAATGGGAGAACATATTTGGAAACTATCCATCCAACAAGAGATTAATAACCAGAATATATAAGAAACTCAAACAATTCAATAGCAAAAAATCCCAAATCATCTGATTAAAAATTGGACAAAATCTTGAATCAAAATTTCTCAAAAGAAGACATACAGATGGAAACAGATATATGAAAACATGCTCAACATCACTAATCATCAGGGAAACGCAAATCAACACCACCACAATGAGATACAACCTCACACCTATTAGGATGGCTGTTGTTAAAAGTCAAAAGATAGTAAGTGTTGATGAGGATGTGGAGCAAAGGGAACCCTTGTTTACTGTTGCTGGGAGTGTAAATTGGTACAGCCATTATGGAAAACAGTCTAGAGGTTCCTCAAAAAACTAAAAATAGAGCTACCTTATGACCCAGCAATCCCACTACTGAGTATATATCCAAAAGAAAGGAAATCAGCATATTGAAGAAAGATCTACATTCCCATGTTTACTGTAGCACTATTCACAATTGCCAAAGTATGGAATCAACTAAGTGTTCATTAACAAGTGATTGGATAAAGAAAATGTGGTGTACATTCCATATGCAATGGAATATTAATCAGCCATAAAAAAGAAGGAAATTTTGTCATTTGCAACTACATGGATGGAGCTGGAGGATATTAGGTTATGTGAAATAAGCTAGGCACAGAAAAACAACTGTTAAATATTCTCACTCATATGTGGGAGCTTAAAAAATTATTTCATGGAGGTAGTAAGTACAGTGGTAGTTACTGGAGGCTGGGAAGGGTAGGGGGGAGGGAGGGATGAAGAGGGATTGATTAATGGGTACAAATATACAATTAGATAAAAGATATAAGTTCCAGTGTTTGGTAGCACAATAGGGCTAGTGTAGGTTTCAAAATATTGAATACTTCAAAATAGCTATAGGAGAAGAATTGGAGTATTCCCAACACAAAGAAATGATAAATGTTTGAGATGATAGATATCCTAATTACTCTGATTTTGATCATTATGTATCATATACAGATATCAAAATATCACATGTACTCCCAAAATATGTACAACTATTATATATCAATAAAAATTATTTAGTAATTTATTTTTTTATTATTCAGTTTTAAGAGTTCTTTATTTCAGGCCGGGTGCGGTGGCTCATGCCTGTAATCCCAGCACTTTGGGAGGCTGAGGCGGGCGGATCACAAGGTCAGGAGATTGAGTCCATCCTGGCTAACATGGTGAAACCCCGTGTCTACTAAAAATACAAAAAAAAAAAAAAATTAGCCGGGCATGGTGGTGAGTTCCTGTAGTCCCAGCTACTCGGGAGGCTGAGGCAGGAGAATGGCGTGAACCCGGGAGGCTGAGCTTGCAGTGAGCCGAGATTGCACCACTGCACTCCAGCCTGGGTGACAGAGTGAGACTCCGTCTCAAAAATAAAAAATAAAATAAAAAAGAAAAGAGTTCTTTATTTCAGATACATGTTCTTTATATGATGTACTATTTGCAGATATTTTCTCTCATTCTGTGGGTTGTTTTTTCAGTTTCTTGTTGGTATCTTTTGCAACACAAAAGTTTTCATTTTGATGAAATTCAGTTTATCTAGATGCCCTTTATCAAACTGAGAAAGTTCTCTTCTATTCCTAATTAGTTTAAAGGTTGCTTTGTTCTCTTTTGTTTTACCATAAAAGGGTGTTAGATTTGTGAAATGCTTTTTCCATGTCTGTTGAGGTGATCATGTGGGTTTTTCCCTTTATTCCATTAATATTATGTATTACAGTAATTGATTTTCAGATGTGAAACCAACTTTACATTCTTGGCAGGAATTCTACTTGGTCATGGTATATAATCCTCATTTTATTTTGCTGGATTTGGTTTGCTAGCTTTTTGAGCTGAGAATTTTTTGCATCTACATTTATGAGAGCTATTGAGCTATAGTTTTCTTTCTTTTAATTTTTAATTTTTGTGGGTACATTGTAGGTGTGTATATTTATGGGGTGTATGGGATATTTTGATAGAAGCATACATTGTGTAACAATTTTATCAGAGTGAATGAGGTATCCATCACCTCAAGCATTTATCCTTTGTATTACAAACAATCCAGTTATACTCTTTTAGTTATTTTAAAAAGTCCAATTAAATTATTGGCCATAATCACCCTATTGTGCTATCAAATGCTATATCTTATTCATTCTTTCTATTTTTTATATGCATTAACCATTCCCCTTTCCCCACACACCCCCTCCCCTCCTCCCTACTACCCTTCCCAGCCTCTGATAATCATTCTTCTATTCTCTATCTCCATGAGTTCAATGGCTATAATTTTTAGTAACCACAGACAAGTGAGAACATGCAAAGTTTGTCTTTCTGTGCCTGGCTTATTTCACTTAACATAATGACCTCCAGTTCCACCCATGCTGTTGCAAATCACAGGATCTTATTCTTTTTATGGCTGAATAGTACTTCATGGTGTGTATGCGCCACATTTTCTTTATCCATTTATCAGTTGATCGACATTTGTGTTGCTTCCAAATCTTGGCTATTGTGAACAGTGTTACAGTAAACATGGGAGTGCAGATATTTCTTAGGTATGTGGATTTCTTTTCTTTTGGGTATATACCTAGCAGTGGGATGGCTGGATCGTATCGTCTATAGCAGCTGATTATTTTTAGTTTGCTTGTTTTTCTTTTTTTTTTGAGATAGAGTCTTGCTCTGTTGCCCATGCTGGAGTGCAGTGGTGTGATCTCGGCTCACTGCAATCTCCACCTCCTGGATTCAAGCAATTCTCCTGCCTCAGCCTCCTGAGTAGCTGGGATCACAGGCATGCACCATCACCCCTGGCTAATTTTTGTATTTTTAGTAGAGATGGGGTTTTGCCATGTTGGCCAGGCTGGTCTCGAACTCCTGACCTCAGGTGATCCACTCGCCTTGGCCTCCCTAAGTGCTGGGATTACAGGTGTGAGCCACCACGCCCGGCCTATTTTTAGTTTTTTGAGGAACCTCCAAACTGTTCTCCATAGTGGTTGTACTAATTTACATTCCCACCAGCAATGTATGAGGGTTCCCTTTTCTCCATGTCCTCGTCAGCATTTGTTATTGCCTGACTTTTGGATAAAAACCATTTTAACTGGGTAAGATGATATCTCATTGTAGTTTTGATTTGCATTTCTCTGATGATCAGTGATGTTGAGCACCTTTTCATATACCTGTTTGCCATTGGTATATCTTCTTTTGAGAAATATATTATCTTTTTGATATGCTGTTAGACTCGGTTAGCTAGTATTTTGTTGAGGATTTGTGCATCTATGTTCATCAGGGATATTGGTCTGTAGTTTTCTTTTTCCGTTTTGTCCTCTCCTGGTTTTAGTATTAGGGTGATACTGGCTTCATAGAATGATTTAGGGGGGATTTTCTCTTACTCTATCTTTTGGAATAGTTTCAGTAGGATTGGTACCAATTCTCTGAATGTCTGACAGAATTCAACTGTGAATCCATCTGGTCCTGGACTTCTTTTATTGGCAGTTTTTTAAAATTACCATTTCAATCTTGCTGCTTGTTATTGGTCTGTTCAGAGTTTCTCTTGCTTCCTGGTTTAATCTAGGAAGGTTGTATATTTCCAGGAATTTATCCATCTCTTCTAGGTTTTCTAGTTTGTGCATGTTAAGGTGTTCATAGTAGCCTTGATCTTTTTTATTTCTCTGGTATCAGTTGTAATATCTCTTGTTTCATTTCTAATTGGGCTTATTTGAATCTTCTCTTTTCTTGGTTAATCTCACAAATGGTCTATCAATTTTGTTTATGTTTTCGAAGAACTAGCTTTTTGTTTCATTTATCTTTTGTATTTTTTCTTTCAATTTCATTTAGTTATGCTCTGATCTTTGTAATTTCTTTTCCTCTGCTGAATTTGGGTTTGGTTTGTTCTTGTTCCTCTAGCTCCTTGAGATGTGACCTTAGATTGTCTATTTGTGCTCTTTCAGACTTTTTGATGTGGGCATTTAATGCTATGAACTTTCCTCTTAGCACTGCTTTTGCTGTATCTCAGAGGCATTGATAGGCTGTGTCACCATTATTGTTTAGTTCAAAGAATTTAAAAATTTCCATCTTGATTTCATTGTTGACCCAAAGATCATTCAGGAGAAGATTATTTAATTTCCACGTATTTGCCTGGTTTTGAGAGTTCCTTTTGGAGTTGATTTCCAATTTTATTCCACTGTGGTCTGAGAGAGTACTTGATATAATTTTGATGTTCTTAATTCATTGAAACTTGTTTTGTGGCCTTTCATATGGTCTGTCTTGGAGAATGTTACATGTGGTGATGAATAGAATGTATATTCTACAGTTGTTAGGTAGAATGTTCTGTAAATACCTGTTAAGTGCATCTGTTCCAGGGTATAGTTTAAGTCCATTTTTTCTTTGTTGATTTTCTGTCTTGATGACCTATCTAGTGCTGCCAGTGAAGTATTGAAGTCCCCCACTATTATTTGTGTTGCCATCTATCTCTCTTTTTTTTTTTTTTTTTTTCTGAGCTGGAGTCTTACCTTTTTGCCCAGGCTGGAGTGCAGTGGCACAATTTTGGCTCACTGAAACCTTCACCTCCCAGGTTCAAGTGATTCTCCCGCATCAGCCTCCAGAGGAGAGTAGCTGAGATTACAGGCACCTGGAACAACACCCAGCTAATTTGTGTATTTTTTTAGTAGAGACAGGGTTTCGCTGTGTTGGCCAGGCTGGTCTCGAACTCCTGATCTCAGGTGATCCAGCCCGCCTCAGCCTCCCAAAGTGCTGGGATTATAGGTGTGAGCCACTGCGCCCAGCATGTCTATCTCATTTTTAAGGTCTAGTAGTCATTGTTTTATACATTTGGGAGAACCAGTGTTAGGTGCATATATTTTTAGGTCTGTGATATTTTCCTGTTAAACAAGTCCTTTTATCATTATGTAATGTCTCTTTTTGTCTTCTTAAACTGTTGTTGCTTTAAAGTCTGTTTTGTCTGATGTAAGAATAACTACTCTTGCCTGCTTTTGGTGTCCATTTGCATGGAATATCTTTTTCCACCCCTTTACCTTAAGTTTATGTGAGTCCTTATGTGTTATGTTAGGTGAGTCCCTTAAAGACAGCACATAATTGGGTTGGTGAATTCTTATACATTCTGCCATTCTGTATCTTTTAAGTGGAGTATTTAGGCCATTTACATTCAACATTAGTATTGAGATGTGAGGTACTCTTCCATTCATTGTGCTATTTGTTGCCTGAATACCTTGATTTTTTTTCATTGTGTTATTGTTTTATAGGCCTTGTAAGATTTATGCTTTAAGGAAATTCTATTTTGGTGTATTTTTAGGTTTTGTTTCAAGATGTAGAGCTCCTTTTAGCAGTTATTGTAGTGCTAGCTTGGTAGTGACGAATTGTCTTAGCATTTGTTTGTCTGAAAAAGACTTTATCTTTTCTTCATTTTTGAAGCTTAGTTACACTGGATACAAAATTCTTGGCTGATAATTATTTTGTTTAAGGAGCCTAAAGATAAGACCCCAGTCCCTACGAGCTTGTAAGGTTTCTGCTGAGAAGTCTGCTGTTAATCCAATAGGTTTTCCTTTATTGGTTAGCTTGATGCTTTTGCCTCACAGCTCTTAAGATTCTTTCCTTCATCTTGACTTTAGATAATTTGATGACTATGTGCCTAGATTATGATCTTTTGCGATGAATTTCCTGGGTATTCTTTGAGCCTCTTGTATTTGGATGTCTAGATCTCTAGCAAGGTCAAGGAAGTTTTCCTTGATTACTCCCTCAAATAAATTTTCCAAAGTCTTAGATTTCTCTTCTTCCTCAGGAACACCAATTTTCTTAGGTTGGTTTGTTTAACATAATCCTAAGCTTCTTGGAGGCTTTGTTCATTTTTTAAAAGTATTTTTTCTTTTTTATTATACTTTAAATTCTGGGATACATGTGCAGAACATGCAGGTTTGTTATGTAGGTATACATGTGCCATGGTGGTTTGCTGAACCCACCAACCCGTCATCTACATTAGGTATTTCTCCTAATGCTATCCCTCCCCTTGCCCCCCACCCCCGACAGACCCCAGTGTGTGATGTTCCCATCCCTGTGCCTGTATGTTCTCATTGTTCAGCTTCCACTTACAATTGAGAACATGCAGTGTTTGGTTTTCTGTTTCTGTTAGTTTGCTGAGAGTGATGGTTTCCAGCTTCATCCATGTCCCTGTAAAGGACATGAACTAATTCTTTTTTATGGCTGCATAGTATTCCATGGTGTATATATGCCACATTTTCTTTATCCAATCTATCATTGATGGGCATTTGGGTTGGTTCCAAGTCTTTGCTATTGTGAATAATGCTGCAATAAACATATGTGTGCACGTGTCTTTATAGTAGAATGATTTATAATCCTTTGGGTACATACCCAGTAATGGGATTGCTGGGTCAAATGGTATTTCTGGTTCTAGATCCTTGAGGAATCACCACACTGTCTTCCACAATGGTTGAACTAATTTACACTCCCACCAACTGTGTAAAAGCATTCCTATTTCTCCACATTCTCTCCAGCATCTGTTGTTTCCTGACTTTTTAATGATCACCATTCTAACTCATATGAGATGGTATCTTCTTGTGGTTTTGATTTGCATTTCTCTAATGATCAGTGATGATGAGCTTTTTTTCATGTTTGTTGGCTGCATAAATGTCTTCTTTTGAGAAGTGTCTGTTCATATCCTTTGCCCACTTTTTGATGGAGTTGTTTGTTATTTTCTTGTAAATTTGTTTAAGTTCCTTGTAGATTCTGGATACTAGCCTTTTGTCAGATGGATAGATTGCAAAAATTTTCTCCCATTCTGTAGGTTGCCTGTTCACTCTGATGATAGTTTCTTTGGCTGTGCAGAAGCTCTTTCATTTAATTAGATCCCATTTGTCTATTTTGGCTTTTGTTGCAATTGTTTTTGGTGTTTTAGTTATGAAGTCTTTGCCCATGCCTGTGTCCTGAATGGTATTGCCTAAGTTTTTTTTCTGGGGTTTTTAATGGGTTTAGGTCTTAAGTTTAAGTCTTTAATCTATCTTGAGTTAATTTTTGTATAAGATGTAAGGAAGGAGTCCAGTTTCAGTTTTCTGCATATGGCTAGCCAGTTTTCCCAACACCATTTATTAAATAGGGAATCCTTTCCGCATTTCTTGTTTTTGTCAGGTTTGTCAAAGATCAGATGGTTGTAGATGTGTGGTGTTATTTCTGAGGGCTCTGTTCTGTTCCATTCTGTGTTGGTACCAATACCATGCTGTTTTAGTTACTGTAGCCTTGTAGTATAGTTTGAAGTCAGGTAGCATGATGCCTCCAGCTTTGTTCTTTTGGCTTAGGATTGTCTTGGATATATGGGCTCTTTTTTTGTTCCATATGAAATTTAAAGTAGTTTTTTCTAATTCTGTGAAGAAAGTCAATGGTAGCTTGATGGGGATAGCATTGAATCTGTAAATTACTTTGGGCAGTATGGCCATTTTCATGATATTGATTCTTCCTATCCATGAGCATGGAATGTTTTTCCATTTGTTTGTGTCCTCTCTTATTTCCTTGAGCAGTGGTTTGTAGTTCTCCTTGAAGAGGTCCTTCACATCCCTTGTAAGTTGTATTCCTAGGTATTTTATTCTCTTTGTAGCAATTGTGAATGAGAGTTCACTCATGATTTGGCTGTTTGTCTGTTATTGGTGTATAGGAATGCTTGTGATTTTTGCACATTGATTTTGTATCCTGAGTTTGCTGAAGTTGCTTATCAGCTTAAGGAGTTTTTGGGCTGAGATGATAGGGTTTTCTAAATATACAATCATGTCTTCTGCAAACTGAGACAATTTGACTTCCTCTCTTCCTATTTGAATGCCTTTTATTTGTTTCTCTTGCCTGATTGCCCTGGCCAGAACTTCCCACACTATGTTGGACAGGAGTGGTGAGAGAGGGCATCCTTGTCTTGTGCTGGTTTTCAAAGGGAATACTTCCAGGTTTGGCCCATTCAGTATGATATTGGCTATGGGTTTGTCATAATTAGCTCTTATTTTTTTGAGATATGTTCCATCAATACCTAGTTTATTGAGTGTTTTTAGCATGAAGGGGTATTGAATTTTATCGAAGGCCTTTTCTGCATCTATTGAGATAATCTTGTGGCTTTTACATGGTTCTGTTTATGTGATGGATTATGTTTATTGATGTGCATATGTTGAACCAGCCTTGCATCCCAGGGATGAAGCCAACTTGATCGTGGTGGATAAGCTTTGTGATGTGCTGCTGGATTCGGTTTGCCAGTATTTTATTGAGGATTATCACATCGATATTCATCAGGGATATTGGCCTGAAATTTTCCTTTTTTTTGTGTCTCTCCCAGGTTTTGGTATAAGGATGATGCTGGCCTCATAAACTGAGTTAGGGAGGAGTCCCTCTTTTTCTGTTTGGAATAGTTTCGGAAGGAATGGTACCGGCTCCTCTTTGTACCTCTGGTAGAATTTGGCTGTGAATCCATCTGGTCCTGGGCTTTTTTTGGTTGGTAGGCTATTAATTACTGCCTCAGTTTCAGAACTTGTTATTGGTCTATTCAGGGATTTGACTTCTCAAATCTTAGTTTAGTCTTGGGAGGGTGTATGTGTCCAGAAAGTTATTCATTTCTTCTAGATTTTCTAGTTTATTTGTGTAGAGGTGTTTATAGTATTCTCTGATGGTAGTTTCTATTTCTGTGGGATCAGTGGTGATATACCCTTTATCATTTTTTATTGTGTCTATTTGATTTTTCTCTCTTTTCCTCTTTATTAGTCTGGCTAGCAGTCTATCTATTTTGTTAATCTTTTCAAAAAACCAGCTCCTGGATTCATTGATTTTTTTTGAAGGGTTTTTCATGTCTCAGTGTCCTTCAGTTCTGCTCTGATCTTAATTATTTCTTGTCTTCTGCCAGCTTTTGAATTTGTTTGTTTTTGCTTCTCTAGTTCTTTTAATTGTGATGTTAGGGTGTTGATTTTAGATCTTTCCCACTTTCTGATGTGGGCATTTAGTGCTATAAATTTCCCTATAAACACTGCTTTAGTTGTGTCCCAGAGATTCTGGTACGTTGTGTCATTGTTCTCATTGGTTTTAAAGAACTTATTTAGTTCTGCCTTAATTTTGTTACTTACCCAGTAGTCATTCAGGAACAGGTTGTTTAGTTTTCACGTAGTTGTGTGGTTTTGAGTGAGTTCTTGTTTTCTTTTTTTCTTTCTTTCTTTCTTTTTTTTTTTTGATGGAGTCTTGCTCTGCTACTGAGGCTGGAGTGCAGTGGTGCCATCTTGACTCACTGCAACCTCTGCCTCCCAGGTTCAAGTGATTCTCCTGTCTCAGCCTCCCAAGTAGCTGGGACTACAGGCATGTGCCAGCATACCTGGCTAATTTTTGTACTTTTTGTAGAGATGGGATTTCACCACGTTGGCTAGGCTGTTGTTGAACTTCTGACCTCAGGTGATTGGCCTTCCTTGGCCTCCCAAAGTGCTGGGATTATAGGTGTGAGCCACTTCACTCGGCCTTGAGTGAGTTTCTTAATCCTGAGTTCTAATTTCATTGCACTGTGGTCTGAGAGACTGTTTGTAATGATTTCCATTCTTTTGCATTTGCTGAGGGTGTTTTATTTCCAATTATGTGTTCAATTTTAGAATAAGTGCTATGTGGTGCTGAGAAGAATGTATATTCTGTTGCTTTGGGGTGGAGAGTTCTGTAGATGTCTATTAGGTCTGTTTGGTCCAGAGCTGAGTTCAAGTCGTGAATATCCTTGTTAATTTTCTGTCTCATTGTTCTGTCTAATATTGACAGTGGAGTGTTAAAGTTTCCCACTATTATTGTGTGGGAGTCTAAGTCTGTTTGTAGGTCTCTTAAAACTTGCTTTATGAATCTGGGTGCTCTTGTATTGGGTGCATGTATTTAGGGTAGTTAGCTCTTCTTGTTGCATTGATCCCTTCACCATTATGTAATGCCGTTCTTTGTCTTTTTTGATCTTTGTTGGTTCAAAGTCTGTTTTATCAGAGACTAGGATTGCAATCTCTGCTTTTTTTTTATTTGTTTGCTTTCCACTTGCTTGGTAAATATTCCTCCATCCCTTTATTTTGAGTCTATATGTGTCTTTGCACGTGAGATGGGTCTCCTGAATACAGCACACCGATGGGTCTTGACTCTTCATCTACTGTGCCAGTCTGTGTCTTTTAATTGGGGCATTTAGCTTGTTTACATTTAAGGTTAATATTGTTGTGTGTGAATTTGATCCTGTCTTTATGATGCTAGCTGGTTATTTTGCCCATTAGTTGATGCAGTTTCTTCATAGGGTTGATGGTCTTTACATTTTGGTATGTTTTTTGCAGTGGCTGGTACCAGTTTTTCCTTTCCATATTTAGTGCTTCCTTCAGGAGCTCTTGTAAGGCAGGCCTGGTGGTGACAAAATCCCTTAGCATTGCTTGTCTGTAAAGGATTTTATTTTCCTTCACTTATAAAGGTTAGTTTGGCTGGATATGAAATTCTGGGTTGAAAATTCTTTTCTTTAAGAATGTTGAATATTGGCCCCTACTCTCTTCTGGCTTGTAGGGTTTCTGCAGAGAGATCCACTGTTAATCTGATGAGCTTCCCTTTGTGGGTAACCCGACCTTTTTCTCTGGCTGCCCTTAAGATTTTTTCCTTCATTTCAACCTTGGTGAATGTGACAATTATGTGTCTTGGGGTTGTTCTTCTGTAGGAGTATCTTTGTGGTGTTCTCTGTATTTCCTGAATTTGAATGTTGGCCTGTCTTGCTAGATTGGGGAATTTCTCCTGGATAATATCCTGAAGTGTGTTTTCCAACTTGGTTCCGTTCTCCCTGTCACTTGCAGGTACACCAATCAAATGTTGGTTTGGTCTTTTCACATAGTCCCATATTTCTTGGAGGCTTTGTTCATTCCTTTTCATTCTGTTTCCTCTAATCTTGTCTTCACACTTTATTTCATTAAGTTGATCTTCAGTCTCTGATATCCTTTCTTCCTCTTGGTTGATTCAGCTATTGATACTTGTGTATGTTTCACGAAGTTCTCATGCTGTGTTTTTCAGCTCCATCAGGTCTTTTCTGTTCTCTAAACTGGTTATTCTAGTTAGCAGTTCCTGTAACCTTTTATCAAGGTTCTTAGCTTCTTTGCATTGGGTTAGAACATGCTTTTTTAGCTTGGAGGAAGTTGTTATTACCCACCTTCTGAAGCCTACTTCTGTCAATTTATCAAACTCATTCTCCATCCAGTTTTGTTTCCTTGCTGGCGAGTTGTCATCCTTTGCAGGAGAAGAGGCATTCTGGTTTTTGGAATTTTCGCCTTTTTGCACTGGTTTTTCCTCATCTTCATGGATTTATCTACTTTTGGTCTTTGTTGTTGGAGACCTTCAGTTGGGGTTTTTGCATGGGCATCCTTTTGGTTGATGTTGATGATACTGCTTTCTGTTTGTTTAAAACTAACAAACGGGAGTGTTATTACTTCTAATAGTCAGGGTCCTCTTCTGTAGGGCTGCTGGAGTTTGCTGGGGTTGTACTCCAGACCCTGTTTACCTGGGTATCACCAGCAAAGGCTGCAGAACAGCAAATATTGCTGCCTGCTCCTTCCTCTGGAAGCTTCATCCCAGAGGGGCACTCGCCAGATACCAGCTGGAGTTTTCCTATATGAGGTGTATGTTGGCCCCTGCTGGGAGGTGTCTCCCAGACAGGAGGCACGGGGGTCAGGGACCCACTTGAGGAGGCAGTCTGTCCCTTAGCAAAGCTCGAGCACTGTGCTGGGAGATTCTCTGCTCTCTTCAGAGCTGGCAGGCAGGAACATTTAAGTCTGCTGAAGCTGCATCCACAGGTGCCCCTTCCCCCAGGTGCTTTGTTCCAGGGCATTTCTTTCAGAGATGCCCTGCCCAGAGAGGAGGAATCTAGAGAGGTGGTCTGGCTACAGTAGCTTTGCCATGCTATGGTGGGCTCTGCTCAGATTGAACTTCCCAGTGGCTTTGTTTACACTGTGAAGGGAAAACCACCTACTGAAGCCTCAGTAATGGTGGACTCCCCTCCACCTCCCCAAACAAGCTCAAGCATCCCAGGTTGATGTCAGACTGCTGTTCTGGCAGTGAGAATTTCAAGCCAGTGGATCTTAGCTTGTTGGGCTCCATGGGGGTGGGATCTACTGAGCAAGACTACTTGGCTCCCTGGCTTCAGCCCGTTTTCCAGGGGAGTGAAGAGTTCTGTCTCATTGGAGTTTCAGTGCAACTGGGGTACAAAAACAAACACCTTCAGCTAGCTAGGTGTCTTCCCAAACACCCACCCAGTTTTGTGCTTGAAACCCAGGGCCCTGGTTGTGTAGGCACCCAATGGAATCTCCTGATCTGCGGGTTGCAGAAACCATAAGAAAAGCATAGTATCTGGGCCAGATAGCACCATCCTTCATGGCGCGGTTCCTCATGGCTTCCCTTGGCTAGGAGATGGAGTTCCCCCGTCCCTTGCGCTTCCCGGGTGAGGCAACACCCCACCCTGCTTCTGCTCGCCCTCTGTGGGCTGCACCCACTGTCTAACCAGTCCCAATGAGATGAACTGGGTATCTCAGTTGGAAATGCAGAAATCACCCACCTTCTGCATTGGTCCCACTGGGAGCTGCAGACCAGATCTGTTCTATTTGACCATCTTGCCAGCCCCCTGCTCCCATATTTTCTTTGTCTTTGTTGGATAGGATTAATTTGAAAGCCTTGTCTTTGAGCTCTAAAGTCCTTTCCTTTACTTGTTCGGTTCTATTGTTGAAACTTTCCAGTGTATTTTGCATTTCTGTAAGTGTGTCTTTCATTTCTAGAAGCTGTGATTTTTTTTTATGATATCTATTTCTTCAGAGATTTTTTCATTCATATCCTGTATTATTTTTTAAGTTTCTTTGTTTGTTTTCACCTTTCTCTGGTGCCTCCTTGAGTAGCTTAATAATCAACCTTCTGAATTCTCTTTCTGGCAATTCAGAGATTTATTCTTGGTTTTGATCCATCGCTGGTGGGCTAGTGTGATCTTTTGGTGGTGTTATAGAACCTTGTTTTGTCATACTACCAGAATTGTTTTTCTGTTTTTTTTTTTTTTTTTTTTTCTAGTTTGGATAGACTATGTCAGAGGAAAGATCTGGGACTCAAGGGCTGCCGTTCGGATTCTTTTGTCCCATGGGGTGATCCCTTGATGTGGTGCTCTCCCTCTTCCCCTAGGGATGGGGCTTCCTGAGAGCATGACTGCAGTGATTGTTATTGCTCTTCTGGATCTAGCTACCTAGTGGTGCTATCAGGCTCCAGGCTGGTAGTGGGGAGTGTCTGCGAAGAGTACTATGATGTGATTCATCTTCAGGTCTCTCAGCCATGGCTACCAGCACCTTCTCCAGTGGAGGTAGCAGGGCAGTGAAGTAGACTCTGTGAGAGTCCTTGGTTGTAGTTTTGTTTAGTATGCTGGTTTTCTCAAATGCTGGTTATGCTGGCAGTGAAGTTGTGATGTGAACAAGTTCAGGACCTCTGGTTAGCCAGGGTGTTACAGCTGGTGGAATTAGCTGTTGTTTTCCCCTTCCTTGGAGTAGGGTTGGTCTGTTATGAGTTGCTGTAATGCCTTGAGTTGGTTGGCTTCCAGCCACGTGGTGTTGTCTTTAAGAGAGCATCATCTATGGTAGTGTGGAGGGATACAAGCTTGGCCTAATGTCACCTGGATAAGTATTCAGGTTTCTCAGGTAATGGGCAGAACCATAGAGCTCCCGTGAGTTTATGTCTTTTGTCTTCGGTTACTACATCAGGTAGAGAAAGACCATCAGGTGGGGGCAGGGTTAGGCGTTTCTGAGCTCAGACTTTCCTTGGTCGGGGCTTGCTGCTGCCACTGTGAGGGGTGGGGTAGTGGTTCTCAGGCCAATGGAGTTATGTTCCAAGGGGGATTATTGCTCCCTCTGATGCTTTGTACAGGTAGCCAGGGAAGTAGGGGGAAAGTTGGCATTGACAGGCCTCACCTAGCTCCCACACAGCCAGCAAAGCCAGTTTCACTCCCTCTGTATTCCCACAACAGCCAACAGAGCCAAATTTATATCCAGACCTCCAGTGCATAGGGCTAAGATCTTGCTCTAGCAGCTTTCAGTACTTCCCCATTCAGTATGATACTAGGTGTGAGTCTGTCATATATGGCTTTTATTATGTTGAGATACATTCCTTCTATACCCAGCTTTTTTGAGGGTTTTTACCATGAAGGGATGTTAAATTTTATCAAAAGCTTTCTCAGCATCAATTGAAATGATCATATGGTTTGATATGATATATCACACTGATTTATTTGTGTATGTTGAATCATTCTTGCATCCATGGGATAAATCACACAGCCATGATGAATGATCTTTCAATGTGTTGTTGAATTTGGTTTGCTCGTATTTTTTTGAGGATTTTTGCATCCATGTTCATCAGTGATATGGGCCTTTAGTTTTCTTTTTTTGATGTGTCTTTGTGTCTGGTTTTGGTTTAGGTACTACTGGCCTCATAGAATGAGTTTGGAAGTATCCCCCTCTCCTCTATTTTTCAGAATAGTTTGAGCAGGGGTGGTATTAATTTTTCTTTAAATGTTTGGTAAAATTTTGCAGTAAAGCCATTGGGTCCTAGGTTTTTCTTCTTGGAGACTTTTTATTATAGCTTCGATCTTGCTAGTTGTTATTGATTTATTCAAGTTTTGGATTTCTTCATGGTTCAATCTTTGTAGATTGTATGTGTCTAGGAATTTATTTATTTTTAGGTTTTAAAATTTATTGGCATATATTTACTTCATAGTAACCTCTAACGATCCTTTGAATTTCTGTGGTATTGATTGTAATGTCTCCTTTTCCATCTCTCATTTTATTTATTTGAGGCTTCTCTGTTTTTTTTCTTAGTTTGCCTGGCTAACAGTTTGTCATTCTGTTTATCTTTTCAAAAAAATAAACTTTTTGTTTCATTGATCTTTTGTATCATTTTCTTCAATTTCATTTATTTCTGCTCTGATCTTTATTGTTTCTTTTCTTCTACTAACTTTGGATTTGGTTTGCTCATGCTTTTCTGGTTCTTTAAGATGCATCATTAGGTTATTTGAAGTTTTTCTTCTTTTTTGATGTAGGTGTTTATAGCTATATACATCCCTCTTAGTACTGCCTTTGCTGTATCCCATAGATTTTGTTGTGTTGTATTCCAATTATTTGTTTCAAGAAATTTTTTGATTGCCGTTTTAATCTCCTCGTTGACCCACTGGTCATTCTGGAGCATATTGTTTAAATTCCATGTGATTTTATAGTTTCCAAAATTCCCTTTGTTATTGATTTCTGGTTTATTTCATTGTTGTCAGAGAAGATACTTGATGTGATTTCCATTTTTGAATGTTTAAGACTTGTTTTGTGGCTAGCATATGGTCTGTCCTTAAGACTGATTCATGTGCTTAGGAGAAGAATGTTTATTTTGCAACTGTTGGATGAAATATTTATAAATATCTATTAGATCCATTTGGTCTATAGTGCAGATTAAGTCCAGTGTTTCGTAGTTTTCTTGTTATGTATTTCCCTTAGGCTTCAGATCTTTTTACCAGTTCAGTGTAGAGCCCTGGGGCCTGTGTGTCTATCTGATAGGATAAGCCGTGGTTATTTATTTTTGCCATTTTACCAGTCTCTTCAAGCTCTGTTATGTCACTTGCACAGCTTTGTGAGTGAAAAGATATAAATATCATTATTTGGGATATTCTGCTTACAGGGTGATGAGAGGAGCCCAGAGAAAAAGATAAAATTTACCTGGTGCTCTTAGTGAGTCTCTTTTTGTGCTTTGTATTCTTTTAGGGGAATCTTCTGTTTAAGAAGTTTATCTTTTGACTTTATGTCAAGTATGTTCTGTTTATTGGCAAGGATAACTAATTCTTTATGGTTGTGGTTGTACTTCCTTTCTCCAATCGAGAGAGACCAAAATATAAACTTCAGTGGTTTTTTCCTGCTGATCACTCGTTATGCATTTTCTAGGCATCTTTTTCCTGGATTGCCTATTTATGTCCTCAAATCTCTTCTTACAAAATTCAGGTATATTAGTGACCTTTACTTTCATTATTATATGTTTTCATTTTCTTTCACCAATACTATACAAGTAGTAATAGGGTGAGGAGCCACAGTGAGTAGGGTGAAATGAGCACAATTGTATATTGTGGCTCTCTTACTGAGCCTCACTAGTATTATAGATTATAGCATGAGATTGTATGTTTTTGTTGTTGAATGTATTTTTGCCAGTTTTTAACTACTTTTGTTTCTTGCCTCTCTTCCTCTCTTGCTTTTTTGTTGTTGTTGTTAGTTTAGGAGAAGGAAGATTTTGTAATCTGGCTTTACCGTCTTTACCAAGAAGTTTGATTTACTGTATTATTTCAATTATGTATACTTTAAATGTCTTATATATTTTTTCTGTTTGATCAGTCATGAGCTAAAAGGAGTTAAGGGTTCTATTACTATTATCTTTCTCTTCCTTTTGAATTCTCTACTAATTTTGCATTGTATATTTTGATGAATACTATTTGTTGTATAAAAGTTTATACTAATTCATTGTTTTTTTTGGAAATAGTATACTTTATTTTTGTATTTTTGCCCCAAAGTCAGCTTTATCTAGTATTCATATTGTGACCCTCACTTTCTTGTTGTATTTGTCTTCTGTGTTTTTGTCTATTTTTTATTAACCTTGATTGAATCTGTAACCCAAGAGTCTTTTTTTGACTAATAGGTTAGTTTTCCTGATTGTATTTGTTGATACGATATGTATCAGTTTTGAATTATTCTTGTGTTTCTGTAATAAACTCTATTTGGTCATGATGTATTTTTAAAATGTGATGTTAGATTATGCTGGCCAATATTCTATTTAGCACTTTTATGTTGATATGCATAAGTTGAATGGTTTGTACTTTAACTTTGTTGTTGTGATAAAAACATATAACATTAAGTGCACCGTCTTAACACTTTTTAAATGTACAGTTCAGAAGTGTTAAGTATATTCACCTTGTTGTGCAACAGATCTCTAGTAGTTTTCCATCTTGTAAAACTAAAAGTCTATACCCATTCAACACGAATTCCCTTTTCCACTTCCTCCCAGTCCTTGGCAACCACCTTTGCACATCCTGTTTCTGATTTTGAATACTTTATATGAGTGGAATCATACAGTATTTGTGTTTACGTGACTGGCTTATTTCACTTAGCATAATGTCCTTGAGGTTTATCTATGTTGTAGTATGTAACAGGATGCCCTTTTTAAAGGCTGCATAATATTCTATTATATGTATATACCATCTTTTCCTTATTATTTTTCTCTTGATGGACATTTGGGTTGCTTCTACCTCTTGCTATTGTGAATAATGCTGTAATGAATGTGAGTGTGCAACTATCTCTGTAAGATCTTGCTTTGAATACTTTTGGATGTATTTCCGGAAGTGGGATTCTTGGATCATATGGCAACTGTATCATTAATTTTTTGAGAACCTCTATATTGGCTGTAGTGACTGTACCACTTGACATTCCCACACAACAGTGCATAAGGATTCTAATTTCTCCACATCCACATCAGCATTTGTTATTTCCTATTCATTTGATAGTGGCCATCCTAATGTGTGTAGGCAATCTCTCATGTGGCTATGATTTGCATTTCTCATATGATTAGCAATGGTGACTATTTTTAATATGCCTGTTGGACATTGTATATCTTCTTTGGTGGTTTGATTATTCAAGTGTTTTGCCCATTTTTGAATTGGGTTAATAATAATTTTAATCCAATTTTTTTGTTGTTGAGTTGTAGGAGTTGCTTATGATTCTGGATATTAACTCTTCGTTGATTATATATTTTAATAAGGTTTTTGTCATCTTATTTTTCACTACATAGTAATCCTTATTTTCTTTCTTATTCTCTAAAGTGTGTGTGTGTGTGTGTGTGCGTGTGTGTCTTACTTTGGTTGATTTGGAAGGTATATGTAGTCTTTTAAATTAGTTTATTGATTCCCTTTATATTTTAAAATAATGTATTTAATACTGTCTCCTGTTTCATATTCCCCTGCATATACAATTTTAGTATTTATTATTTTACATCGTCAAGATTGATAAAAATGTATATTCTATTATTTCACTATGATTCCTGTATCTCTTTAACTTGAGCTTTATATTTACATAGATTCAGCTCATCTTTTTTATGCAACTTTTTTCTAAGTTCTCAGTCAATATGACAATCCCCACTTTACCTATAAACCCATTGGTATAGTAAACTGTTACTAGATGACCATCTTAACTTCTAATTAAAATAGATTGGCTTTTTGGGATTATGATAAATCATCTTTCCTATATCTTTCATGAATTTGATGGGGCCTTAATCTCTGCCTAGCAATGTGAAATTTGTTTACTATCTTGATATGGAGAGAGAGATTTAAAGTTGGTCCTTTCAACCTTAAAATCTCTTACTCTGTGACTCTGTGGTCAGGACCAGTATGGGGATTATTCCTTTTATTGAGTTCGTTCAAACTATATTCTTAGAATCTAAAAAAATGAGCACAAGATAGGTTTATGGTTCCATGGGCTCACCATGAAGTAGACTCTGATAAAATTCTAATTATTGCTTGACGCTGATATGCTTGCACTCTGACCAGTGAAAAAATAGTAGCATTATAGATTCCCAAGAATTAATGTTAGTTGATGTGCAATTACCCATGTCTTAATATTTTAATCCTTGGTGCACAAGATAGTAGGAAGGATGCAGTATGTATTTGTGATATTATTTCAGGACTTTTCCACTAGAGTACCAGGCTTCCTTTTTATTCAAAAGGCTATAGGCTGATACATTTATTTAGATCCAAAATTTGGTTACAAGGCTGTCATTCTCTACTCTGGTGATCAAGTCAACTCTCCGTTTGCCAGGCCATATTATAGGAATATCTTACTTATTCAGATTAAATAGGAACCTTAGTGGTCCGGCCATCTCTTTGGTCTAAGGGAACTGATGATTATTTAGCTACCACTAAAGATACACATTCTTGTATGAGCTGTTTCGCACCTTGGAAACATATATTATATTAGAACAGACTTTACCAAGAACTCCAGACCAGGAAAAGTCAGAATTGCAGAGACAGTGCAGTTGTAGGCGATGGTTTCTCCCATCTGTCTTCTAGAAGCCAAGATACATATTCTGAGAGTCATTACGATATTGCTGGTTTAGAAAATGTGCTTTGTCTTAAAAGACAGCATTCCAGCCCCTTAGAGTAGACTCCAATTGTCACTATAACTGAAGATCAACCATTGGTAGGTGATAGGATACATAATAAGAAGAGTAAATACTATTACATCAGTTTACAGCCAGCTTCTTTCATAGTGAAGTGCGTTCTGTGATTAGGAGCAATGCTATGGGAGAGATAACATGGTGTATGCAAGGTATTCAGTGAGGATAGATACTGGCAGAGACATCATGGGCAAGTTCTGCACACATGTGCCTAAAGTTCTGCACACTTGGAGATTTTTACTTTCTAAGAACTCTAATACTCCCTGGAGTTGTAAAAATTTTGTTCTTCAGATGGTTGTCATGTTACAGGCATCCTACATATTCATTTATGTAGGCCAGGCTTTTCTTTTATCTTACTGAATAAATTCTATCTAGTGATATTAGCATATCACTCCTTCCACTCTGACCACAGCTTTCGTTTCCATTTTTATCTTGACTATACACATACCCAAAGTCTAACTGAACTGCACCTTTTCTCAACATGCATGGAAAAATCTAATTTTGCCTGTAAAAAGGCTCACAGTATTTTAGATCTTTTTGCAACTTTTCACAGCTTAGTTACTTGTGTGTATCTCTCATTCTGTAATTTGTTCCATTAGCTTTATTTTACAAATAAGAAAGCTGAGATTCAGAATTTTAAGAGACTTATTCAGAAGTCCACAGATATACACTAGAGACTGATTAGAATAAAGGAAAAGATAATCAAAACCAAATAATACCTCTGTAGAAAGGAACTAACTGTTCTTTTTTTTCTTTTTATTACTTTATAAGATTGAGAGGTTAGTCATCTTACTTTGTTAATACTTACTAGGAAAGATTTTGATAATATTCATTTGTGATCATAGTGATGTTTATGTTATTTGTACTTGATATTTATTTTTAATAGGAAAAACTCAAAAGAGAGGCAAAAGAAAACACAGCTACTCTTAAAGAAAAAAAGGACAAGGTAAGAGCATATAATTCTCATAGTTTTAAAATACAAATTCATTTTCTAACATCTACTTAGAAATGATTTTTCTTGTTTATAAGTAGGAAAATAACATTTTACATATATCATACAATTTCATTTTCTAAATTGTTTTTTGCTATTTATTAATTCAAAAGCATTTTAGCTAAAAATTTCAAAATTTTGTCATTTGGAGATTTGGAGAAGGTTTCAGTCTAATGCAGAAACAAAAAAGAAGAAAAAAGGAAGGTTTCAGTCTTTCTCTACAATTCTTATTATAGTTTTAATTTAATTAGGTACCTCTGTGTTTCTCCCTTAAGAATTTTTTAATGTTAGAGGCAAAATATTTTCATAAAAAATTCTGAAGTTTATTTAGATTGTATCTAATTTTGGGTTTTGAGGGGGCTTAATAAATGACATCCTGTTTTGCTCACTTATGTTCTGAACCAATTGAGAAAGACAAGGTAGAATAAAAATAATATTTTTATTATTGAAGACTTTATTAAAAAGTATCAATATTTTAAATACTGGAGAATGCAGTTTATGTTTGAAGGCAATAGGATCTCTTAATCTTGAAATCCCAAATTAGACAAATTTATCTTCTGCCACAAGTAGAGCTTGACTAGCATAGGTCTACCCACTCGATCATCTGCTCTTGTAAAACTTAGGGTATAAAGGAGAAGAGCAGAATTTGTGTGTAATTCTAATAGTTCTCAAGGGGAGGAATAAGGAAGAGGCTGAGCTGTATGTGTCCAGCTTCTCCTTTTCTTTAAATTCACCAATCACATTAAGTAATTTTTTCTCCCCTAAGGAATCAGGAAGAGGTTTGGAATGTTACCCTAGTGGTACTCCCTGCATATGGAAGGAAACATCAGTCATAGAGAAGAAGAATACCCCTCAGCTTCTAACCTATTTGATAATATAGGATCGTTGCAGAAGAATTTTGATTTAGCAAATTTTTGGTTAAAATGATTAAGAATTTTCTTTGCATGTAGTGATATAATCTCCTAAGTTCCCAGAGGTTTCTCTGATTATAGTTAAACTGGAAGGAAATGACACTCAGAGTAGTTTGAGAACAGTTCATTACATTTTATTACATTTGGGTTAAAAGAGAATAAAGGAAAGATGTACTGAACCTGTGAGTGAATACTGAGTGCTTCATATGTTCCAGACACTGTGCTAGACACTTGAAAACATTATATTTGGAGAAATTATAATCATAATGAAATTATCCAGAATGGTTAGATATAGACTTAAGGAAGTATCTAATGAATATAAGCAAATTGGTTAATCTCCAATATTGTTTTTAAAATTAGAATGTGTTCATATTATGAAAGTATGTATCACATATTCTTATAGAGATGTTTTGATTCATGTATAATTCTGTATGTTTCCATTATCAAGTAGATTAGTAAATGCCATATATTTTATCTGAGAGTCTAGATATGTATGTTGGAAAATGAACCATATATATGTTGCAAAATGAAAAAAATGATAAATGAAGAAATTTAACTAGGCCTTTTTTTTTTTTTTTTTTTTTGCTATGCTTTATTCCAACACTACTGAAACATAAGCCTTGTTAAATTTACCAAACATTTCTGAGTTTGGACAAGTTACTTCTTCCTGTTTCAATTTTCTCATCTATAAAGGGATAATAATAATACCTATTTCCTAAAGTTGTTATGAGGATTAAATGAGATGGTATTTGTAAAACATTTAAAGTAGTGCTTGGCACATAGCACATGCCTTATAAATGTTTGTTTGAAAAATACAACAGAGAAAATTGTGAATTTTCTGTCTACATGCATAACTATAAATGTAACATCCTTCCAAAAAAGAATGTAACTTGTAAGGAAGTACATGTTTCCATCTTGTGTTCTGGAAAGGGATAGTTCAGTATTGTCACATGCAGAATTTTCTTTAGGCTACCAGGGAAATGTCAAATTCCAGATATGGCCACAAGGTGGTGCAGTGACCTTAAATTGTCATTCTCCTACCTGTAGAGAGGAATAATTTGTCCATTAAAGCAGTTACATTTTGGCGGTTCCAAAGTTTACCCCTGATGAATCCAGATAGCAGTAAAAAAATTGCTTTCATCAAAATTTTGTCATCAACTATGATGTATAAATATGTAGGGAAAAGGATACAGAAATGCAATTCTGAAAAAATTCATACTTGCTAGAAAAAGGATTATGAAATGACAGATCACTAGAACTGGGCAGGAAAGATATAAGCCATCGCATTTAGCCCCTTGATTTATAGCTGAATAAATTTAAGCTTGGAGATACTTGAAGATTTACTTAAATAATCTGGAAAGATAGGAAAGATCTAGGAGAAAAGACCATATGAGGTACTTGGCTCCTAGTTCAATGATTTTTTTATAGTACATGTAGTTGCCTCTTTATCCTATACCCTAATTTAAACGCACTGAAAGTTCAGCCACCATGCTTTCAAATTTTGTCCTTGTATTCCCTTTTTGTGTGTGTGTGCTCTAGAGAATTCAGAGAAAGGAGAGATGATCTCAGAAGAACACGGTCCTGTAAAGGAGGGCTCTACAATGAAAGGCAGTAGGAGAACTGAAAGAACACAATTCTAGAAAAAGGGGAATTTGAGTTTCACAGCTAACTAGCTGTGGAATTGAGTAAATTAACATGCTTCAACTTCCTTACAATTTCCTTATGAATAATTGCCACGATTGTATTCGTGGAGATGGTGGCGACCAGAGAAAGTGTAAAATAGAAAGTGATGAGCATGAGTTTCATGCAGAATCACACTAAAGCAACTATTACTAGCTTTTACTAGAAAGTTAGGTCAGGTGCTAAAAGAAGCTGTATACAAAGGTAGAGTGAAAGAGAACTGAGGAAACTGAGTTGAAAAAATGTCAAGTATTTAGAGTAAACTTGCAATTTATTTATTTAGAATTGAAGCAAACAGCCATTTTCTCAGTTTTTTCCCTTAAAATTTTTCTCATTCTTTACTTTCATAATTATTCTCCTTGCTTTTGGAGGCAAGTTAGGCTGGTGGATGGGAAAAGGCTGATATTTTTATAGGTGAAAAAGAAGAAGTATCAATGTATGAAAGGGAATGAATGAAAATTAGAATAGATTTCCTTCTGACTTTTAGGCTATTGTAATGAACCATAGATTAGGGCTTTTTGCCACCAGGAGTAAAGATTTTTTATTTTTATTTTTTAAAGAGAATCCTCAACTTTTGGTCAGAGAGTTGAGATATCTTATTTGTTTTCATTTTTAAAAATTTAACTTTTATTTTAAGTTCAGGGGTACATGTACAGATTTATTATATAGGTAAACTTCTGTCATGGGGGTTTGTTGTACAGATTATTTTGTCACCCAGGTATTAAACCTATACCCATTAGTTGTTTTTCCTGATCCTGTCCCTCCTCCCATCCTGCATGCTCCGATAGGCCCCTGTGTGTTTTGTTGTCTCCCTCTATGTCTCCATGTGTTCTCATGATTTAGCTCCCACTTATAAATAAGCCCATGTGGTATTTGGCTTTCTGTTCCTGCATTACTTTGCTAAGAATAACGACCTCCAAGATATCTTATTTGTTTTCGTAGAGGCTCTGTGAAGACAGGCAGGGGCAGATAACATTTGCATCTTAAATGGGCAAGTAAAGTGACAAAGAAGATAACTGTAATTTATTCAAACTTATCTAGTCAGTGATAAATTTAGGAATAAATTTACTTATTTTGTTGTTAATTCTACTAGTTGCTGCACTTTAATTAAAGAAGTAAATAATTAATATGACATTTGGCGATGGTTTTATTCATTCTTGTTGTTCAACGCAGAAAACACAGACATCTTTATTGGAAACACCTGAAATTTATTGGAAATTTGATTCTAAAGCAGTGCCTTCACAAACTATATCTCGAAATTTCACATCAGTTGATCATGGCATATCCAAAGATAAAAGAGACTATCTGTGGACATCTGCCAAAAATACTTTATCTACACCATTACCAAAGGTTTGTGTCTAAACTTTCCATGTTAGTAGTAATTTTTTAAATAAATAAATAAAGTTCTGTTATCACCATATACCTGGCATCACGCACACATATATAACTAGTTTCTTGAAAGTTTCAATTTTTTTTGTGGTATCAGCATGAAATGTAAAGGCAAGGTTGTGCTGTGTTGCCTAGGATGGTCTTGAACTCCTGGCCTTAACTCATCCTCCTGTCTTGGCCTCCCAAAGTATTGGGATTATAGGTGTGAGCCACGTGCCTGGCCTTCAACATGAAATTGTTTCATTTTTTTCAATCACTGTCCACAACTTAATGTCATCTTGGGCAGATTTCATAACTTACTAGTTATTTATCAGTGTTTAAGGCCCTGACACAGGAAATCTGATTCTGACTTGACATTTTATAGCATCACCACAGTTACTACTTCCCTTTGCTGTTTACCCCACATCATCTTGCATCTGTAGTCCTTAGCAGTCATCTTGGAGCAGATGCCTCTAGCAAACTGGCTCAATTCTGACTGTCTTTCATATATCCACTTAATCCATGGGGAATTCATACAACTTTGCCATGCTAAATGGCAGTGCAGATGCTCTACTTTCGATCTCTGTTTCCTCTCTCTCATTTCCTTTTCCTCTCCTCGGCTAGATACAAAGACAAACAAATTTGCTGCCTGCATTCATATCTAACTAGGGAATGAGATGCCAGCCTTTCTTTCTTGGGAGCACTCCTAGTATTCTTTATAAAGATGCTCTTGGAGTTCCTGCCTCACTTGTCTTGGGAGTTGAAAAGAAAAGTATCTCAATTGTCTCCATCCCACTAAGCTTAAATGTTATGCCTTTTCCTTCTCAGTTTCCCAGTTGTGTTTGATGGTGTCTGCAAGTCTCTGAGACTTTGTTTTTCTTCATTTTTTTTTTCTATTCCATATCAGTTGAATTATATTCAGGCTCATGGATTCTTCTTCTGCTTGCCCAAATCTGCTATTGAGCCCTTCTAGTAAATTTTTCATTTCAGCTATTGTATTTTTTAATTCCAGAATTTCTATTTGGTTCTTTTGATAATTTATTTCTCTTTATTGATATTCCATTTAGTGTGATGTTGTTTTCATGCTTTTCTTCATTTCTTTAGACATAATTTTCTTTAGCTCTTTGAACATATTTAAAATAGCTGACTTTAAATCTTTGTCTAGTTAAGTCCAATGTCAAGACTTCCTCAGGGAGAGTTTCTGTTGTTTGTTCTTTTACTGTTCTATTTGGGCCATATTTTCTTCTTTCTTTGCATGTCTCATAATTTTTGTTTAAAACTAGCCATTTAAAAATATAACAATTCTGGAAATCAGATTCTCTCCTATTCCCATGATTTGTTGTTGCTACTTGTTGTAGTTATTGTTTGTTTTGTGACTTTTCTAGACTAATTCTGTAAAGTTTGTATTTTTTGTTGTGAGTGCCACTAAAGGTTCTCCTTGATTAGCTTAGTTTTTAGCTAATGTTTGGACACAAATTTCTTCAAATGCCTAGAATCAATAAATTTCCCAATCTTTGTGAAAGGTCTCTATTATATGTGTGTAAGGGCATGCTTTCAACACTTAGCCAGGTAGTTGACAACTCTGCCTTAGCTTTCCATTCCTGCTTGTACAGAACCTCAAGATTAGCCAGTGGTGAAAACTTAGGGCCTTTTCAGGCCCTTCCTGAGCCTGTAGATAGCCCTACGCATATGCCTGGCCTTCTATATTTCCAGGAATATGTCAGAGCTTTTCAAAGCTTCCCCATGGATATTTCATTTCCTAGCTTTTCTTTTAAGGTTTTTGGTTAGTCTTTTGTTTGTCCCAACTATTCATCACTGCTTCACGTTGCTGCAAAGTTAAAACATTTGTTGTTGTTTTTGACAAATTCAGCCCCCTACTTCACACACACACCAAGGAGAAGGCATTTTTTCACTAGTGAGTGCTCGGGTTGAATGTAATCAGCCATCAGCCTTGTAAGTGGGATCTTGCAGAGACCCACCAGACAAATCAAATAATGACAATTCTTTGGGAATAAAGCTTTGAAAGAGCTTCAGTTCTGTTCTGTTCTGTCTGGTGGTTGCCAGGTTGCATCAGGAATGTGGGCTGTTATTCTTTAAGGATAACATAGAGCTAGAGCAGGGGATGGGACCGGGGAAGTTAAGACACCACAAAATTTGGGGTTCCTAAAGAGGTTTAGCCATTTTATTTTATTTTTTTAAAGAATAAGCACTCTCCAGGTGGCTGCAAGCCTTTGGTTAACTTCCAGAGTTCTGAAAATAACTGATTCTGACAAGTTTTTACCAGTATTTTTATGACTTTTATGGAGGAGTGAATTTTTAGAGCTCATTACTCTGCCATTTTTACTGATGTCTCTGACCTTAACTTTTTAAATTAAATTTAATTTAATTTTTGTTTTTGCTCTGTTGCCTGGGCTGGGCTGCAGTGGCATGATCATGGCCCACTGCTACCTTGAACTCCTGGCTCAAGCAATTCTCCTGCTTCAGCCTCCTGAGTAGCTGAGGCTATAGGGATGGGCCACCATACCTGGCTATGTTTTTTTAATTTAAAAAAATTTTAGAGATGGGGTCTTGCTATGTTGCTCAGACTAGTTTTGAACTGGCCTCAAGCAATCCTCCTGCCGTGGTCTTCCAAAGTGCTGGGATTACAGGCATGAGCCACTGTACTTGGCTTTTGACCTTACTTTTTAAAGATACTTTTACAAATTATAAAAATTACAAGATAGTATAGAATGTGAAACATTGACTAATGTGAATTACTTTACCAATATAAAAATAAGCAAGCATATTTTCTCACAAAGTAATAAGGAGTTTTGTGGAGAGAGCAAAGCTCACTCAGTTATTTTTTGCGATCATGATTAGAAATATTAAGGCCCTTAAGACTGTTGATTGCTGAATCTGGAGTGTGTCTGTCTGTTTCACTCTTTCTCTTTCTTATTTTCTTCAGCAAGTTAAAGGAAGGGCAGAGAAAGTCTACCATTGTAAAATTTTTGAAGAAAGACAACTTATAATATCAAAAACATCTGAATTAAATTCTTATCCAAAATTTTTGCCTCATATACTTGCCAATAATAATGGAGGTTTCTGATTGCTAAGGACTCAAATTGCCTTAAAATTATTTGTGAAACCCTTTATTAATAATGCATATTTTATTTGATTTGATAATGTATTGTTTTTTATTTTTGGATAGGCATATACAGTGAAGACACCAACAAAACCAAAACTACAGCAAAGAGAAAACTTGAATATACTCATTGAAGAAAGTAATAAAAAGAGAAAAATGGCCTTTGAATTTGATATTAATTCAGATAGTTCAGAAACTACTGATCTTTTGGTAAAAATTTTACAAATAATATTTAGTATTTATTTATATTACTTATTTGTATACAATTTTCCTTGATATACATGTATAATATATTTACATAGTACCTACCATTGCAATACTGATATACAGTGGAGCTCTGCTAAAATGCAGATCCTTGTGCTTTTGCAGCATTTTAGAGAAATTAGGGTTCAAATAATTTCCCTGTAAATTTCAGAAAACCTGGCATTTTGAAAATACTTGATGTAGCACAATGGGCATATGATATGATTAATCATTGTCTTGTTTTCTAGAAGAATGTCATAAAGGAGTTCTTACTATATTTTTAAAAAGAGAGATGGAGTGAATATTTTACTGTAGCCAAATCTGTTATTTAGGCGTCCCCTCTATTTTGCATATTATACATGCTCCTTTTACATCACTGGTTGATATATATATCAAGGTATTGGTTGACAACTATAACATTTCCATCACTCTAAAGAAGTCAATGTATTAAGGACAGCATGTTTAAGCAGGCTATTTCCTCTAGCACTTTGTATCACTAATTACTCTCATTCACATATACCACTGTTTTCTGAAGGCATAATAATGGTTTATTGAGAATAATGAAGCTTAGATTCATTTAATTTTTTAAAAGAGGTGAACCATACCAGAGTAAATGGAGCAATGCACCAAAAATTCTTAATGACAAAATCCCAGTTAAATTCATTTGTTTTATTATTCCCACTTATAACTAGAAGATCCTTCAAGCTTTTCTACTGCTTTGGGACCCTCTATTTTCATTTTTTTCTGGAATAATGAGTAGTTGAAGTCTTAAAACCCTAACTATTGAAGTTAACATACAGAGTCCCTACTTCAGAACCCCTTTGTTTTATAGATAATTATTAACATCTTAACAATTAAAACTGTGAACCAGGTACTATTGTAAACACTTTATACAATGAGGATTACTTTAATTATTTCTTATAACAATTCCAGCCTTTAGAAATACAGTTGGCCTTCTGTATTCACAGGTTCTACATCTGTGTATTCAACCAACTGCAGGCCAAAAAATTTGAAAAAAATAAAAAATAACAATTCAATAGAAAATAATATAAATAAGAAAGCAATACAACATAACTATTTATATAGTGTTTACATTGTATTGGGTATTATAAGTAACCTAGAGATGATTAAAGTATACAGGAGGAAGTACATAGGTTACATGCAAATATTATATCATTTTACATAAACATCCACAGATTTTGGCATACATGGAGGGATCCTGGATCCAATCCCCCATGGATACTAAGAGATCACAGTATATACTGTTCTTTCCAGTTTACAGATAAGGAAACTGAGTCACAGAAGTATATTTTTCAGGATCACATAGTTAGTAAGACATGGAACCAAAATTTGAACACAGTCTGGCTTCATAGACTATGTAAGTCATTGCACATGATAACTGCCAATTCAAACTGTAGTCTAGATACATAAAAATGTAATGAGAATTAGAAAGAAAATGAGCTTTAGAATTAAACATTCTAGGGTTGTAATCCCTGTTATTATTCTAGCAGTTTGAGTTTAGGCCAAGTTCTTAGCCGATCTGAGATTCGGAATGATTCAACATGATTTCATTTCATTTCTAAAAGGAGCATCACAAACTTGCAACACAATAAACATATTACAGTATTATAGAATTGCACACAATTGTTCAAACTAGTCTAAAAACACATTTCGCAATCGGTTTCCTGGTTATAATTATTATATGAACCTATTAGTCATTTTGTAATTTTGTTAGCTCATGTAGTTAAATTTTGAACATTCAAATTATAAAAATTAAGATTTAAAAATGGGTTGTTGAGCATGACCTCAGGAAGATGGTGGAGTAGGAAGTGCCAGGAATCCATCTCTCTACCTAGACAAAAAGTATACTGGCAGAAACTGTCTGAGCTAACTATTTTATAAATATACAGTCTTATTTGAATGTTTATAGCTTCCAAGGGAAAGGTTAGCTGGTAAATTGCAGTTAATTTAGGTTGATTTCAGCCTAAAGTATGATAGCAGCCACCAGTCTCCCCAGCCTACAGTCCTGTGTCAGGAAGCCATGCTCATGTTCCTTGAGTGACTTGCTGGTGCCAGAGGGGGCAATAGGACTTGTCCTTCAAACATCATAGTTCAGTGTTTCAACCCCCACTGGCTGAAGCAACTTCCAGGAATTTACATGAAGCACATCTGTCTTTTTTATTTTTTTCCTTTTCTCTTTTTTCATCTTTACCCTTTGGGAAGCCAGGCATTTAAGGATTAGGATATTCAAAAGCAAAGCAAAAAGGAATTTAGCTACAGCACATGTTCAAGCAAAGAGGCTTAAAAAGACTGGAGAAGACCATAAGCTTTTATCTCAGGCTGATCCCTGGCACAGAGAGACTTTCAACAGTAAAACAAAAGAAAACAGAACACAAACAAAAACAGAAAATCCTGGGGAAGAGGGAAAATCTTATTTCCAGAGTTACCAAAGTATAATATTCAAATGTCCAGTTTTCAACAACAAGGGCCAGGCACAATAGCTCATGCCTGTAATTTCACCACTTTGGGAGGCCAAGGTAGGAAGTTCTTGAGGCTAAGAGTTTGAGATTAAGTTGGGCAACAGTGAGACCCTCTCTATACAAAAATTTAAAAAATTAGCCAGGTGTGGTGGCACATGGCCTGTAGTCTAACTACTCAGGAGGCTGAGGTAGAAGGATCACTTGAACCCAGGAGTTCAAGGTTATAGTCAGCTATGATCATGTCACTGCACTCCAGCCTAGGTGACAGAGTGAGACTTTGTCTCTAAAAATGTTTTTAAACCAAAAGACCAATAGTAACAAATCATAAGGCATACAAATAAATAGGAAAATATGATCCATTCAAAGGAGCAAAACAAACCAACAGAAATTATCCTTGAGGAAGCTCAGACATTGGAATTACTAGACAAAGACTTCAAAACAGCTGTCTTAAAGTAGCTCAAATTGCTAAAGGAAGACATGGACAAAGAAAAAAAATCCCTAATTGTGTATGAATAAAATGAGAATATTGATAGAGAGTTAGAAATTATAAAAAGAACCAGAAAAAAACTCTGGAACTGAAAGTACAATAACCGAAATGAGAAACCCACTAGAGGGATTCAAAAGCAGATTTGAGTAAGCAGAAAAAAGAATTGGTGAATGTAAAGATAGACAATTGAAGTTACTGAGTCTGATAAAGGGCAAAAAAAAAAAAAAAAAAAAAAGAAAAAGAAAAGAAAAGAAAAGTGAACAGAGCCTCAGAGTCTTGTAGGACACCATCAGCTGGGCCAATATATACATTGTAGGAGTTCCAGAAGGAGAAGAGGGAGAGAGGAAGAGGTGGAGGGAGGAGGTAGGGGGGTAGACAGAGAGAGAAAAAGAGAGAGAGAGGTAGAAAGAGTTATATGAAGAAATAAATGCTAAAAACTTCCCAAATTTTGATGAAAGACATGAATATACAAATCCACAAAGCTTAACAAACTCCAGTAAGCCCACATCAAGACATTTTATAATCAAACTGTTGGGAGAAAAAATGAATCTTGAAAGCAGCAAGAGAGATGCAACTCATTACGTGCAAGTTATTCCCAACAAAATTATCAGCTGATTTCTCATCAGAAATGTTAGAGGCCAGAAGACAGCGAATTTATATATTCAAAGTGCTGAAAGACCAAAATTATCAACTGATAATTTTATATCCAGCAAAACTGTCATTCAAAATGAAGTAGAAATTGAGATATTTCCAGATAAACAAAAGCCATAAAGAGTCTGTTTCCACTAAACCTGCTCTTCAAAGAGTACTAAAGGGACACCTTCAGATGGAAAGGCTGCTAGACAGTGAAACTGTATGAATAAATAAATATCTCTGGTAAACGTAAATACATGGGCAATTTATAAAAGCTAGTAGTATTGTTATTTTGGTTTGTAACTTCAGTTTTTATTTTCTATATGATTTTAAAGACAAATGCATATAAATGGTTAATTTATGTTACTAGGCACACAATGTATAAAGATGTAGTTTGTGACATCAATAACAGAAAACGGGCTGGGCACAGTGGCTCACACCTGTAAACCCAGCATTTTGGGAGGCTGAGGCAGGTGGAAGTTTGAGACCAGCCTGGGTAACACAATGAGACCCTGTCTCTACAAAAAATATGGAAATTAGTCAGGCATTGTGGTGCACATCTGTAGACCCAGGTACTTAGGAGGCAGAGGTGTAAGGATCATTTGAGCCTGAGAGGTCAGGGATGCAGTGAGTCATAATCACACCACTGCCCTCCAGCCTGGGTGACAGAATGAGATCCTGTCAAAACAAAACAAAACAAAAAACCAAAAAAAACCCCCAAAAACAAAACAGGGAAAATGGAGCTGTGTAGGAGCAGAGTTTGTATAGGCTATTGAAGTTAAGTTGGTATTAATTTGAATTAGATTGTTATAACATTAGGAAGTTAAATGTAATCTCCATGGTAACTACAATGAAATTATATAATATACACAAAAAGAAATGAGAATGGAATCAGAATGTTTAAGCACAAAAATCACCTAAATAGAAAATAAGACAGTAATGGAGGAGACAAAACCCTATAATAATGGAGACAAAACCCTATAAGACATATTGAAAACAAATAGCAAAATTCAGAGCTATGTGCTTCCTTACAGATCATTACTTTAAATGTAAATAGATTATACTCTCCTATCAAAAGATATAGATTGGCAGAATATATTTTAAAAACATGAAAACTATATGCTGTTTTCAAGACACTCATTTTAGATCCAAAGCCACGAATTGATTAAACGTGAAAGAATGGAAAAAGATATTCTGTGCATATAGTAACTAAAAAATAGCTGAAGTGTCTATACTACTATCAGACACAATAGACTTTAAATTAAAAAGTGCAAGAGACACAAAGAACATTATATAATAATAAAAAGTTTAATAGAGCAAGAAGATATGACAATTTTAAAAATGTCCACGCCTAATAACAGACCTTCTAAATATATGAAGCAAAACTTCATAGAATTGAAGAGAGAAATAGACAGTTCTACAATAATTGTTGGACACTTCAGTAACCCACTTTCAATAATGACTAGAACAACCAGACAGAAGATAAGGAAATAGAGGACTTGAACAACACAATAAGCTAATTAGGTCTAACACACATGTATAGAACATTCTACCCAACAACAGCATACATATTCTTTTCAGGAGCACATGAGACATTCCCCAGGATAGATCATATGTTAGGTCACAAATCTCATAGGTTTTAAAGGATAGACATTACACAAGGTATTTTATTTGACCACAATGGGATGCAGTTAGAAATCAATAAGATAAGGAAAACTGGAATATTTACAAATTTGTGGAAATTAAACAACATACTCTTAGCCAATCAGTGGGTCAAAGAAGAATTCACAAGGGAAATTAGAAAATACTTAGAGATTAATGAAAAGGACAACACAATATACCTAAACTTATGGGATACAGCAAAAACAGTGCTCAGAGGGGAATTTGTAGTTATAAGTGCCTATTAAGAAAGATCTCAAATCAATAACCTAACTTTATACCTTAATAAAGAACTAGAAAAAAAGAGCAAACTAAACTCAAACCTAGTAGATTGAGGGAAATAATAAAGATTAGAACAGAGCTAAGTTAGAGAATAGAAAACAATAAAGTCAATGGAACCAAAAATAGTTGGTTCTTTGAAAAGATCAACAAAATAGGCACACCTTTAGCTAGAGAGAGAGAACAAAATTAAAAATGAAAGTGGAGATACTACTGACATTTCAGAGATAAAATGAATCATAAGACAATACTATAAATAATTGTATGCCAACAAATTAGATAACCCAGAAGAAATGGAAATATTCCCTATAAGTCACAAATTCCTTAGATGAACTCAAAAAGAAATAGAAAAACTCTATAGACCTGTAACAAGTAGTTTAAATTGGTAATCAAGAACCTCAACAAAGAAAAGTTCTGGACCAGTTGGCTTCATTGATAAATTCTACCAAATATTTAAAGAATTAACACTAGAGCTTCTGGATAGCTGAACACAGGGAGTTTCCTGCAGGGTGGCACACCCAAGGAAGGCATGAAAGTGCCATGCACCTTCCCCCATATCTTGCCCTACACATTTCTTTATCTGTATCCCTTGCATGCAGATAATATTAGTAATCACCTCACAGGCTTTTTGAGAATAAGTTGAATGATGCTTATAAAATGTTTAACAGATCTTCTGGCACACAGCAAATGATCAATTAATATTAAAATTGTGATTATTATTATTGGAAGCTTGAATCCAAATACACTGATAGAACAGTATAAATTGGTAAAAACTTTTCAGAATAAAAATTTGACATATATGTTAAGACTTTAAAAATAATTAACATCAATTCTTCTTAAATTCTTCCAAAAAGTTGAAGAAGGAACACCTCCTAACTCATTGTATGAGGCCAGCATTAATTACCCTGATACCAAAGCAGATAAAGACACCACAAGAAAGGAAAATTACAGACCAATATCTCTTATGAATTAGATGTAAAACTACTCAACAAAATATTGGCAAATCAAATTCAATAGCATATTAAAAATTATTTGCCATGGCCAAGTGGAATTTATCCCAGGAATGCCAGGGAGGTTCATCATAAGAAAATAAAGCAGTGTAATAAAACACATTAATAGAGCAAAGGAGAAAATAGCCATATCATCATCCTGATGCAAAAAAAGGTACCTGACAAAATCCAACACTCATGGTAGAAAACCTCTCAGAAAATTAGGAATAGAGGGAAATCTCCTCAATATGATAAAGGGTATTTATGGAAACCCCTTGCTAACATCATACTCAATGGTGACAGACTGATAGACTTACCCCCTAAGATTAAGAATGAGGCAGGGTGCCCACTTTCACTGCTGCTATTCAACATTGTACTGTAAATTCTAACTAGAGATACTATAAAAGAAAAAGCAATAGAAGGCATTCAGATGGAAAGGAAGAGGTAAAACTGCCTCTCTTCACAGATGACATGATCCTATGCACAGAAAATTGTGAAGACTCTTTAAGAAAGCTATTAGAACTAATAAATAAATTCAGCAAAGTTGTAGGGTACAATATCAACATACAAAAATTGATTATGTTTTTATATACCAGCGATGAACAATCAAAAAATGAAATTAAGAAAGCAATTCTATTCACAATAGCATCTAAAAGAATTTAAATACTTAGGAACAAATCTAACCAAGGAAGTAAAAGACTTGTACACTGAAAATTACAAAACACTGGTGAGAGAAATTTTGAAAGACCTAAATAAATGGAAAGACATCCTAGTTTTATTGATAGAAAGACTAAATATTGTTAAGATGTCAGTAGTACCCAAATCTCCAGATTCAATGCAATTTCTATAAAAATTCCAACAACTTTTTTGCATAAATGGAAAAAATACTCAAATTAATGTGGAATTGCAAAGGGCCCCAAAAGGCTAAAACAATCTTGAAAAATAAGGATAAAGTTGGAGGACTCACAGTTCCTAACTTTGAAACTTACTACAAAGCTAGTAATTAAAACAGCATAGTACTTGTATAAGGTCAGACATGAAGACCAATGGAATAGAATAGAGAGCCTAGAGATAAACCCTTACATATATAGCCAGTTGATTTTTGACAAGAGTGCCAAGACCATTCAATGGGGAAGGAACATTTTTTTCAACATATGGTGCTGGGAAAACTGTCCACATGTAAAAAGAATTAAGTTGGACCCTTTATATCATATAAAAAATGACCAAAAATGGATGAAAGACCCAAACTTAAGAGCTAAAACTATAAAACTGTAGAAGAAAACAATGTCAAAATCTTCAGGACATTGGATTTGGCAGCAACTTTTATGGATGACACCAAAAGCACAGGTAATGAAAGAAAAAAAAGATATATTGGACTGCATCAAAATTAAGAACTGTTGTGAATTAAAGGAGACTATCAAGAAAGTGAAAAGACAAGGTAAATAGTGAGAGGAAATATTTAAAAATCATATATATGACAAGGGATTGATATCTAGGATATATAAAGAACTCCTACAATTAACAACCACAAAAAGTCCCAATTGAAAAATGGGGAGAAAAGATTTGAATAGCCATTTCTCCAGAGATGAAACATAAATGGCCTATAAACACATGAAGAGATGAATGCTGCAAAGAGTCATGAGGACAGATGATAAGGTTTTGTTATTTTAAATTGGATTAACTTATTAATCATTTTTACATGGAGATTCATGATGAATAATCAATTACCTTGCACTAAGTAAAATTGTAATGATAGTTTAAACAACATGATTTTAAAGATAATTTGTCTTGTTTAAGCTGGTCAGTTGGTACACACTGATTCTATCTGCAAAGGTAGCTCTATGACTTATTTATTGAATTCTGTTGAAATCTTAGATTTATAAAAATCTGTTTGAAATTTCTCATCCACAAAGCTTCTGAAGTTTTTGTTAAATGTGGCTTTAATGAGCATGAAAAAATTGTGTGAACTGACTGCTTACATGACTAAATTGTGTTTCATATTCATTAAGAGAAGGGATTCTAGAGCCAGATCACCTGAATTTGAATTTCCTTCCACCTCTTCCTAGCTATATAATCTAGGGTACATTACTTAATATTTGTGTGCCTGAGTTTTCTCACTTGTAAAATGGGGATAATGGTATACCTACTATATAAAATTGTCATGAAGATTAAAAGGAATTAAAATATGCAAAGTGATTTCTAGTGATTGGCACTAGAAAGTACTAAATAAGTGTTAGCTATCATTATTTGGGAGAATTACAATAATTGTAATTCTATATTATTGTAATTACAATAATTGTAAATTAAGTGACAACATTATATTTATTTGTTATTTTGGTATAATACACATAAAACTTACCATCTTAACTATTTTTAATTATATAGTTCAATGTTATTAAATACATTTATAATGTTGTGTAACCATCACCACCATCCATCTCCATAACTCTTCATCACAACTAAAACCTTCTACCCACTAAACAATAACTCTTTATTCCACCTTCCCCCAGGCCCTGGCAGCCACCATTCTACTTTCTGTCTCTATGATTTTCCCTATGCTAAATATCTCATATAAGTAGAATCACACAGGATTTGTTCTTTTGTGACTAGTTTTTTTTTCATTTATGTCCTCAAGGTTTATCTATGTTGTAGCATATATCAGAATTTTCTTCCTTTTTGAGGCTGAATAATATTCCATTGTATGTATACACCACATTTTGCTTATTTATTCATCCATGGATGGATACTTGGGTTGCTTCCATGTTTTAACTATTGTGAATAATGCTGCTATGAACATAGGTGTACAATTATCTCTTCAAGGCTCTGCTTTCAATTCTATTGAGTGCATATCCAGAAGTGGAATTGCTGGATCATAGATAATATTATAATTTTTTATAGAATTGTAAATACTTGTTATAAGTTATAAATGTGAGTTTGAATAAACAGGGTCAGGGAAGGAGGACAAGATGGTATTATAAAGACTCTGAAACTGAAATAGAAATCAGTAGAGAAATTCTAGTCGCTATACATGTCTTGTATTTCACATAGCCTTTCAGTAATATAGTTAATAGAATAAAAATCTAGGTCCTTTCTTGGCCAATTGATTTATTTTGATATTGTTTTCTTTGTTTGGTCTTCTTTCTTCTCTCTATAATCTTCTTTCTCTTTCCTCCTCTCTTTGCCCTTCTCTCTTCTACATCCTTCCTCTTTCTACTCTTTGTTCTCCTTACATGTGATATGTTGACACAATGTTAATAATATAATATTAATGATGGTAAACCCAACATCATATTTTTTTATTTTTCTTCAAGAGCATTGTTTCAGAAGAAGAGACATCGAAAACACTATATAGGAACAATAATCCACCAGCTTCTCATCTTTGTGTCAAAACACCAAAAAAGGTAGCTTTTAAATTTTATTTCAGAAAGCAAATTTTAAAAGCTGCACTTAAAAAAATTAAACATGTTATGATTTTTAAATTTTATTTTGTATTCAGGCCCCTTCATCTCTAACAACCCCTGGATCTACACTGAAGTTTGGAGCTATAAGAAAAATGCGGGAGGACCGTTGGGCTGTAATTGCTAAAATGGATAGGAAAAAAAAACTAAAAGAAGCTGAAAAGTTATTTGTTTAATTTCAGAGAATCAGTGTAGTTAAGGAGCCTAATAACATGAAACTTATAGTTAATGTTTTGTTTTTATTTGCCAGAGCCAAATTTTATCTGGAAGTTGAGACTTTTAAAAAATACTTGCATGAATGATTTGTGTTTCTTTATATTTTTAGCCTAAATGTTAACTACATATTGTCTGGAAACCTGTCATTATATTCAGATAATTAGATGATTACATATTGTTGTTACTTTTTCTTGTATTCATGAAAACTGTTTTTACTAAGTTTTCAAATTTGTAAAGCTAGCCTTTGAATGCAGGAATGCATTATTGCGGGTCATTCTTTATTCTTTACTATTAAAATATTTTGGATGCAAATAAGTGCTTCTTATTGATTCTGTTAGGTTGTATAAACAGCTCATCATTATAATTTTGAGAGAATATTATTCATTTTAAAGTCTTGAGAGCATTGTAGAGGAGTTTTTTACTTCTGAGGCAGGTTTGACTTTTTTATTTTATGAAATTGAGAAATGGCTTTTAGTGGCAGGAAAAAGTGGCTATACCAGTATGACATCCTGAAATATTTCATTTATACAAAATTTATTAAGCAAATATTTATTAATGTTTACTAAGAGTCAAACAGAGTTCTAGATACTGGGGATGTAATAGTGAACAAAACAGAAAAATAACTTGTGTTTCCCTAGAGCTTACATTCTAGTGAGGGAAATAGACAATTAACAAAATAAATAAAACACAGTATATTAGTTAATGATAACTGCTAAGAAGAAAAATAAAACAGGGAAGAGTATTAAGGAATATAAAGAAGGCTACTTTTAGGTATGATATCCCTTACTGAAGTGACATTTGAGTGAGGATATGATTAAAACAGCAACTGAGCCTGGGGTTACCTAAGGGAATAACATTTCTCACAGAAGGAATAGGAAATACAAAGGCCAGAGGTGGGAGTGTGCCTAGCATATCTGAGAAGCAGGAAGAGCCCAGTATTGGGAAGGATAGTGAGCAAAAGGAAGAGTAGAAGGAAGAGAAGGCCTAATAGTTAATGGGATGAGGATTTTGAGCGGGCAGATTATGTAGCACTTTAGGCCACTGTAAGAGCTTTGGCTTCTCTGAATATGATGTGATATTAGTAGATGATTTTGAGCAAGGAAGAACCGTGATCTGACTTATCTTTTAACAATATCTTTCTGGCTGCTATATTGGGAACAGATTGAAAAGGGGACATAAATAAACAGGAGATTATTTTAGTAATGCCTGTGAAAGATGGTAATGGCTTAAACAGGAGCAAGAACAGCAGAGGAGTAAAGTAGTTAACTTTTGGATATATTTTGAAGATATAGGTAGAATATGAAAGAAAGAGAATGGGCAATATTTTTGGCCTGAATAGCGTAGTTTTGCACATGTTAGGTTTGAAATACCTGTTAGACATCCAAATAGAAATGGTAAGCAGGCTTAGAGACAAGTACAGACTAGTGATATAAATTTGGGAGTCAACATTATATTTAAAGCTATCAGACTGGATGAGAACATTTACAGTCATGGGAGTGAGTGTACCTAGGAAAGAGAACAGGTCAGAGAGATGAGAAGGGGCCATCAAAGGACTGGCCAGAGTAGTAGTAAAAAAAGTAGGCTATGGTTACTTGGAAGCCAAGCAAGAAAATATTTCAAAGAAGAGGGAGTGAAAAATTGTGTTAAATGCTAATCAAAGGTAAAGTAAAATTGATTAATGTGTTATTAATATGAAGGTCATTGGTAATCTTAATGTCAGTTTTAGTAAAGTGGAGCTTGATTGGAAGGGCTTAAAGGAAAAAGAGGGAGAGTAAGCAGAGACAGCTATTTCTATCAGGTGTAATAAACTCAAGATGTTGTACTTCACATGAAGATGATAAATAGGGAAGTTACTGGAAAGGGAAATGGATCAACAGAAGGTTTTTTTGTTAAGACATAAGAATTAATAGCATATCTAAATAATTAGAGGAAGATTCAGAATGGGGAAAATGATGATGTGGGAGACAAAGGGAAATTTTTTGTAGAATGTCATAACAGGGAAGAGGGATGGAATTTAGTGGATAATTAAAACTGTTGGGCCTTCGGTAGGAGAATACACACTTCTGCCATAGCAATACGAAAAAAGGAAGAGTATATGGCACAAGATGATGGTAAGTGTGTGGGAGTTTGTAGAAGTTTTGGTTCCATAATTTCAGTTTTCTCAGCGAAGCTGGAATTAAGATCATGCACTGAGAATGAGGATAGGGAAGACAGTGTTGGAGGTTGTGGAGAGAAAAGTAAGTATGAAAGACTCAGAGTAGGAAAGTAAATGGGCTTTATGAAAACAATGAATACATGAATAAAAATGGTTTTAGAGTTATCTGTAAATAACTATAGTGAAGTAAAATTAGAATCCTCTTATGGTATAGATTATGTTTGTAGGAAAGGTTAACCAAGAAAAAATGGAAATGCAATAACATTACAGAAATTATTTTGTTCCTCCTTTAATTTGTGTGACTACAACTATACTCTCTTAACTGGCCATGGTCTTGGGATTTCTAGCTTTTGATCTCTTAATTGAAACTTTATAATAAGTCTCCTGAGCAAGCATTTTTGGAGAATTATTGGTCTTGAAAATGTGAAATTTCACATTTGAAGCTATATATTTTCAAATATTATAAATAATAATACAGATAAATATATTTTCAAATTAAAATAACTAATATATTAATCTATACATTTAATGTAGTTTTAATTTAAATATTTACAATAAGACTAGTCTGTTAAGCTATATATTTTCAAGTATTTAGGATAAGACTAGCTGCTCTGGCTAACTATTGATTTACTTCTAACTTACCTAAACTCCAACATAATGTTTCTGTTTAGTGAGAACCATTCCTCTAGGCAGTAATTCAGGAACCCTGGCTCCTTTCAACTTCTAATTCTGCCAAGTTCAGGAGCTGGCTTCCAGGTTTATGCTAAAAGGGAAACACCATGGAGTATCCATGTGGGAAGTTTCTAATGACCTAGCATGAAAGAGATTATATAGCACTTCTACCCACATTTCACTTTCTAGAACCAAGTCAATATGGCCACACCTAACTTCAGGGGAGACTGTGACCCATGTTCCAGTTATCTCTCAGGAGATTAGGGAAAAGGGTAAACAACTAGCCAGTCTGCCACAATTGTGCCAGTGTGCCACAAGTTCACAGTCTTTAAATTTTCAAATATTGTTCTTCCTTGCTTTTAGTTAAAACAAAATGAGTTAGTTAAGCTTCCTAAGTTTCGGAAGATTGCTTCTCCTTGCTGTTCCTTGAACATGCTGGGTATGTTCCTGCTTTATAACCCCCCTCCTTCCTCCAGCATTTCTTATTTCCTTTATATCTTCTAACATACTGTGTACCTTATTTGGTATGTTTATTATTCATTGTCTCTCCTCACAAGAATGTAAACTTCACAAGCGATTTTTGTTTCCTTTGCTTTGGCTTTCCTTTCCAAGTGGCTAGAATCATGCCTAGCCCATAGTAGGTACTCAATATTTGTTGAATAAGTAAAATATTAATACATATTTAAGAAAAACATACATATACCATATTAGTGATTCTTACAATAAGTAAAACCTTACAACCTAAATGTTGAGTGTCTGATTTAAAAATAAGATTAGATATTGGAAACTAGAAAAATCATGAAATTTTCTAAAAGCATATTATTATAGTATCCTATATTTGACTCTTCTTTGCAATCTGGAGAGTTCAGTTTTGACAATAAAGTCCCCCACAAAAATTTATAACTAATGTTATTGTTTTTACTTTTAAACTACTCCTTTAAAAACCACTAGTCTTAATGAACAATTGGCAAATTCATAATTTGATTATTTAATTATGAAAATTTTGTAAGCTAACTACAAGATTATTAACTAATGCCTTTTTAAACGTAGAATGTATTTTGGAGGTTATTATAGGAAGAAGCTTTTGAAAAAGCCTATTTTTAAGTTGGTAGGAAACTCCTCCTGCCTTTTAGCCACTCTTTGTGGGATTGACTTAATCTGATGCATTTAGGATCAATCAGATGTGTTTAGGAGTAGGCATATGGGATACACACTATTCTCTGTCTCTCTCTTGGGTGTGGAGCTTCCTACAGGAATCACATGATCTTCTCTATGCTACAAGTTTTATAGGGCAGGTGGAAGAGTGGTCCTGTTGTGAGGGGATAAGTTCAATAAAATAAAAATTCAGAAGAATATTTGCAAGTTCCAGTATTTTGATGAATAGGCTGGGCACTTTGAGAAGGAAATAGAGTGGCGTTCAGAGGAATTAACATACCAATATTGAAACTCTGATGTGGCTTTGGTGGCACTAATCTGGAAAATAGCCACATAGGAATTTTCACTTTTTGGGTCATTATAGCTTATGGTAGCCTTATCTTTACATGAGTTACTGTTTTTACAGAAACAGGCTGCAAGTTCTGGGTCTTAAGTGAATAGCGCATAAGCTCTATCTGAAGCAAAAATGAGCATTTAATATGTCTGCAGGCCATAAACTTTGGAAGATGCATGGCCTGAAGGGGCCTCAGCCAAATTATTGGCTATTAAAAAACAAATATTAGCCATACTAGACTGGGCAAAGAGGTGAGACTCAGTCAGAGATAATACTTTGTGTATATTTTGATGATGGAACCAAAAAGATTTCTGGAGATAAGGATTAAGTGAGCGCAAGAGAAGGTACAAGGTTTGGTTTTGAAGTACAGTTTTGGACATACGTAATATCTGAGATATTTTAGATACCCAAGTGGAGATATTGAGTAGACCATTGGATAAATGAATCTAGAATTCTCCAGAAGGGTAAGTATTTAGTAATCATTGACATATAGTTTCTATTTAAAGTACAGAACTGAATGCACTGTTTTTACAGTGATAAATGTTAGTTATAAAACAGAAAGGAATTAGTACCAAGCCTCGAGGTAAAGGAATATTTGAAAGTGAAGCAATAAAGGAAGAGCCACAAAGAAGCTAAGAAGGAGGGACTGCTGCAGGAGGGAAAAAGCGAGTGTAAGGGATGATGGAAGCCTAAAGAACAAAGTGATTCAAGAAGAGGGGACTATTCCCCTGTGTAAAATCCTAATGAACATGAAAGCAGAAAATAAATAATTGGACCTGTGGCTATCTGTATGATATAATCTTTGCTCTCAATGACTCACAGTCAAGGAGCAAAATTTTATATGTAAACAAATCAATCAATTATAATTAATTTGACTGTACACACACATAAGAGCTACAGAGAAGTGAATGATAATTTCATGACATAAATGCAGGCACCAGAGAAGGACTTCTGGGTTTTGGACATAAATGTGCTATAGGTGTATAAGGAGGACAAGAGAAAACCAAGACATAAGAAATCGCAATATAAAGGATGAAGTGAAGAATAGTTAGGAGAAGCAAGCCATGGTGTCTTCATGTAGGATCTTATGTGTTATATTGCAAAGCTTGGACTTTTCTGGTGTGGGAAATGGAATAGAGTATAAGCAAAGAAAATCAGACTTTATTATTTAAATATGGTATTAAAATGTTTTTATTTCAATAAGCTTTGGGGAACAGGTGGTATTTGGTTACATGGATAAGTTCTTTAGTGGTGATTTGTGAGATTTTGGTGCACCCATCACCTCAGCAGTGTACACTGTACCCAATGAGTAGTCTTTTATCCCTCACCCCCTCCTATCTTTCCTCCGTGAGCCCCCAAAATCCATTGTATCATTCTTATGCCTTTGTGTTGTCATAGCTTAGCTCCCACTTATTAGTGGGAATATACAATATTTGGTTTTTCATTCCTGAGTTACATCACTTAGAATAATGGTCTCCAATTCTATCCAGGTTGCTGCAAATGCCATTATTTCATTCCTTTTTACGGCTGAATAGTGTTCCATGGGGCTGGTTCCATGTTTTTGCAATTGTAAATTGTGCTTTAAACATGCATGTGCAAGTGTCTTTTTCCTATAATGACTTCTTTTCCTCTGGGTAGATACCTGGTAGTGGGATTGCTGGATCAAATGGTAGATCTACTTTTAGTTCTTTAAGGAATCTCCACACTGTTTTTCATAGTGATTGTACTAGTTTACATTCCCACCAGCAGTGTAAAAGTGTCCCCTTTTCACCATATTCATGCCAATATCTATTGTATTTTGATTTTTTGATTATGGTCATTCTTGTAGGAGTGAGGTAGTATCACATTGTGGTTTTGATTTGCATTTCTTTGATAATTAGTAATGTTGAGCATTTTTTTCATGTTGGTTGGCCATTTGTATATCTTCTTTTGAGAATTGGCTATTCATGTCGTTAGCCCACTTTTTGATGAAGTTGGTTTTTTTTTTCTGGCTGATTTGATCGAGCTTCTTGTAGATTCTGGATATTAGCCCTTTGTCAGATGCATAGTTTGCGAATATTTTCTCCCACTCTGTGGGTTGTCTGTTTACTCTGCTGATTATTTCTTTTGCTGTGCAGAAGCTTTTTAGTTTAATTAAGTCCCATCTATTTACCTTTGTTTGTGTTGCATTTGCTTTTGGGTTTTTCTTCATGAACTCTCTGCCTAAGTCAACGTCTAGAAGGGTTTTCCTGATGTTATCTTCTAGACTTTTTATGGTTTCAGGTCTTTGATCCATGTTGAGTTGATTTTTGCATAATGTGAGAGATGAGAATCCAGTTTCATTCTTCTACATGTGGCTTGCCAATTATCTCAGAACCATTTGTTGAATAGGATGTCTTTCCCCACTCTATGTTTTTATTTTATTTGTCAAAGATCAGTTGGGTGTAAGTATTTGGGTTTATTTCTGGGTTCTCTATTCTGTTCCATGGGTCTATGTGCCTATTTTTATTACCAGTCGCATGCTCTTTTCATGACTATAACCTTGTAGTATAGTTTGAAGTCAGGTAATGTGATGCCTCCAGATTTGTTCTTTTTGCTCAGTCTTGCTTTGGCTATGCGGGCTCTTTTTTGCAGTCTACATATTTAATGCAATTCCTATCAAAATACCATCATTCTTCACAGAACTAGAAAAAATAATCCTAAAATTCATATGGAACAAAAGATATAGTATTTTTAAATTTAAATTTTACAAAAGGTTATAAAGTATAAGGTCTCCTAACTCTATCATCAATGCCCCAAATTGAGGAAAATACTTTTCTTTTGGAAGACAACTAAGGATAATTGGAACTGGATAAAGCAATTGCAGCTATTGAAATAGTCCAGGTAAGAGATAATGTAACCAAAATGCAGTTTAGTTGCTTGCTGCATGCAGAGTCCAAATAACAAATGGGAGGTCTGATGCATATGTCTTGCCATACTGCTTCACTTTGGGAGTAGAAATCAGGCACTTTCATAAGGTAAGGGAGGAAATGAGCAAGGGCAACGGTCCCCCTGCTAGCTCAGTGCCTTATCTATCCGGTAGTTGAATTGGTGCCATCCTGGGAAGAACTAAGTTGTAAAAGTGGCCAAGTGGGCATGCTTTTGACATGCCCTCCTGAGGTGACCTCCTGGAGGTGAGAATTCCATAGTGGGGTGCAAGGGGCAGGCTTTGGTCTGCAAATTGACTGTCAACTCTCAAGGAGAGATCCATCTAAGAGCACATACATGAACTTCTCCTGTAGGGAATGTCTGGTGAGTGGGAGATGAAAGGTTATATTTGTGTTTCTAAAGGGCTAAGTAGGAAGTAGGGAACAGGGGAAATGAGAAGAGAGGAAAAAAATTAAACCACCTCTTAGGAAAATGGGGGTACTTGATTACAATGGGAAAATTTCTTAGGTTGAAAGCTTAAGTTCCAAACTTTTGGATTAGATCTAATACCTGTCCTGAGAAAAATATTCATAACTTTATCACTCTAACAGTAATAAAATGTCTTCTACTTCATGTAAATTTAAATTAATGATGTCAAAGAGCAAGTTGCTTTGGTTGATATAAAGGTTAGAAATAAATTATTAATAATTTAGGTAACCTGAATTCAGTGTAATTAATACTCCACAGGCTACTGTAGTACATCAGGAACTTTAATCAGTGACAGGTCAACCATGGGTTAGAAATACAAAATGACTAACAAGAGACAGATAAGGCAACATTATTTAAGTTACAAAATCGGAGTTTAGAGATGAAGGGAACCAAAAGGATCATTTAATTTCAGAAGATCAGTCATTTGAGTCCTATAAAAGCAATAAAAATGAAAAGGAAAGGATAGTTTAAAAAAATGACTCTAAATTTCAGTATACATATACATAATTTACACTAATGCATAAATATGAGCATATAAAATCTTAGTGTCCTCCTTTTTTTCCTTTGGCTTTCTCCCTCAACCTCTCTCTTCCCCACTCCACACACTTGAGTCCCCCTCTGTTAACTTCTCCTCTCTTAGGTAACCCTCGACAAGAACCTACTGTATAAACTCTCTTATTTTTCTCCATGACAGAAAGACAGTTATAATGTATTTAGTAGTTTGTCATATTTTTACACATATATACATGTACATAGGATTTTCTGGTTACAGTTAAATTACAAACATGGGATAATATGTATACTTTTCAGAGTCTTGCTTTACTCAGTGTCATGGAAATCTTTCTAAAACGTGGTAAATCTCTCTAAACATGTGGTATGGTTGCAGTTTATTCTTTTTAGTGGCTGTATAATATTTCATGGCTGTATAATAATTCACTATTTCTCTATTAAAAGGTGTGGTAGAGACCTTGATCACTTATATCTAATCTTCTCTTCTCCCAGGGACATGAAAAGATTATACTTCCCTCCCTCCTTGGTGATGCTATGTTTTAGCAAATGAATTTTAAGTAGAAGTGATGTGTGTTAATTACTTCTGTGGTGTGAGACCCTCTATCACACTCTTCTTCTGTTGCAGCAATTTGTAGTATTATAGATGACAAAGTCTCTGTCATCCTCAGTTCCTGAAGTGAAAATTGCATGGAACAAAGTTCCCTCATTAACCCATTGTGGTTATGTAGTAATGAATTTGATTCACCATATAAAACTGAAAATTCAACAGGGGCAGTGAAATAGGAGGACTGGTGCTCCAGAAGTTCCCTAGCTACAAATTGATCCTGTGTGCTCTCCCCATCCTCAGAAACCTCTCTCCTGTCCTGGAAGGACCTGCAATGTAAGTAGAACCCATATTACCAGATTGGTGTCTTTTTTTCTTTTGTTTTAGGTTGGTGTCTTAAAGCAGCCATTATTATTACCTACTTGCTTCTCCCAGGTTCTTTAAAAATTGAAGTACAGAGCCCAGCACTGTCCCAGCCACTCCAGAGGCTGAGGTAAGAGGATCACCTGAGCCCAGGAGTTCGAGGCCATCCTGGGTAACATAATGGAAACTTCATCTCTAAAAAAACACAAAAGGAATATTGGCATACCTGGAGGATTGGTTCCAGGACCCTCTGTTCCCTGCTGATATACCAAAAATCCATGCCTCACAATTCAACCTGCAAAACCCATGTATACAAGTCTCAGTATATGTGGTTGTTGCAGAATTCATGGGATACAGAAACCCACAAATTATATTTTTTCTTTTCTTTCTTCTTTCTTTCTTTTTTTTTGAGATGGAGTCTCACTTCTGTCACCCAGGCTGGAGTGCAGTGGCACGGTTTCAGCTCGCTGCAACCTCCACCTCCCAGGTTCAAGCGATTCTCCTGCCTCAGCCTCTGGAGCAGCTGGGATTACAAGCATGTGCCACCACGCCCCGCTAAATTTTGTATTTTTACTAGAGACAGAGTTTTGCCATGTTGGCCAGCCTGGTCTTGAACCCCTGACCTCAAGTGATCCACCCACCTCGGCCTCCCAAAGTATTAGGATTACAGGCATGAGCCACTGCACTCAGCTGAATTATGTATTTTCAATCCATGTTTGGTTGGAAAAAAATCTGCCTATAAATGGACCCATGCAGTTCAAACCTGTGTTGTCAAAGATCAACTGTAGATTGCAGGGTGTAGTTCCCATGAATTAACACATGAGGGCTACCACAGGGAGGCTCTGGCCAGTGATAGGTAGCTACAGTATATGACATGCCAGATGGGCATGATGGGCCGAGAAAGTAGATGGGTCATCCTTGGACCCATCTACTTTCTTGGCCTGTCAGGTTCATTTGGCCTGTCATGGATCTTGAGATTCATGTTTGGGTCTCAAGATCCAAAAAAAGGTTATGAATGTGGCATGGTCTCACCCTTCAGATACCCTGTGGCAGGGAGAAGTCAGTAATGAGATTTTTGTCTAGTGAATTTGTATCCTCCAACTTTGATAAAATCAATGTATTAGTCAGGGTTCTCTAGAGGGGCAGAACTAATAGGGTAGATGTATATATAAAGGGGAGTTTGTTAAGGAGTATTGACTCATATGATCATAAGATGGGGTCCCACAATAGGCCATCTGCAAGCTGAGGAGCAAGGAAGCCAGCCTGTGTCCCAAAGCTGAAGACCTCGGAGTCTGATGTTTGAGGGCAGGAAACATCCAGCACAGGAGAAAGATATAGGCCAGAAGACTAAACCAGTCTACCCTTTTCACATTCTTCTGCCTGCTTTTATTTTGGCTGCACTTGCAGCTGATTAGATTGTGCCCATCCAGACTGAGGGTGGGTCTGCCTTTCCCAACCCACTGACTCAGATGTTAATCTCCTTTGTCAACATCCTCACAGACACACCCAGGAATGATACTTGGCATCCTTCAATCCAACCATGTTGACAATTTTTTTTTTTTGAGACAGAGTCTCACTCTGTCACCCAGGCTGGAGTACAGTGGTGCAATCTTGCCTCACTGCAACATCCACCCCCTGAACAATTCTCCTGTCTCAGCCTCCTGAATAGCTGGGACCACAGGCGCACACCACCATGCCCAGCTAATTTTTGTATTTTTAGTAGAGACAGCATTTCACCATGTTGGCCAGGCTGGTCTCGAACTGCTAATCTCCAGTGATCCACCTATCTCGGCCTCCCAAAGTGCTGGGATTATAGGCATGAGCCACCGTGCCCAGCCTGACACTCAATATTAACCATCACAAGTCCACCCTTTGTCAACTTGAACCCATACACATCTCCTGAAATCACACATAATCTTCAAATAAAGGCAGTAATAAGGTCATAATTACACCTAACATAATACAACTATCCTTCATACAATGGGAAATGCACAATCCCCAACCCAAATGTTATTACATAAAGTTAACACTTAAATGCTGATGTGAAGTCAATAAATCTTATGTCACATGATAAAGGAAAAAGGAAATAAAATGATCTTTTCTTAGTACAAGTGTATGCATGCACAAACGTTCTTAACAAAAGAAGGAGGAAATATTCATGACAATTACAGTCATTGTTTCTGCAACTGGTCACGTGGTCATAGCTGATATTGATGACTACCTTCTTTTACTACCCATGCTGTATTCCCTTTGCCTTCAGCAAGCACCTCAGCTGGTTGTGGTTTTTTTCCTGGTGGAGTGACACAAACCTTCATTCCTGAAGGGTCTGTCCCATTCGTAGTCCTGCCTGGATCGGGCTATTGTAGCTTCCCATTGACCTTAATCACAGAGCATGGGAATACTAAGAGACACCCTAAGGGGTCTCCTGTATTACAGACATACTCTTCCTTACCTCCATTGTGGAGTAGTAGACTGATTTCATCTTGATAGTCCAGGTCAATCACCCCAGCCAACACTTTAACTCCCTTCTTAGGCTGTTAACTTAAAGGTAGGAAGAGCCCAAAGTGTTTACGTGGCAATCTTAACTTCCAGTTTAGTGGAATCATTGTTGTGTCTCCTGGTGGCAGCATTCCTCCCTCTGGAATCTAAGACATCTAGGCCAGCAGAACATAATGTTGCAGGAACAAGAAGCAAAAATTTTGCTAGTGGGTCACTAGGGGTGATGGTGAGTGGTGCCACTTCTACTTCCACCCATTGATTTCTGGACCCGTGAATCCTGGCTATGGGAGAAACAGTACCATATATTGGATGCTAATTCAGAGTATACACAGCCTTCTGGAGAACTTTGCCGCAGCCGTGCAAAGTATTGTTACATAGTTGGTGTTGTAATTGTGACTTCAAAAGCCCATTCCACCATTCTATCAATCCAGCTGCTTAAAGATAATGGGGAACATAGTAAGACCAGTAAATTCCATAAGCATGAGCCCACTGCTGTACTTCTTTAGCCATAAAGTGAGTGCCTTGGTTAGAGGCAATGCTTTGTAGAATACCATGATGGTGGATAAGGCATTCTGTGTGTCCATGGATGGTAGTCTTGGCAGAAGCATTGTGTGCAGGATAGGCAAACCCATATCCAGAGTAAGTATCTATTCCAGTGAGGACAAACTGCTGCCCTTTCCATGATGGAAGAGGTCCAACATAATCAACCTGCCACCAAGTAGCTGGCTAATCACCCCAAAGAATGGTGTCATATCAAGGGCTCAGTGTTGGTCTCTGCTTCTGGCAAATTGGGCACTCACCAGTGGGTGTAGCCAGGTCAGCCTTGGTGAGTGGAAGTCCATGTTGCTGAGCCCATGTGCAACCTTCATCCCTGCCACCATGGCCACTTTGTTCATGGGCTCATTGGGCAATGACAGGGGTGGCTGGGGAAAGAGGCTGAGTGGTGTCCACCGAAAGAATCTTCCTATCCATTTGATTATTAAAATCCTCCTCTACTGAGGTCACCCGTTGGTGAGCACTCACATGGGATACAAATATCTTCACAATATTTGACCACTCAGAGAGGTCCATCCATATACCTCTTCCCCAAGTTTCTTTGTCACCAATTTTCCAACAATGCTTCTTCCAAGTCTCTGACCATCCAGCCAAGCCATTAGCTACAGCCCATGAATCCATATATAATCGCATATCTGACCATTTCTCCTTCCATGCAAAGTGCACAACCAGGTGCACTACTCAAAGTTCTGCCCACTGGGAAGATTTCCCTTCACCGCTGTCCTTCAGGAATGACCTGGAAAGGGGCTGCAGTGCTGCAGCTGTCCACTTTTGGGTGAAGCCTGCATATTATGCAGAACCATCTGTGAGCCAGGCCCTAGTCTTCTCTTCCTCTGTCAGCTGATCATAGGGAACTCCCCATGAGGCCATTGGTGAAGGCTAGGAGAGAGAAGGCAGGGTGGCAGGAGTGGAGACCATGAGCATTTGAGCCATTTCCTCATGCAACTTGTGCCTTCAGGACCTGCTCAAGCCTGATCATGTATATAACACTTCCATTTGATGATGGAGTGCTGCTGTGCACACCCCACTTTATGGCTAGATGGGTAAAAAAGCACAATTCATGATAGGCAGTTCAGGTTGCATGGCGACTTGACCCATAGTCAAATGTTCAGTTTCCACCAAAGCCCAGTAACAGGCCAAGAGCTGTCTCTCAAAAGGAGAGTAGTTATCTACAGAAGATAGCAGGGCCTTGCTCCAAAATCCTAGAGGCCTCCGCAGTGATTCACCTATGGGAGCCTGCCAAAGGCTCCAAACAGCATCCCTATCTGCTGCCACTGACGCCTCAAGCACCATTGGATCTGCTGGGTCATATGGCCCAAGTGGCAGAGCAGCTTGCACAGCAGCCTGGACCTGTTGCAGACCCTTCTCCTGTTCTAGACTCCACTCAAAACTGGCAGCCTTTTAAGTCCCTTTATAAATGGGCCAGAGTAACACACCCAGATGAGGAATGTGTTGCCTCAAAAATCCTAATAGGCCCACTTGGCATTGTGCCTCATTCTTGGTTGTAGGAGGGGCCAAATGCAGCAACTTATCCTTCACCTTAGAAGAAATATCTCCACAGGCTCCATACCACTGGACCCCTAGGAATTTTACTGAGGTAGAAGGTCCCTGAATTTTAGTCAGGTTTATTTCTCGTCCTCTGGCATGCAAATGTCTCACTAATAAGTCCAGTGTGTTTGCTACTTCTTGCTCACTGGATCCAATCAGCCCAATGTCATCAATGTAATGGACCAGTGTGATATCTTGTGGAGTGGAAAAGTGATCAAGGTCTCTCTGAACAAGATTGTGACACAAAGCTGAAGAGTTGATATACCCTGAGCTATGACAGTAAAGGTATATTGCTGGCCTTGCTAGCTGAAGGCAAGTTGCTTCTGGTGGGCCTTATGGACAGGAATGCAGAAAAAGATATTTGCCAAATCAATGGCTGCATATCAAGTACCAGGAGATGTCTTAATTTGCTCAAGCAATGAAACCACATCTGGTACAGCAGCTGCATTTGGAGTCAACACTTGGTTAAGCTTACAATAATCCACTGTCATTCTCCAAGATTTATCTGTCTTCTGCACAGGCCAACTAGGAGAGTTGAACAGGGGTGTGGTGGGAATCACCACTCCTGCGTCTTTCAAGTCCTTGATGGTGGCACTAATCTCCACAATCCCTCCAGGGATGTGATATTGTTTTTGATTTACTATTTTCCTAGGTAGAGGCAGCTCTATTGGCTTCCATTTGGCCCTTACCACCATAATAGCTTTCACCCTACCAGTCAGGGAGCCAATGTGGGGGTTCTGCAAGGTGCTAAGTATATCTATGCCAATTATGCATACTGACATGGAGGAAATGACCACAGGATGAGCCCAGGGATGCACTGCACCCACTGTAAGTCAGACCTAAGCTAAAACTCCATTAACTGCTTCAATTTTTAAATTTATATAAGCAGAAATCTGGAGAACAGACAAAGGAATGGATATTAAGGGTTTGGGATAACGATAAAAGGAACATAGGATTGAATCAGGCTGAATGTATTGATTTGGGCCCACTAAGTGGGATTCTGCATTTAATGTTGCAACTTGGGGAGTTGAAAAAGGTTCTAATAGTTTATTTGCTTGGTTAGCTAAAATATGGATTAAAAGAAAGCCCACTGTGTGCAAGCTGGAAAAGCCTGATCTCTTTTGGTTGAATGTAGAGGATCCAAAGGCTTAGGGAGATTGGGATGCTGGAGTAGATTAGTCACTTTAGATCCCCTCATCCCAGCTGGGAGGGTCTAGAAGATATACCCTTGACCAATACTTTGTGAAACAGGTTTGTGAGGGGAGCACTTGCATCCTTGAAGAGCTCTGTAATTGCTCTTCTCTGTGTGCCAGATGTTACAGTAGGAACTGCAGTCATTCAACTACAAAATTTAAATGCAATGAGAACACTTGGATCCCAAGGTGGCAGAGGCTAAGTGGCAGCAGTCAACCGCCAAAGGTAAGGTGGGCGTAGCTACCATAATGGACAGCAGAGGCAAAGTAGGAATCAGAATAGTCTGATGCATGTAGAGCTCTGGCATTGGCTAACTAATCATGATGTAGCTAGAAGTGAAATTTATAGGAAGCCTACTGCATCCTTACTTAATTTATATAAGCAGAAAACTTCCAGGTCAAATGGACAAAAGACCAATTTGAATTATAAAAACAGAGAATCACAGCCCCACAGTCAATTTTCAGACTTGAACCAGTTTACAGACCCAGAACCCCTTGAGGAAGGACCCCACTACACTACCAACAATTTATGCTGTTAATCTTTCTCCCATCCTTCCCCAAGGAGAGCTTCAACCTTTTTTTTTTTTTTTTTTTTTTTGAGACAGAGTCTCACTCTGTAGCCCAGGCTGGAGTGCAGTGGCACAATCTTGGCTCACTGCAACCTCTGCCTCCTGGGTCCTGGTTCAAGCAATTCTCCTGCCTTAGCCTCCCCAGTAGCTAGGATTACAGGCACATGCCACCATGCCCATCTAATTTCTGTATTTTTAGTAGAGACAGGGTTTCACCTTGTTGGCCAGGCTGGTCTTGAACTCCTGACCTCATGATCTGCCTGCCTTGGCCTCCAAAAGTGCTGGGATTACAGGCGTGAGCCACCATGCCCGGCCTGACCTTCAACCTTTTACCAGGGTGATTGTGCATTAAGGAAAGGGAAATGATCAGACCTTTCAGGGAATACTGGACACTGGCTCTGAGCTGACATTGATTCCAAGGGACCCAAAACATCATTGTGGTCCTCCAGTTAAAGTAGTGGCTTATGGAGGTCAGGTAATTAATGGAGTAAATTAAGCCTCTTTTCTTCATAAATTACTCACTCTCAGGTGGTTCTTTCTAGCAATGTGAGAATGGACTAATACAGAAAATTGGTACTAGAAGAGTGGGACACTGCTATAAAGATATTTGAAAATGTGAAAGTAACTTTGGAACTGGGTAATGAGCAGAGGTTGGAACAGTTTGGAGGACTCAGAAGAAGACAGGAAGATATGTGAAAGCTTGGAACTTCCTAGAGATTTGGTGAATGCTTTTGACCAAAATGCTGATAGTGATATGGACAATGAAGTCCAGGCTGAGGGTGACATGCTTGTCCATGTGAAGAGACCACCAAACAGGCTTTGTGTGAGCAATAAAGCTTTTTAATCACCTGGGTGCAGGTGGACTGAGTCTGAAAAAGGAGTCAGCAAAGGGAGATAGGGGTGGGGCAATTTTATAGGATTTGGGTAGATAGTGGAAAATTACAGTCAAATGGGGGTTTCTTTTGTGGGCAGGGGCGGGGGTTATAGGGTGCTCAGTGGGGAGCTTCTGAGACTCATTGTCCAGGAGAAGGAATGTCACAAGGTCAATTGATCAGTTAGAGTGGGGCAGGAACAAATCACAATGGTGGAATGTCATCAGTTAAGGTGGGAACTGGCTATTTTCAATTCTTTTGTGGTTCTTCAGTTGCTTTGGGCCATCTGGATGTATACATGCAGGTCACAGGGGATATGATGGCTTAGCTTGGGCTCAGAGGCTTGACAGAGTGTGTCTCAAATGGAGATGAGGAACTTATTAGAAACTGGAGTAAAGGTTACTCTTGCTATGCTTTAGCAGAGACTGGCAGCATTTTGCCCCAGCCCTAGAGATCTGTGTAAGTTTGAACCTGAGCGAGATGATTTAGGGTATCTGGTAGAAGAAATTTCTAAGCAGCAAAGCCTTGAAAATGTGACCTGGATGCTCCTAAAAGCCTATGCTCATTTGCATAAAGAAAGAGATGGTCTGAAATTGGAACTTATATTTAAAAGGGAAGCAGAGCGTAAAAGTTTGGAAAATTTGCAACCTGACCATTTGATGGAATAGAAAAATCCATTTTCTGGAGAGGAATTCAAGCTCAAGCTGGCTGTAGAAATTTAAGTAAGTAAAGAGGAGCTGAATGTTAATAGTCAAGACAATGGGGAAATGTCTCCGGGGCATTTCAGAGACCTTCGAGGTAGCACCTCCCATCACCCAGGAGGCCTAGGAGGGAAAAATGGTTTCCTGGGCCAGGCACAAGACCCTGCTGCTCTCTGCAGCCTCAGGTTATGGTGCCTTGCATCCCAGCCATTCCAGCTCCAGCAATGGCTAAATGTGGCCAAGGTACAGCTCAGGCCATTGCTTCAGGGAGTGCAAGCCCCAAGCCTTGGTGACTTCCATGTGGTGCTGCAGGGGCGGAGCCCTCATGAAGAACCTCTACTAGGGCAATGTGGAAAGGAAATGTAGGATTGGAACCCCCACACAGAGTCTTCACTGGGGCACTGCATAGCAGAGCTGTGAGAAGAGGGCCACCATCCTCCAGACCCCAGAATGGTAGATCCACTGACAGCTTGCACTTTGGGCCTGGAAAAGCTACTGGCACTCAGTGCCATCCTGTGCAGAGCTATGGGGTGGAGCTGCCTGAGGCCATGGGCGCCCACCCCTTGCTTGCATCAGTGTGTCCTGGATGTAAGACATGGAGTCAAATGAAATTATTTCAAAGCTTTAAGATTTAATGGCTGCCCTGCTGAGTTTCAGACTTGCATGAAGCATGTAGCCCATTTGTTTGGCCAATTTCTCCTTTTTGGAATGGGAACATTTACCCAATGCCTGCACCCCCAGTATATCTTGAAGTAACTAACTTGTTTTTTATTTTGCAGGCTCATAGATGGAAGAGACTTGCCTTGTCTCAGATGAAACTTTGGACTTGGACTTTCAAGTTAATGCTGGCATGACTTAAGACTTTGGGGGACTGTTGGGAAGGCATAATTGGTATTGAAACGTGAGAAGGACATGAGATTTGGGAGGGGCCAGGGGTGGAATGATATGGTTTGGATTTATGTTCTCACCCAAATCTCACATTGAAGCGAAAGAGGAACCTAGTGGGAAGTAATTGGATCTTGGGGGCAGAATTCCCCCTTGCTGTTCTTGTGATCGTAAGTTCTCAGAAGACCTGATGGTTTAATAGTGTGTGGCACTTACCTCTTCTCTTTCTCACTCTCTCTGCTGCCACCATATGAAGAAGGTGCTTGCTTCCCCTTCACCTTCTGCCATGATTGTAGGTTTCATGAGGGCTCCCAGTCATGCTTTCTGGTACAGTCTGTGGAACTGTGAGTCAACTAAACCTCTTTTCTTCACAAATTACCAAGTCTCAGGTAGTTCTTTCTAGCAGTGTGAGAATGGACTAATATATAGTGTAAGAAACTTACAGAAATGTATTTCTATTTCTTATTCCTATCCTCTCTTTTATTCTTGACATACTATTTACTTCTACAAACACCACAATAATTATTAATTTTGCTTTAAGCTGTCAATTGTCTAAGAAAATTTAGGTAAATTTTACACAAGGAAAGTAACCATTTTAAAATGAAGAGCTCAGTGGTATTTAATGCATTCACAATGTTATGCAACCACCACCTCTCTCTAGTTCCAAAACATTTTTATCACCCCAAAAGAAAACTCTGTACTCATTAAGCTGTTATTTTCCATTCCCTACTCTCTCCAGCCTCTAGTAACCACCAGTCAGCTTTTTGTCTCCATGCATTTACCTATTATACATATGTCATATAAATGCACTCATACAATGTGTGACATTTTGTATCTGGCTTCTTTCACTTCAGTCATCTTTTGCCAATATTAGAAATGATAACAATTTTATTTTCTCACATATTTACTCATCTCTTCATTGAGTAGTATCACATTTTCTCCTGTTTATTTTTTTCTCAAAGAATCTCCTTTAACATTTCTTGTAATACAGATCTGCTGATGATGCAATCTGTCACCTTTGTTTTATTTATTTTATTATTTTTTAAATTTTATTATTATTATACTTTAAGTTTTAGGGTACATGTGCACAACGTGCAGGTTTGTTACATATGTATACATGTGCCATGTTGGTGTGCTGCACCCATTAACTCGTCATTTAGCATTAGGTATATCTCCTAATGCTATCCCTCCCCCCACCCCACAACAGTCCTTGGTGTGTGATGTTCCCCTTCCTGTGTCCAAGTGTTCTCATTGTTCAATTCCCACCTATGAATGAGAACATGTGGCATTTGGTTTTTTGTCCTTGTGATAGTTTGCTGAGAATGATGGTTTCCAATTTCATCCATGTCCCTACAAAGGACATGAACTCATCATTTTTTATGGCTGCATAGTATTCCATGGTGTATATGTGCCACATTTTCTTAATCCAGTCTATCATTGTTGGACATTTAGGTTGGTTCCAAGTCTTTGCTATTGTGAATAGTGCCACAATAAACATATGTGTGCATGTGTCTTTATAGCAGCATGATTTATAATCCTTTGGGTATATACCCAGTAATGGGATGGCTGGGTCAAATGGTATTTCTAGTTCTAGATCCCTGAGGAATCGCCACACTGACTTCCACAAGGGTTGAACTAGTTTACAGTCCCACCAACAGTGTAAAAGTGTTCCTATTTCTCCACATCCTCTCCAGCACCTGTTGTTTCCTGACTTTTTAATGATCGCCATTCTAACTGGTGTGAGATGGTATCTCATTGTGGTTTTGATTTGCATTTCTGTGATGGCCAGTGATGATGAGCATTTTTTCATGTGTCTTTTGGCTGCATAAATGTCTTCTTTTGAGAAGTGTCTGTTCATATCCTTTGCCCACTTGTTGATGGGGTTGTTTGTTTTTTTCTTGTAAATTTGAGTTCATCGTAGATTCTGGATATTAGCCCTTTGTCAGATGAGCAGGTTGCAAAAATTTTCTCCCATTCTGTAGGTTGCCTGTTCACTCTGATGGTAGTTTCTTTTGCTGTGCAGAAGCTCTTGAGTTTAATTAGATCCAATTTGTCAATTTTGGCTTTTGTTGCCATTGCTTTTGGTATTTTAGACATGAAGTCCTTGCCCATGCCTATGTCCTGAATGGTATTGCCTAGGTTTTCTTCTAGAGTTTTTATGGTTTTAGGTCTAACATTTAAGTCTTTAATCCATCTTGAATTAATTTTTGTATAAGGTATAACGAAGGGATCCAGTTTCAGCTTTCTACATATGGCTAGCCAGTTTTCCCAGCACCATTTATTAAATAGGGAATCCTTTCCCCATTTCTTGTTTTTGCCATGTTTGTCAAAGATCAGATAGTTGTAGATACACGGCATTATTTCTGAGGGCTCTGTTCTGTTCCTTTGGTCTATATCTCTGTTTTGGTACCAATACCATGCTGTTTTGGTTACTGTAGCCTTGTAGTGTAGTTTGAAGTCAGGTAGCGTGATGCCTCCAGTTTTGTTCTTTTGGCTTAGGATTGACTTGGTGATGCGGGCTCTTTTTTGGTTCCATATGAACTTTAAAGTGTTTTTTTCCAATTCTGTGAAGAAAGTCATTGGTGGCTTGATGGGGATGGCATTGAATCTATAAATTACCTTGGGCAGTATGGCCCTTTTCACGATATTGATTCTTCCTACCGATGAGGATGGAATGTTCTTCCATTTTTTTGTATCCTTTTTTATTTCATTGAGCAGTGGTTTGTAGTTCTCCTTGAAGAGGCCCTTCACATCCCTTGTAAGTTGGATTCCTAGGTATTTTATTCTCTTTGAAGCAATAGTGAATGGGAATTCACTCATGATTTGGCTCTCTGTTTGTCTGTTATTGGTGTATAAGAATGCTTATGATTTTTGTACATTGATTTTGTATCCTGAGACTTTGCTGAAGTTGCTTATCAGCTTGAGGAGATTTTGGGGTGAGATGATGGGGCTTTCTAGATATACAATCATGTCATCTGCAAACAGGGACAATTTGACTTCCTCTTTTCCTAATTGAATACCATTTATTTCCTTCTCCTGCCTAATTGCCCTGGCCAGAACTTCCAACACTATGTTGAATAGGAGTGGTGAGAGAGGGCATCCCTGTCTTGTGCCCATTTTCAAAGGGAATGCTTCTAGTTTTTGCCCATTCAGTATGATATTGGCTGTGGGTTTGTCATAGATAGCTCTTATTATTTTGAGATACATCCCATCAATACCTAATTTATTGAGAGTTTTTAGCATGAAGGGTTGTTGAATTTTGTCAAAGGCCTTTTCTGCATCTATTGAGATATTCATGTGGTTTTTGTCTTTGATTCTGTTTATATGCTGGATTACATTTATTGATTTGTGTATGTTGAACCAGTCTTGCATCCCAGGGATGAAGCCCACTTAATCATGGTGGATAAGCTTTTTGATGTGCTGCTGGATTTGGTTTGCCAGCAGTTTATTGAGGATTTTTGCATCAATTTTCATCAAGGATATTGGTCTAAAGTTCTCTTTTTTGGTTGTGTCTCTGCTCAGCTTTGGTATCAGGATGATGCTAGCCTCATAAAATGAGTTAGGGAGGATTCCCTCTCTTTCTATTGATTGGAATAGTTTCAGAAGGAATGGTACCATCTCCTCTTTGTACCTCTGGTAGAATTCAGCTATGAATCCATCTGGTCCTGGACTTTTTTTGGTTGGTCAGCTATTGATTATTGCCTCAATTTCAGAGCCTGTTATTGGTATATTCAGAGATCCAACTTCTTCCTGTTTTAGTCTTGGGAGGATGTATGTGTCAAAGAATTTATCCATGTCTTCCAGATTTTCTAGTTTATTTGCATAGAGGTGTTTATAGTATCCTCTGATGGTAGTTTGTATTTCTGTGGGATTCGTGATGATATCCCCATTATCATTTTTTATTGCATCTATTTGATTCTTCTCTCTTTTCTTCTTTAGTAGTCTTGCTAGCGGTCTATCAATTTTGTTGATCTTTCCAAAAAACCAGCTCCTGGGTTCATTAATTTTTTGGAAGGGTTTTTTGTGTCTCTATTTCCTTCAGTTCTGCTCTGATCTTAGTTATTTCTTGCCTTCTGCTAGCTTTTGAATGTGTTTGCTCTTGCTTTTCTAGTTCTTTTCATTGTGACATTAGGGTGTCAATTTTAGATCTTTCCTGCTTTCTCTTGGGGGCATTTAGTGGTATAAATTTCCCTCTACACACTGATTTGAATGTGTCCCAGAGATTCTGGTATGTTGTGTCTTTGTTCTTGTGCATTTCAAAGAACATCTTTATTTCTTCCTTCATTTCATTATTTACCCAGTAGTGATTCAGGAGCAGGTTGTTCAGTTTCCATGTAGTTGTGTAGTTTTGAGTGAGTTTCTTAATCCTGAGTTCTAGTTTGATTGCACTGTGGTCTGAGAGACAGTTTGTTATAATTTCTGTTCTTTTACATTTGCTGAGGAGTGCTTTACTTCCAACTATGTGGTCAATTTTGGAATAGGTGTGGTGTGGTGCTGAAAATAATGTATATTCTGTTGATTTGGGGTGGAGAGTTCTGTAGATGTCTATTAGGTCAGCTTGGTGCAGAGCTGAGTTCAATTCCTGGATATCCTTGTTAACTTTCTGTCTCATTGATCTGTCTAATGTTGACAGTGGGGTGTTAAAGTCTCCCATTATTATTGTGTGGGAGTCAAAGTACCTTTGTAGGTCTCTAAGGACTTGCTTTATGAATCTGGGTGCTCCTCTATTGGGTGCATATATATTTAAGATAGTTAGCTCTTCTTGTTGAATTGATCCCTTTACCATTATGTTATGGTCTTCTTTGTCTCTTTTGATCTTTGTTGGTTTAAAGTCTGTTTTATCAGAGACTGGGATTGCAACCCCTGCTTTTTTTTGTTTTCCATTTGCTTGGTAGATCTTCCTCCATCCCTTTATTTTGAGCCTATGTGTGTCTCTGCACATGAGATGGGTCTCCTGAATACAGCACACTGATGGGTCTTGACTCTTTATCCAATTTGCCAGTCTGTGTCTTTTAATTGGAGCATTTAGCCCATTTACATTTAAAGTTAATATTGTTATGTGTGAATTTGATCCTGTCATTATGATGTTAGTTGGTTATTTTGCTCATTAGTTGATGCAGTTTCTTCCTAGCCTTGAAGGTCTTTACAATTTGGCATGTTTTTGCAGTGGCTGGTACCGGTTGTTCCTTTCCATGTTTAGTGCTTCCTTCAGGAGCTCTTGTAAGGCAGGCCTGGTGGTGACAAAATCTCTCAGCATTTGCTTGTCTGTAAAGGATTTTATTTCTGCTTCACTTATGAAGCTTAGTTTGGCTGGATATGAAATTCTGGGTTGAAAATTCTTTTCTTTAAGAATGTTGAATATTGGTCCCCACTCTCTTCTGGCTTGTAGAGTTTCTGCTGAGAGATCAGCTGTTAGTCTGATGGGCTTCCCTTTGTGGGTAACCCAACCTTTCTCTCTGGCTGCCCTTAACATTTTTTCCTTCATTTCAACTTTGGTGAATCTGACAATTATGTGTCTTGGAGTTGCTTTTCTTGAGGAGTATGTTTGTGGCATTCTCCATATTTCCTGAATTTGAATGTTGGCCTGCCTTGCTAGATTGGGGAAGTTCTCCTGGATAATATCCTGCAGAGTGTTTTCCAACTGGTTCCATTCTCCCCGTCACTTTCAGGTACACCAATCAGACATAGATTTGGTCTTTTCACATAGTCCCATATTTCTTGGAGGCTTTGTTCATTTCTTTTTATTCTTTTTTCTCTAAACTTCTCTTCTTGCTTCATTTAATTCATTTTGTCTTCCATCACTGATACCCTTTCTTCCAGTTGATTGCATCGGCTACTGAGGTTTCTGCATTTGTCACATAGCTCTCGTGCCTTGGTTTTCAGCTCCATCAGGTCCTTTAAGGACTTCTCTGCATTGGCTATTCTAGTTATCCATTCGTCTAATTTTTTTTCAAAGCTTTTAACTTCTTTGCCATTGGTTCAAATTTCCTCCTGTAGCTCAGAGTAGTTTGATCGTCTGAAGCCTTCTTCTCTCAAATCGTCAAAGTCATTCTCTGTCCAGCTTTGTTCCATTGCTGGTGAGGAGATGCATTCCTTTGGAGGAGGAGAGGCACTCTGCTTTTTAGAGTTTCCAGTTTTTCTGCTCTGTTTTTTCCCCATCTTTGTGGTTTTATCTACTTTTGGTCTTTGACGATGGTGATGTACAGATGGGTTTTTGGTGTGGATGTCCTTTCTGTTTGTTAGTTTTCCTTCTAACAGACAGGACCCTCAGCTGCAAGTTTGTTGGAGTTTGCTAGAGGTCCACTCCAGACCCTGTTTGCCTGGGTATCAGCAGCGGTGGCTGCAGAACAGCGTATATTGGTGAACTGCAAATGCTGCTGCGTGATCATTCCTCTGGAAGTTTTGTCTCAGAGGAGTACCCAGCCGTGTGAGGTGTCAGTCTGCCACTACTGGGGGGTGCCTCCCAGTTAGGCTACTTGGGGGTCAGGGACCCACTTGAGGAGGCAGTCTGCCTGTTCTCAGATCTCAAGCTGCATGCTGGGAGAACCACTACTCTCTTCAAAGCTCTGTTGGAAATGCAGAAATCACCCATCTTCTGCATCGCTCATACTGGGAGCTGTAGACCAGAGCTATTCCTATTTGGCCATCTTGGCTCCTCCCTCCCCATCACCTTTGTTTTAATCTTAAAATTTTGCCTTCATTGTTAAAAGCCTTTTTTTGGTGGGAAATCGCATTTCTAGGTTGACAGATTTTTCTCTTTCAACACTCTAAGTGGGGATTTTCTATTGAATTCTGGATTGCATAGTTTCTAATGAGATGTTTGTTGAAATTCTCACCTCTGTTTGTCTATTCTTAATGTGTCCTTTTTCTCTAGTTGCCTTTAAGATTTTTATTAACAATAATATTCAGCCAGGTGATTATGATAATTTGGAATAATTTTTTACTTGTATAAATGTAAGGGGTAAAAGTACAGTTTTGTTTCAAGGGTATATTTCATACTGATGAAGTCTGGGCTTTTAATGTAACTATCACTCAAAGAGTATACATTGTACTCTTAAAAGCCTTACCCAAATTAAATTTAAAAGAGTTTAATTGAGCAAAGAATGACTCATGAATTGGGCAGTCTTCTAAGCCAGAGTAGGCTCAGAGACTCCAGTGCAGCCACGTGGTAAAAGATTTATGGATAGAAAATGGAAGTGAGGTTCAGAAGTAGCCAGAATGGCTACAGGTTGGTGTTTTAATTGTACACAGTTTGAACAAGTGGCCCCTTTTGATTAGTCAAAACTTGGTGATTGGCACAAGAGTAGACTATAGTCTGTATACAACTCCATTTAGGTTATAGTTCACAATGTACAGAGATACCTTTAGGCCAAACTTAATATGTAAGGGGGCAGCTTTAAGCTAGACTTGATTTAGCAGTACCCACTAAATAATTTATCATTTCTCACTTCCCTTTTACCCTTCCAAGTCTCCCTCCAATGTTTATTATTCCATACTCTATGTCTATGTGTACACATTACTTAGTGGTGAGAACATGTGGTATTTGCCTTTCTATCTCTGAGTTATTTCACTTAGGATAATTGCCTCCAGTTCCCTCTATGTTGCTGCAAAAGACATGATGTCATTCTTTTTTTTTCCTAACTTTTATTTTAAGTTCAGGGGTACATGTGCACATTTGATATATAGGTAAACTTGTATCACAGGGGTTTGTCTTACAGATTATTTCATCAGCCAGGTAGTAAAATTAGCACCTGATAGTTATTTTTTCTAATCACCTCCTTCCTCCCATCCTCCACCCTCAAGTAGGCCCCAGTATCTGTTGTTCCCTCTTTGTTTCCATGTGTTCTCATGATTTAGCTCCCATTTATAAGGGAGAATATGTGGTATTTGGTTTTCTGTTCCTGCATTAATTTGCTAAGGATGATGGCCTGCAGTTTCCATTCATGTTCCTGCAAAAGACATGATTTCATTCTTTTTATGGCTGCATAGTATTCCATTGTGTATATGTACCAGATTTTCTTTATCCAATCTGCCATTGATGGGCATTTAGGTTGTTACCATGTCTTTGCTATTGTGAATAGTGCTGCAATCAACATACACATGCATGTGCCTATATGGTAGAACAATTTATATTCTTTTGGGTATGTATCCAGTAATGGGATTAGTGGGTGGAATCATCATTCTGTTCTTAGCTCTATGAAGAACTGCCACACTGCTTTCCCCAAAGTTTGAACTAATTTACACTCTCACCAACAGTGTATAAGCATTCCCTTTTCTCTGTTATTTTTTACCTTTTTTTTTTTTTTTTTTGAGACAGGGTCTCACTCTGTCACCTAGGCTGAAATGCAGTGGTGCTCACTACACCCTCCACCTCCCAGGCTCAAGTGATTCTTGCACTTCTGCCTCCCAAGTACCTGGGACTATAGACAAAGGCCACCATAGCTGGCTAATTTTTTTTTTAACATTTTGTAGAGACACTGTCTTATTATATTGCCCAGGCTTGTTTCAAACTCCTGGGCTCAAGTGATCTTCCTGCCTTGGCCTCCCAGAGTGCTGGGATTACAGACATGAGCCACTGACTTTTTAATGATAGCCATTTTGACTGGTGTGAGATGGTATTGGAGTTTTGATTTGCATTTCTCTAATGATCAGTGATATTCAGCTTTTTTCATATGCTTGTTGGCTGCATGTATGTCTTCTTTTGAAAAGTGTCTGTTCATGTCCTTTGCTCACTTTTCAATGGGGTTTTTTTTCCTTCTAAATTTGTTTAAGTTATTTATAGTGCTGGATATTAGACCTTTGTCACATGCATAGTTGGCAAATATTTTCTCCCATTATGTAGGTTGTCTGTTTACTCTGTTGATAGTTTCTTTTGCTGTGCAGAAGCTCTTAAGTTTAATTAGATCCCATTTGTCAATTTTTGCTTTTGTTGCAATTGCTTTTAGTATCTTCATCATGAAATCTTTGCCAGTTTCTATGCCCAGAATGGCATTGCCTAGGTTTTTTTTCAGGGTTTTTATAGTTTCAGCTTTACATTTTAGTCTTTAATCCATCTTGAGTTGATTTTTGTATATGGTGTAAGGAAAAGATTCAGTTTCAGTCTTCTGCATATGGCTAGCCTGTTATCCCAGCACCATGTATTGAACAGGGTGTCCTTTCCCTATTGCTTGTTTTCATCAGCTCTGTCAAAGATCAGATGGTTGTAGGTGTGCAGCCTTATTTCTGGGGTCCCTATTCTGTTCCATTGGTCTATGTGTCTGTTTTGGTAACAATACTATGCTGTTTTGGTTACTGTAGGCCTATAGCATAGTTTGAAGTTGGGTAATGTGATGTCTCCAGCTTTGTTATTTTTTCTTAGAATTGTCTTGGCTATTTGAGCTATTTTTTGGTTCCATAAGAATTTTAAAATAATTTTTTCTAGTTTGGTGAAGATGTCATTGGTAGTTTGATATGAATAGCATTGAATCTGTAAATTGCTTTGGGAAGTAGGGCAATTTTAATGATATTGATTTTTTTCTATGCATGAGCATGGAATATTTTTCCATTTGTTCGTATCACCTCTGATTTCTTTGAGCAGTGCTTTGTAATTATCACTGTAGAGACTTTCACCTCCTTCATTAGCTGTATTCCTACATATTTTATTCATTTTGTGGCAATTTTGAATGAGATTGCATTATTGGTATGGTTCTCAGCTTGGCCGTTGTTGGTGTATAGGTGTACTAGTGAGTTTTGTATATTGATTTGTGTATCCTGAAACTTTGCTGAAGTTATATCAGATCAAGGAGCTTTTGGGCAAAGAGTATGGGTTTTTCTAGATATAGAATTATGCTGTCAGCAAACAGAGATAGTTGGACTTTCTCTCCTCCTGTCTGGATTCTGTTTATTTCTTTCTCTTGCCTGATTTCTCTGATTAGGACTTCCAATGCTATATTGAATAAGAGTGGTGAGAGAAGGCATCCTTGTCTTGTGCTGGCTTTTAAGGGGAATGCTTCTAGCTTTTGCCCATTCAGTATGATGTTGGCTGTGGTTTTGTCATGGATGGCTTTTATTATTTTGAGGTATGTTCCTTCAACATGTAGTTTATTGACAGTTTTTAACATGAAGCGATATCAAATTTTATCAAAAGCCTTTTCTGCATCTATTGAGATAATTATGTTCTGTTTATGTGATGAATCATGTTTGCTGATTTGCATATATTGAACCAACCTTGTATTCCAGGGTTAAAGCTTACTTGATTGTGGTGGATTAGCACAATGTGCTGCTGGATTCAGTTAGCAAGTATTTTGTTGAGAATTTTTACATGAAGGATATTGGCCTGAAGTTTTTTTTTTCTTTTTTTTGGTGTGTCTTTGCCAGATTTTGGTATCAGGTTGATGCTGGCTTCATAGAATAAATTAGGGAGGAGTCCCTTCTCCTCAGTTTTCTGGAATTGTTTCAGTAGGAATGGCATCAGCTCTTTTTGGTATATCTGGTAGAAATCAGCTGAGAATTTTTCTGGTCCTGAGCTTTTTCTGGTTGGCAGGCTATTTATTACTGATTCAATTTTGGAGCTAATTATTAGCCTGTTCAAGGAATCAGTTTCTTACTGGTTCAGTCTTGGGAAGGTGTATGTGTCCAGGAATTTGTTCATCTCTTCTAGGTTTTCTAGTTTGTGTTTGTAGTAGTCTCTGATGTTTATTTGTATTTCTGTGGGGTCAGTGGTAACACCTCCTTTTGCAATTTTTAATAGTCTTTATTTAGGTCTTCTCTATTTTCTTTGTTAGTCTGGCTAGTGGCCTATCTTATCAATCTTTTCAAAAATCCAACTCCTGGATTCACAATCCTTTGAATTTTTGTGTGTGTCTCAATCTCCTTCAGTTCAGCTCTGATGTTGGTTATTTCTTGTCTTCTGCTAGCTTTCAGGTTCATTTGCTCTTTCATATCTAGTTCTTTTAGTTGTGATGTTAGGTTGTTAATTTGAGATCTTTCTAAGTTTTTGAAATGGGCATTTAGTGCTATAAATTTCCCTCTTAACACTGCATTAGCTGTGTCCCAGACATTCCGGTATGTTGTACCTTTGTTCTCATTAGTTTGAAAGAATTTATTATTTTTTGCCTTAATTTCATTATTTATCTCCAAATTATTCATGATCAGGTTGTTTAATAGCTATGTAATTGCATGGTTTTGAGCTTTTTTAAAGTCTTATTTTCTATTTTTATTGTGCTTTGTATGATTTCTGTTCTTTTGCATTTGCTGAGGATTGTTTTATGCCTGACTATGCGGTTGATTGTACAGTATGTGCCATGTGGCAATGAGAAGAATGTATATTCTGTTGTTTTTGAGTGGAAAGTTCTGTAGAGGCCTATCAGATCCATTTGGTCCAATGTTGAGTTCAGGTCCTGCATATCTTTTTAAAATTTCTGCTTTAATGATCTGTTTAAGACCATAAGTGGAGTATTATTGTGTGGAAGCCTAAGTCTCTTTGTAGGTCTCTAAGAACTTGCTGTAGGAATCTTGTGTTGGGTACATATCTAATTAGGATAGTTAGGTCTTGTGGAATTGAATCTTTTACCATTATGTAATTTGGTTCTTTGTCATTTTTGATCTTGGTTTGTTTAAAGTCTGTTTTTTCTGAAATTAGGATTGCAATCTCTGCTTTTTTTCTGTTTTCCATTTGCTTGGTTGATTTTCCTCCATCCCTTTATTTTGAGCCTATGGCTGTTACTGTGTGTAAGACAGGTCTCTTGAAGGCACCATATCATTGGGTCCTGCTTTATTATTTTTATTTATTTATTTTATTTATTTTTATTTTTATTTAAATCCAGCTTGCCACTCTGTGCCTTTTAAATGGGGCATTTAGCCTGTTTACAGTCAAGGTTAATATTGATACATCTGTATTTGATCTTATTATTATGTTGTTAGCTGGTTATTATGCCAGCTTGTTTGTGTGGTTGCTTTATAGTGTCACTAGTCTGTGTACTTAAGTGTGTTTATTTATTGGCTGGTAATGGTCTTTCTTTTCCATATTTAGTGCTCATTTCAAGATCTCTTTTAAGGTGGGTCTGATAGTAATGAACTCTCAGCATTTGCTTATCTGAAAAGGATCTTATTTCTCCTTTGCTTAGGATGTTTGGTTTGGCTGGATATAAAACTATTGGTTGAGGATATTTCTCTTTAAGAATGTTGAATATTGGCTTTCAATCTCTTCTGGCTTGCGGGGTTTCTGCTAAGATGTATGCTGTTAGCCTGATAGGATTCCCTTTATCTCTAGCTGCCTTTAACATTCTTTCATTTCAACCTTGAAAAATCTGATGATTATGTGTGTTGGGGATGATCTTCTTGTGTAGAACCTTGCAGGAATTCTCTGTATTTCCTGAATTTGACTATTGGCCTCTCTAGTGAGGTTGGGAAAGTTTCCATGGATGACATCATGAAATATATTTTCCAGGTTGTTTTCTTTCTTCCCATCCCTTTTACAGATGCCAATGATTCATAGATTTTGCCTCTTTACATACTCCCATGTTTCTCAGGGGTTTTGCTCATTCACTTTCATTCCTTTTTTCTTTATTTTTGTCTGACTGTCTTATTTCAGAAAACAAGTCTTCAGGTTCTGAGATTCTTTCTTCAGCTTGGTCTATTCTGCTGTTAATACTTGCCATTGCATTGTGAAACTCTTGTAGTGTGTTTCAGCTCAGTAGCTTTATCAGATCAGTTAGGTTCCTTTTTATACTGGCTATTTCGTGTGTCAGCCCCAGCATTATTTTATTGTGATTCTTAGTTTCTTTGGATTGACTTTTGCTGTTCTCCTGAATCCTGATGATCTTCATTCCTATCCACATTCTGAATTCTTTTTCTGTCATTTCAGAAAAGTTGGCCTGCTTAGGAACCCTTGTTGGGAAACCAGTGTGGTAGTTTGGAGGACATAAGACACACTGGTCATTTGAGTTGCTGGAGTTCTTGCATTGTTTTTTTTAAATCTCTGTGTGTGAGTGTTCCTTTAAATGTGGTATAGATTAAGTACAGTCAATAGACTTCTTTTCTGGACGTTTTCACATGACCAAGGCTTTGTACAAGGTCTTTATTTATAGCTGATTCTTGTCTTTGGCTTCACACAGGGGTATGTTAGTGAGGTATTTTTGATGTGGAAGCTTTGGGGTTTGATCTAGTAGGTGGTGCTTCAACATAGTGGTCAGTTGGTAGGCTCCTGCTCAGTTGTGCCACTCTCCTATATTTCCTCACAGTTGCAGCCATGCTCCCTTTAATGCTTAGAAAGTGTGGGCTCCTATCCCACTTGAGGGCTGACTGTAGATCATGGCTTGGCAGTCACAGGCTACACACTGCAGATCTAGGGTGATTTCAGGGTTTATATTTCCTCCACAACTAGGAGGCAGCAGAAGAAGGGACCTTAGTAGTGGTCGTGGCTGAGAGTCTTTTACTTGTCTCCTAGAGAGATGCAGGCAAGCAACTGCTCAGTGTGAACAGCCTGGGATGGGGGGTGGTCTGTGCTGTGCCCAAGCTGTGGGCTTCCTGCCTGGTGATAAGCAGGGAGGGTGGGTAGGACCCATGGGAGACAGACTGGCCTCCTTTCCTTAGGTTGATTGCAGCTTGTTGGACATGTAGATAAGTTACTTGGGGTTGTTACTCCTTCATTAATCCAAGGGCAACAGGGATAGTACCACTGCAGAGGCAGTGGCAGAGAGGCTTTTGATTGCCCCTGGAGGTTCCACCTCGGAGAAACACAGAGCTGCTGTTACAAGGAGTGTTCAGCCAATGGATTGGGGCAGCTGCCCTGCTGGTGTGAGCTTGGGCTCTGCCTGTCAGGAAGCAGAGGGTCAAGGGGCCACTGAGAGAAGAGACTGGTCTCTATATGGTGACTGTGCTATAAGCTTGGGTGTAGTCCTCAGGCTCTTTGTTTCTTCCCAATACCAAGGGGCAGCAGGGATAGATCTGCTGTTGTAGCAGTGGCAGAGGGGCTGTTGGATGCCTCTGGGAGCTTCTGCTCAGAGAAATTCTGGGCCACTACCAGTAGGTATGCTCAGTGGTGGGTGGGGTGACTATACTTTGGTCATGAGCCAGGGGCTCTGCTTGGTGAAGTGAAGATTTGGGGGTGAACGTTCCCAGAGAAGAGGGGGTGAACTTCTCTCCAGGGTGGCTGTGGTGTGCTGGATGTGCCAATGTGGTTTCTAGGCCCTTTGTTCCTTCCCCAGCCTGAAGACTGCTAGGATGGTAACACTGCAACCACAATGGTGGAGGGATTGTGGCTCTGAGATTTCCTCCTTGGAGAAATTCTGGAATGCTTCTGATCGAAGTGGTGGGGCAGGGGCAGGGTGGTTGTGTTGGAATCCCAGGTCAGGCAGTCCTGCCCAGTGAGAAGTGAGGACTGGGACCTGTGTGAACAGTCTGGCCACTTTTCCTTAAGATGGGTGTACTGTGCTGGGGATCTGGACCAGCCCCTAGACCCCATGGACTCTTCAGTGCTTAGAGATAACAAGGGCAAGGGCTGTGAGACAGCAAAGATGGCAACATGCCCCTCCCACTGAGAGCTGTCCCCCAAGTTGTTGCAGAGCCGATATTGGCTTGATAGCCCTGGTGAGGGGTGGTTGGAGACTCAGACAGGGAGGACCCACCCAGTGAAGAGATACAGTATAAGGGACCCACATAACAAACAGTCTTGCCACTTTTCCATAGGGCTGCTGCAGTATGCTGGGAGCCTGCTTTTGTCCCTGGTCACCTCAGATTTTCCAGCACCTGAAGGTTTCAACACTGAAGGCTATGAAACAGCAAAGATAGTGGCCTCCCCTCCCTCTGGGCGCTTGATCCCAGGGAGGTACAGACCTATTGCTAGCCTGAACACACTGGCAGGAGGTGGGTGGAGACCCTGGTTGGGAGAGCCCACCTAGTCAAGAAGAATAGGATCGGGGACATGTACAAAAGCAGTCTGTCTTTCTTCTGTAGGGCAGCTGTGCTTTGCTGGGGTCACATTAGCTCCTGGTCACTGTGAACCCTCTAAAGCCTGAAGACAACAATGGCTAAGATTGCTTAAACAGCAAAGATGGTGGCCCATCTCTCCCATTGGGAGCTCTGTCTCAGGGAGGTTTGAAACTGCTGCTGGCTGGAAAACACAAGCATGGGTAGCTGGAGACCCAGTCAAGAGTTCTCACCCAGTGAGGAGGAATGGGATTGGAGATCTGTAAAAAAAGCTGTCTGGCCACCTTTTCATAGAGCAGCTGTGCTGTGCTGTGCTGGGGGTCTACTCCAGCCCCCAGTCACCTTGAAGTCTCCAAAGCCTGAAGGCAACAATGGCTAAGGTTGTGAAACAGCAAAAATGGTGGCCTGCCCCTCCCTTTGGGAGCTCTGTCCCAGGGAGCTTTGAAGCCGCTGCCAGCTGGAAAACAGTGGCAGGGGCAGCTGGAGGCCCTGGTTGGGAGATTCTGCTCACTGAAGAGAAACCGGATTCAGGACCTATGTGGATAAGCAGTCTGGCTGCTTTTCTGTAGGGCAGTTGTGCTATGTTGGAGGATAACTCCAGTCCCTAGTCATCGCAGACTCCCTGGAGTCCAAAGGCAGCAACAGCTAAGGCAGTGAAACAGCAAAGATGGCGGCCATCTTTGGATGGAAAACACTGCTGAGCATGGCTGGAGACCTGCTCAGCAGGCCCCCTGAGTGAAGAGAAGCAGGATCAAGGACCCATGTTAAAAAGCAGTCTGGCCACTTTTCTGTAGGGCAGCTGTACAGAAGACAACAACGTTTAACTCTGTGAAACAGCAAAGATGGCAGACTGCCTCTCCCTCTGGGAGCTCCATCTCAGGGAGGTGTAATGCTGCTGTCAGTGGCTAGCTGGATCCCAAGCCAGTGGGTCTTATCCTGCAAGATACTGTGGAAGCAGGGCCTGCATCTCATCACTGCTTGGTGTCCTGTATTCAGCCCCTTTCCTAGGGGTATTTGTGGGGCAAGGGTGTGTGTAACCTCTTGCTTTGCTAGAGTTGCAGCTGCTTTTGCTGGGAAGCCCGGATATCTAAGGCTCTCAAGGTTCTGTGTGTGCCTAAGCAGCTACTTTGCTGAGACTCCACCGATCTCTGCATGTCAGACTGAAGGCCCTGGTGGAGTGTGTTCATGAGGGGATCTCCTGACCCAAGGGTTGCAGAGATTCATGGGAAAAGTGTGGATCCCCAGGGTCGCTCACTCACTCACTGCTTCCCTGGGCTGGAGAGGCTCCCCTGGCTCCGTTTTGCTCCCAGATAGGTGGTCATCTTGCATTGCTTTTCTCCATTCTCCATTCTCTGAGTTGAGTTGTTTCCTTGATGAGTCTCAATGCATGTACATGGATGTTTCAATTGAAGATGCTGTGTTTACTTGCCCTTGCTGTATTTTCTTGCCCTTTCTATTTCTCTCCATGAGTGTGCACAACAGCTGTTTCTAGTTGTCCATCTTGGCCAGCAGTTTTATTTGGTTCTTTTTCATGGCTGAGTAGTATTCCATTGTGTGTGCATGTGTGTGTACACACACAATGGAGTACTATATTGTCTTTAATCATCTGTTGATGGACACTTAGGTTGATCAATGTCTTTACTATTGTGAATAGTCCTGTGATAAGCATATGGATGCAGGTATCTTTTTGATACAATGATTTCTTTTATTTTGGGTAGCTACCCAGTAGTGGGATAGCTGGATCAAATAGTAGTTTTTTTTTTCAGTTATTTGAGCAATATCTCTATTGTTTTTCATAGAGGTTGCACTAATTTATATTCCCACCAACAGTATATAAGTGTTCCCTTTTTTAGGCATACTCATTATGTCTATTATTTTTTGACTTTTTAATAATAGCTGTCCTGACTAGTGTAAGATGATATCTCATTGTGGTTTTAATTTGCATTTCTCTGATGATTCATGATGTTGAGCATTTTTTTCATATGCTTGTTGGCCATTTGTGTATCTTCTTTTGTAAAATGTCTATTCATGTCCTTTGCCCACTTTTTGTTTGTTTATTTTTTTTTTATTATTATACTTTAAGTTCTGGGTTACGTGTGCAGAACGTGCAGGTTTGTTACATAGGTATACATGTGCCATGGTGATTTGCTGCATTTATCAGCTTGTCACCTACATTGGGTGCTTCTTCTAATGCTATCCCTCCCCTAGCTCCCCACCCACCAATAGGCCCTGGTGTGTGATGTTGCCCTCCCTGTGTCCATGTGTTCTCATTGCTCAACTCCCACTTATGAGTGAGAACATGCCATGTTTGGTTTTCTGTTCTTGTGTTAGTTTGCTGAGAATGATGGTTTCCAGCTTCATGTAAGTCCCTGTAAAAAACATGAACTCATCCTTTTTTATTGCTGCATAGTATTCCATGGTGTACATGTGCCACATTTTCTTTATCCAGTCTATCATTGATGGGCATTTGGGTTGGTTTCAAATCTTTGCTATTTTGAACAATGCTGCAATAAACATGTGTGTGCGTGTGTCTTTATAGTAGAATGATTTATAATCCTTTGGACATATACCCAGTAATGGGATTGCTGGATCAAATGGTATTTCTGGTTCTAGATCTTTGAGGAATCATCACACTGTCTTCCACAATGGTTGAACTAATTTACACTCCCACCAACAGTGTAAAAGCATTCCTATTTCTCCACATCCTCTCCAGCATCTGTTGTTTCCTGACTTTTTTAATGATCACCATTCTAACTGCTTTGCCCACTTTTTAATGGGGCTATTTGTTTTTGTTTTTAAGTTGTTTGAATTCCTTGTAGATTCTGGATATTACTCCCTTGTCAGATGAATAGTTTGCAAATATTTTCTTCCATTCTGCAGGTCGTCTGTTTATTCTGTTGATTATTTTATTGTGCATAAGCTTTTTAGTTAAGCTGCATTTGTCTATTTTTGTTTTTCTTGCATTTGCTTTTGAGGCCATAATTGTTGTGAATTCTTTGCCTAGGTCAATGTCCAGAAGAGTTTTCCCCAGGTTTTCTTCTAGTATTTTAATAGTTTCAGGTCATACGTTTAAATTATAAAACCATCTTGGGTTGATTTTTGTATAAGATGAAAGGGGAGGGGCTCCAGTTTTATGCTTCTGCATGTGGCAATCTGATTTCCCCAGCAACATTTATTGAAAAGAGTGTCCTTTACTCAATGTACGTTTTTGTCAACTTTGTTAAAGATCAGTTGGCTGTAATTATGTGGCTGTATTTTTGGGTTTTCTGTTCTGTTCCTTTTATCTATGTGTCTATTTTTATACTGGTAGGATGCTGTTTTGGTTATTATAGCCTTGTGGTATAAAGTCAGGTAATCTGATACCTCCAGCTTTGTTCTTTTTGCTTAGAATTGTTTTGGCTATTTGGGCTCTTTTTTGATTCCATATACATTTTAGGATTGTATTTTTTTCTGTTAAAATGACATTCATATTTTGATAGGAATTGCATTAAATCTGTAGATTGTTTTGGGTTGTAAGGCCATTTTAATGATATTGATTCTTTTAACCCATGAGCATGGGATGTTTTTCCATTTGTTTGTGTCATCTATAATTTCCTTTACCAGTGTTTTATAGTTTTCCTTGTAGAGAGCTTTGACTTTCTTGGTTAAATATATTCCTAGATTTTTTTTTGTTGTTGCTATTGTTAATGGGATTGATTTCTTGATTTTGTTCTGAACTCACTTATAAAATTTAGGAGTCTGTTGGAGGAGTCCTTGGGGTTTTCTAGCTGTAAGATCATATCATCAACAAAGATAATTTGATTTCCTTCTTTCCAATTTGGATGCCTTTTATTTCTTTCTGTTGCCTGATTGCTCTGGCTAAGACTTCCAGTACTATGTTGAATAGGAGTGGTGAAAGTGAGCATCCCTTCCTTGTTCCAGTTCTTAGGAAATGATTTCAACTTTAACCTGCACAGGATGATATTGGCTGTGGGTTTGTCATATATTGCTTTTATTATTTTGAGGTATGTTCCTTTAATGCCTAGTTTGTTGGGGGTTTTTATCATGAAGAAATGCTGAATTTTATCAAATGGTTTTTCTGCATCTATTGAGAGGATCATATGGTTTTTGTTTTTAATTCTGTCTATGTAATGAATCACATTTATTGATTTGAGTATGTTGAACCATTCTTGCATTTCTGGGATAAATCTCACTTGATCATGGTGTAGTATCTTTTTGATGTGCTTTTGGATGCAGTTTGCTTGTATTTTGTTGAGGATTTTTGCATTTATGTTCATTGGTGGTGTTGGTCTATAGTTTTCTTTTTTCGTTGTATCTTTGTCTGGCTTTGGTATTAGGATGATACTGGATTCATAGAATGAGTTAGGGAAGATTCCCTTCACCTCGATTTTTTGGAAGAGTATCTGGAGGATTGGTACTGTTCTTCTTTGTATGTTTTACATAATTTTGTTGTGAATCCCTATGGTCATTGGCTTGTATTTTCTTGGGAGATTTAAAAATTACTGATTCAGTCTCACTACTTGTTATTGGTCTGTTCAGGATCTCTATTTCTTCCTGAATCAATCTTGGTTGGTAGTATGTTTCCAGGAATTTATCCATTTCCTCTAGGTTTTCTAGTGTGTGAGCATATAGTTGCTCCCAATAGTCTCTGATTATCTTTTGTATTTATGTGGTATCAGTTTTAGTACCTCTTTTACATTTCTGATTATGTTTACTTGGATCTTCTCTCTCTTTCTTGGTTAGTCTAGCTAATGGTTTTTCAACTTTATCTTTCAAATAACTAACTTTTTGTTTCATTAATCCTCAGAATTCTTTTGTTCTTAATTTTATTTAGTTCTGCTCTGATTTTTGTTATTTCTTTTCTTCTGCTAGCTTCGGGTTTGGTTTGTTCTTTTTTTTCCTAGTTCCTTGAGGTGCAGTGTTAGGTTGTTACTTTGTTATCTTTCTTTTTTTTTTGATGTAGACATTTAACACTATAAACTTCCCTTTTAGCGCTGCTTTTTCTGTATCCTAGAGGTTTTGGTATGTTATGTTTCCATTTTCATTTGTTTCAAAAAATTTTAAATTTCTATCTTAATTTTGTCATTGACCCAAAGATCATTCAGGAGTATTTTTAATTTCCATGTATTTGTATAGTTTTGAGAGTTATTCTTGGTATTGATTTCTAGTTTTATTACACTGTTGTCTGAGAAGATACTTGGTATAATTTCACTTTTTAAAAATTTATTAAGACTTGTTTTGTGGCTTAATATATTATCTGTCTTGGAGAATGTTCCCTGAACTGATGAGAAGAATGTCTATTCTGCCATTTTGGGGTAGAATGTTCTATAAATGTCTTTCAAGTTCATTTAGTCCAAAGTCCAATTTAAGCCCAGTTTTTCTTTGTTGGTTTTGTGTCTTGGTGATCTGTCTAGTGCTATGAGTGGGGTATTGACATCCCCTGGTATTATTACATGGCTGTCTATAGCTTTATTTAGGTCTAGCATTATTTGTTTTATGAATCTGAGGGCTCTAATGTTGGATTCATGTATATTTGTGATCATTATATCCTCTTGTTGAATTGATCCCTTTATCATATTATGACTTCTGTCTTTTATTTTTTAACTGTTGTTGGCTTAATGTCTGTTTTATCTGATGTAAATATATCTACTCCTTCTTGCTTATGGTTTCCGTTTGCATGGAATATCTTTTTCCACCCCTTTACCATCAATCTATAAGTGTCTTTTCCAGAAGGTGGGTTTCTTGTTAGCAGCATATAGTTGGTTCATGTGTTTTAATTCCTTCTGTTAATCTATATCTTTTAAGTGATGCATTTAATCCATTTATATTTAATGTTAACATTGATATGTGATTTTTCATTATTGTCATAATATTATTTGTTATCTAGTTGCTTTGTAGATTCTTTGTTTCTTTCCCCCACCCACCCCCTCTGTGGTTTGGTGGAGTTCTGTCATGTTTCCATTGATTTCTTTCTCTTTCTCCTTTATGTGATTGTTTTATAAGACCTGTGAGTTTTATACTTCATGAATTTTTATGATGAATAAAACTCATAAGGTTGTTATGGTGAATAACAACCTTTTGTTTTCCATGTTTATAACTTCTTTGTACATTTCTTATAGGGCTGGCCAAGTACTGACAAATTCTGTCAGCATTTGCTTGTCTTGGAAAGAATTTATTTCCTCTTCATTTATGGAACTTATTCTGGCAGGACACAAAATTCAGGATTGGCAGGTTTTTTTTTTAAGCACTTTGAAAATGGAATCTCTTCTGGCTTGTAAAGTTTCTGCTGAAATTTCCACTGTTAGTCTGACAAGGTTTCTTTCATAGGTGACTGGATTCTTTTCTCCTGCTGATTATAGGATTTTTTTTCTTCATGTTTACTTTAAACTGTCTGATGACAACGTGTCATGATGAAGTCCATCTTGCAATGTATCTTCCTGATGTTTACTGGGCCTCCTGTATCTAAATGTCTAATTCTCTTGCAAGACTAGGGAACGTTTTACCAATTATTTTCCTTAATCAGTTGTTAAAACTTTTTGCTTTTTATTCCCCCATACAAATCATTGGTATTACCATGGAATCCATTGTATACCATGAATCCATATATTGGTATTCCATTGGAATACTAATGATTTGTATGTTTGGAGACTTTATGTAGTCCCATACTTCTTGAAGGCTTTGTTTATTCTTTTTTATTCTTGCTTCTTTATTTTTGCTTGACTGGGTTAATTAAAAAACCTGTCTTCAAGTTTTGATGTTGTCTCTTCTGCGTATTCTAGTCTACTGTTGGAGCTTTCAACTGTATTTTGTTATTCCTTCAATATTTTTCACTTCCAGAAGTTCTATTTTTAAGATATTTATATCCTTGTAAATTTCTCATTCATATCCTGAATTGATTTTTTTGTATTAGTTTTCAGATTTCTTCTGAATCTTACTGAGCTTCTTTAAAATCAATATTTTGATTCTTAATCTGGTATTTCAAATATTTCATTTTGGTTAGAATCCATTACTAGAGAGTTAGTGTGATTTTTTTGGTGTATGTGATAATACCCTACTTTTTCATACTTTTAATATTGTTATGCTCTTTTCTTCTTATCTGAAGAAACAATAATTTCTTATTTTTGCATTTACTTTTATTTGGACAGGACTTTTTTTTTTTTTTTAAGATCTGAAGTGATTTTACTTTTATTTCCTTCACTTTAAGCCAATCTTGAAATTTCACTGTGACTTCTGGGGTCAGGGCAGAAGGAAGGTGGTGTTAAGAATCATCAGGGCTGTGGCTCAGTTGGCCCATGGAGGTGCAGGCAGGGTGAGCCCTCACTGGGGCAGCTGGAGGAGCACAGACTGTCCACTGGCAGGTAAGTGAGGTTCCAAGAGCATGAGGGCTGGTACACGATGTCCTCTATGGCTTCCAGCTTGTGCAGCTCAATCAGGCCATCCCCTGTGGTGGTCAGTGAGTTGGCAATCAGCTTGGCTGCTTTGGAGTTGCCCTCAGTAGAGATGATGGCTGCCTTTTTTTGCTGCTCAGCCTTTTTCCACCACAAATCTGGCCCTTTCTGCTTTCTGCTGAGTCACCTGTTTGGTTTTCACCACTTCTGTGAACTCCTTCCCAAAGGTCTGATACACCAATGACATGTTGTCCAGGATGAGCCCAAAGGTGGCTGCTCACTCCTTAAGGTCATTGCTCACCTGCCTGGATACCAGCTCTCTCTGTGTGATTAGTTGTCCAGCATCAAAGTGAGCCACCACTGACCTGAGGATCTCTATAGTGATGGACAGCAGCACACGCTCATCATAGTCCTTTCCAATGCTGGTATAGATATGAGGAAGCTGGCTAGCAAAACACCAGAAGAGGATGTGGAGTGTGATGTTGACATTCTGTAAATCTTTACTACCTGTGATGACTGGCACATTACGTGGTTGAGATGGCAGTCAAAGGTAATTGGTTTCTATATCCATGGGATAAAAAAGTAAGTTCCTTTCCCTGCCACAATGTTCTGTACTCCATGGAATTGGTCAAAGATGGCGGCTCTGCACCCAGCATCCACATTATATAAGGCAGAGTTCACCACACCTCCTGCAACAGCTAAGGGTGGGCCAAACTTGCTAATGAGCTCAAACACTTTGGCAGTCATGTTTCCTTCTGCTGGAGCTTCCCACACCTGCTTCCGCTCTGACCTCCACAAGAATTCCCCAGCCATGGACGTGACTTTTTAATTTTTCCTTGAGGATGTGACTATAAGGTATGTTGAGTAGGGCCATTTTGCTTTACTTCCAAGTGTGTTCAGTGGCAAAGACTAGTTACAGATAACCTTAGTGTGGTAGGTTTCTCAAATGCCAGCTGTAGTAGCTGTGTACCAGGTGGGTGAACAGGCTTATGGTTTTCTGAGAAGCTGGAGGGGTGGAGGCCAAAGAAGCTTCTCTCATTCTCAATTGCTGTGCAGTTGTGTCAACAGATTTTGTATTTGGTTGTGCTGCTTGACCTCCAGGCCAGTAGGTGGCACTTGCAGGTAAGAGATGGCTATGGTGGTGGCAATTGGGTTTATCTTGATCTTTGTTTACCAGGAGAAGTTTTCCAGTGTTCCAGGCATTGGGCTGTGCTGTGGAATGCTCAGTGGTTTGGGTTCTATGCTCAGCCTCAGTGGGAGTTGTGGGGGTGAAGCTGTTGGAGCTGGACTGGGCTAGCCTGCACTCAGGCTTCCTAATGGTGGGTGCAAGTATCTGCTCTGATGAGCTCAGGAGGCAGTTGCCAAATTCCTGGAGATATTCCCACGTAAGGAGTGAAAAACAGCCACTGCACAAAGTTCCTTGCATGGGAATGGAGGGGTGGCACAAGCTCCTTGACTAGGTGAGTGGGTGGGATACTTACTTAATTCTCACTCCTCAGATCCAGCTGTGCTCACTCCCTCATTTTGACCAGGAGAGCAAGGTTGGGCACTCAGTAAAGTTGCATGCAGATTGGCTTTAGATTGCAAAGCTGTTCATGTCTGCAAACTTCACCACCTGTGCAAAACCACAGGTCTCCAGAAAACTTCCTCCTTCTCTGATCCCATGAAGAGGCAGAGCTGAATTCCAGTGCCCATAATTGCAGCACACTCCAAACTTGCTCCTCAGTTCTATCTGTGGGAGCTCCTCCCTCACTCCAGACACAGGACTCCAATCTCCAGCCCAAGACTCTCTAATGCCCATGGCAGGCACTGCTGCTAAGTAGCCCTATCCCACCGAGTTTGGGATGAGCCAGGATTGAGAATAGTATTTTCTAATTGGGTCCCAGATTTGAGAAAATGCCTAGGACACTGCTCAGTGTCTTTTCTTCTCACAGTATCCAAACATTTCCCCCAGTTAGCTCCAGGGCTTGGGAGGGACAAGGTGATTTCCCCTGGCCTGGGAGGCACAGTTCCCCAATGGAAAGGTAGACTGTAGAGTGATATGCTTTGGGTCTGTGTCCCCCACCAAGTCTCTTGTTGAATTCTGGTCCCCAGTGTTGGAGGTGGGGCCTGGTGGGAGGTGGTTGGATCATGGGAGTGTATTTCTCATGAGTGGTTTAGCATCATCCTTTCAGCACTGTTCTTGTGATAGTGAGTGAGTTCTCATAAGATCTAGTTGTTTAAAAGTGTGCAGCATCTCCCCTCTTACTCTGTCTTGCTCCTGCTTCTGCCATGTGAGACACTTTGCTCCCCTTTTGATTTCTGCCATGATTGGAAGCTTCCTGAGGCCTCCACTGAAGCAGAACCTGCTATGCTTCCTGTATAGCCTGCAGAACCATGAACCAATTAAGCCTCTTTTCTTTATAAATTACCCAGTCCCAGGTCTTTTTTACAGCAATGAGAGAACGGACTAACTCATAGAAAGACACCATCTCCCCTTCTCATGTACTGGGGCTTCACTCACATTTCTCAGCCAGATGCTGCTATGCAGACTGCCTGCCTACCTTGTCTTTCCTGAGATCTGAAGTGTCCTTTGCTTTTCTTTTTTTATTTTATTTTATTATTATTATACTTTAAGTTTTAGGGTACATGTGCACAACATGCAGGTTTGTTACATATGTATACATGTGCCATGTTGGTGTGCTGCACCCATTAACTCATCATTTAGCATTAGGTATATCTCCTAATGCTATCCCTCCCCCATCCCCCCCACCCCAAAACAGTCCCTGGTGTGTGATGTTCCCCTTCCTGTGTCCATGTGTTCTCATTGTTCAATTCCCACCTATGAGTGAGAACATGTGGTGTTTGGTTTTTTGTCCTTGTGATAGTTTGCTGAGAATGATGGTTTCCAGTTTCATCTGTGTCCCTACAAAGGACATGAACTCATCATTTTTTATGGCTGCATAGTATTCCATAGTGTATATGTGCCACATTTTCTTAATCCAGTCTATCGTTGTTGGATATTTAGGTTGGTTCCAAGTCTTTGCTATTGTGAACAGTGCCACTATAAACATACATGTGCGTGTGTCTTTATAGCAGCATGATTTATAGGCATGGGCAAGAACTTCATGTCTAAAACACCAAAAGCAATGGCAACAAAAGCCAAAATTGACAAATGGGATCTAATTAAACTCAAGAGCTTCTGCACAGCAAAAGAAACTACCATCAGAGCAACCTACAGAATGGGAGAAAATTTTTGCAACCTACTCATCTGACAAAGGGCTAATGTCCTTTGCTTTTCTGTTGAATTCTCGTACTCCTTCTTGAATAAAAGATCACAGTGTGAATCTCTAAACACTGTTTTGCTTCTTCCAAGTAGGTGAAGGATGCTAGAAAAGCATCTAATCTTCCATCATGGGGGAGAAAAGCAGAACTGTTTTTTAAATGTGTATTTCACTTGGGTTTTATTGAACTTCTAGGATTTGTGGTTTTATAGTCATCAAATTTAGAAATATTTTAGCCACATTTTTTCAATTTTTTTTGGTCCCCACTTTAATTCTCACCTTTTGTTCTGGACTCCAATTACATGTATTTTATTCTGCTTGATATTATTCCACTAAGGCTTTTTAAAAAACTTTTTTTCCCTGTGCTATTAATTTTAAGTAGTCTCTGAATTAGGTATTTGTTGCTGCTCAACAAATTATTCTAAAAATTAATAGGTTAAACCAATGATAAACATATATCAAATGATTTCTGTGGATCATGAATTTGGGTGTGACTTAGCTAATGGTTCTGGCTTGGAGTGTCTCTCACCAAGTTGCAGTCAAGATATTGTCTTAGGATTGCAGTCATTTGAAGACTTAATAAGGGCTGAAGATTTACTTCCAAGATGGCTCATTACATTGTTGATAAGTTGGTTCTGATTGTTGGCAAGAGGTCTCTGTCCTTTGCCATTTGGACTGCTCCATAGTTGCTGTCATTTGAGTGTTTTTGTGACTTGATGGCTGACTTCCCTCATAGCAAGTGATTCAACTGAGCAAGATGAAAGTGGAAATGTCTTTTATGACAGCTTTAGGAATCACATAACTTCAATTCTGCTCCAGTCTGAAGATCACACAGACATATCAAATCCTGGTATTACACAATGGGTGGGTATTACACAATGACACAAGTACGAGGAATTGAGGATCATTGGTACCATCTTGGATGTTGGCTACCATGGTTACTATCTTGGAGGTTGGCTACCATGGTTTCTATTGTTATGTCTTTAAGTGTACTGATATTTTCTTCTGAACTATCCACTCTGTTTTTCAGTTCATTCGGTGACTTTTCTTTTTTCATTTTGCATACTGTATTTTTAATCTCTAGAAGTTCCAATTGGGTCTTTTATTATACCTTTTATTTCTCTTTTCCTCATATTCATGTTTTCATTTAGATTCTTAAGCCTATTAAAAATGTTTGTAAAAGCTCTTTTAAGGTTCTTGTCTGTGAATTTTATTATTTCTGCCATTTTGAGCCTGTTTCTATTTATTGATGTTCCTTCTAGTAGGGGTCATATTTTTCATTTCTTTGCATGCCTAGTAATTTCTTATTGGATGCTGGACATTGTTAATTTTACATTTTAATAAGTGAGTTATATTTTGTTATATCTTTTAAAGGAATACTGAACTTTTTTCTGGCAGATATTCATGTTACTTGGTTCACTCAATCCTTTTGAAAGTTCCTTTTTATCTTTGTTCAGGAAGGTTCAGAGCAGCCTTAACTCTAGAGTTAATTTATCCTCACTTTTAAAGCATGACTTCTCTGAGGACTCTACCTAATTATGTATTATGATACTTCTCCACTCTGGCTTATGAAAGCACAAACTATTTTTAGACATAAGTAAGCTCTAAGAATTGTTCAGCCTCCTGATTTTCAGTGATCTTTCCTTGGCTTCATAGTTTCAACCCCATCATATACAAATTGGTCATCAGTCAAAGACTCAATGAAAATCCCTTTCAGATCTCCAGATTTTCTTTCTAGGCAGCTCCCTCCTCTTCATTTCTCTGTCCTAGAAATCCTAGGCATTTCAGCCTCCCTGAACTTCTATATGTGTCTTCACAATTCCTTAAGAATGTAATCTCTGTTGGGTTCTCCCTCTCTGTGCTGTAGCCTAGAAACTGCCTTCAGGTTTCTAGGACAATCACAGGGCTTAACTTATTTGTTTCTTTTCTCTCAGTATCAGCCTTGTGGTGCCTATTATCCAAAGTCTATGAATAATTGGTTCATATATTTTGCCCTGTTTTCTAACTGTTTTTAGTAGAAGGGAAATTCTTATACCAGTTAATCCTTGATGGGTGAAAGCAGAAATATGTTTGGCTTTGGGGAGAAGCTGAATAGTCTGGGCACTGACCAATGAAAACAATTGTTAGTAGTGCTGGAGTAGAGACTGGGAGGCCTCCTCTTGTGCCAGGCAGGGAAGAGCTTTTCCCTACTCTTGACTTCCTTGAAATCAAAATGTGTTTACCTAAACACATTTTGGTCCTCTCCCTATTCCTTTACTTACTTTACCTATGGGGAGGTTCACAAAACCTGGTTCACATTTTGGGCTAGAATAGCTGGCTTAGTGCTGTTCTCCTGCCTTCTTTTGGGAGTAAGCCCGGAGGGCGATATGCTGGTATAAGAAGGAGGCACGTAACTCAGTCCCTGGGATTCAGGGTGCTCACTGAGTTTGAAGTTCCTGTGGAACGAGTAATTGGAGATGTCTTGTAGGGAGTTGGATACATGGGTCTGGGGCTCAAGGAGAGATCTGGACTGTTATTTTATAGCTGTGTGAAGAAGATGACTGGTAAGAAGGAGTTTCTTGAGGGCAGTGTCTGGAATGAGGTGGAAATCCCGTAGATTTGTTGAACAAATGAATTATTGAGTTCATGAATAGCCATTGTTCCCAATAGAAGATAATTCTAAACACTAGGAAAACTCATACATATGTAGTGAGACAAGTTAACTTCATTATGGATTTGTTATTCTGTGACTACCACTGATTAATTTGCTAACTAAATTTTTGATTAATTTTTGCATATAATCATACTGCAAACTTCTTTAGAAATAAAAGGTGTGCTAAAAAAAGATAAGAAAAGTTGAAAATTTTTGGGTGAGATTAATAGCATATTGTTCATTAGTTGCTGAGAAGTGGTTATAGCTGTTATTGTGAGTACAATTAATACTGCTCACATTATTCAGCCAGATAAATACTATCTAATTACCAAGAGGTTATATAAAGTAACATAAGAGAAAGAAAGATATTATACTAAGGGATAGAGAAACTAGTTTTGACATACGGGTAAGGAAAATTGGATACCAATCTGACTTTATAACACTACAAATTTTATTACAGAAGATGTTAGCAATTTCTATTAACATTTATAGATGACCTTAATTTCAAAAAATGTTTTGAAATAGAAAAGAACTTGCATACATTCATGTAAATCTGGTATACAAGGGGCTTTAATCTGTTACCAAAAGATAAAAGCAAATTGACATAATTTTTATACATATTAAATCAATTTTGTCTTCTCACTTGAGAGATTTAAAATAATAAATTGATCAATATGCAGATAGGGTGAACTCTGTTTGCTACCAATTATCTGTATTAAGAAAAAAAGCATTGAAAGGAATTAAGTAAACAAACAGGTTTTGTTTCATGTTGCAGGCCATTTTAATATGACTCTTACTGATAACTCAGGCTTAAGATGGCTAAACTGATTATTTTAAAAGTGTCTATATTGCCCAGGATTTTAGAATTTTATGGATATAGAGAACAGTAGGAGCTAGAAAAGTACCCAGTCTTTGGGGTAAAGGATAATGTCAGTAAATCTGATTCATATTTTAATGCCACTTCTCTGTTTAGCTAAGTAAAGAGTATGAGTGTTTGTTTTTCTTTGAAAATGAGTTAAAATTTTAACGCAACAAAAACGATTTCAAGAAATTTGGATTTTTTCCTGACTTTGCCTATAACTATCTATAGAACATCAGAGCATTAAATAACCTCTCCATGGATGCGAAATGTCAGAATAGGATCTATGTTTCCATTTATTTATGTAATCAATATTTACTGAGTACCTAATATATAGCAGAGGCTGGTTTGGATTCTGAAGATATGGTGATGAGCAAGACAAACAAAGCTTCCATTTAAATTGCTTACAGTCTGGTTGGAAAGGGGGAGACAGAGAATAAGTATATAAACAAATAATATAGTATCAGAAAATACTAAGTGCAATGAAGAAAATATGAGATAACAGGATAAAAAGTGACAGTGGCAGTAGGCTGCATTAGACTTGGTGGTCAAGGAAGGGTTTTCTAAAGAAGTAATTTTTAAGCTGAGATGATAAGGAGAAAGCCATTCAAAGATTTGCTGAAAGGTTGCTCCATAATGAACAAATAGCAAATGTAAAAGCACTGTTCCAAGAACAAGTTTGGAATATTCTAAGGGACATAATAAATGAAAGGTGGAGAGAGGTGAGTATGACATGAAGTTAGACAAGTAGGCACAGATGATTTCCACCTACCACATTTTTTATCAGTTTGATTGAGGTATAATTGACATACAACAAATTGCATATATTAGTTTCCTAGGACTGCTATAACAAAGTACTATAAACTGAGTGGTTTAAAACAACAGAGATTTATTTTCTCACAGTTTTAGAGGCCAGAAGTCCAAGATCAAGGTGTCTGCAGGACCATATTCCCTCTGAAGCTGCTGAGCTAGGATGTATTCCAGGCCTCTGTTGTAGCTTCTGGTAGTCCTTGGTTTGAGGCAACATAATTTCATTCTTCACATGGCATTCTCCTTGTTCATGTGTCTGTGTCCAAATGTCCTCTTTTTGGAAGGGGATATATCCAATCATATTGGCTAGTGGCCTACTTTACTCCAGTATTATTTCATATTAGTTAATTTCATTTGTAATGAACTTATTTCCAAATAAGGTCACATTCTGATATACTACAGGTTAGAACTTCAACATTTGAATTCTGGGGATACATAATTCAACCCCTAACCCTGCATATATTTTGATAGGTTTTAACATATGTATATCCTGTAAAACCATCATCACAATCAAGATAATGAACACATTTTTCACCTCCTAAATATTTCCTCTGCCCCTTGGAAATCCCTCTTTCTTCTCCTTCCTTGCCTTTCCTCATCCCCAGGCAATCATTAATCTGCTTTCTGTCTTACATTAATTTGTATTTTCTAGTATTTTATATAAACAGAATTATATGGCATGTACTCTGTTTTGGTCTATCTTAATAATATTAAGATTATAACATAATTATTGATGTTCATGTCACTGCTGTGTCAGTAGTTTATTCCTATTCGTTGCTGACAAATATTCTACTGCATCTATATGACATATTTGTTTATCACCTGTGGATGGACATTCAGGTTATTTCCAGTTTGGGGCTATTAAAAATAAAGATGCTATAAATGTTTGTTTACAAGTTCATGTATGGATATATCTTATTATTTCTCTTAAATACTGAGGAGTGGAATGGTTGGGTCATATTGTAGGCGTATGTTTAACTTTTTGAGAGACTTATGGACTGACGAACTTGTACCATTTTATGTTTCCATCAAACATTGTGTACAAATTTCAGTTGCTCCACATCCTTGCTAACCCTTGGTATTTCCAATTTTTAAATTTTGGGCAGCCCAAGAAGTGTGTAGTGCTGTCATTGAGATCTTAATTTGCTTATCTCTGAGAATAATGATGAAAATTTTTCATCTGTTTACTTCCCATCTATATAATTTTGTGAAATGTCTATTCAAACATTTGCTTATTTAAAAAACTGGATTTTTTTTGTTATAATTGAGTATAGCAGGTTCTTCATATATTCTGTATACAAGTTTTTTATCTTATGTATAATTTGCAGGTTTCTTTTCTTTCAGTTTGTGGTATGTCTTTGTTCTTTTAACAATGCCTTTTGAAGAGAGAAGTTCTTAATTCTGATGGAGTCCAATTTATCATTTTTTGAAAATGGATCATGCTGTTGGTGTTATATCTAAGAAAGTTTTGCCTAATTCAAGTTTTGCCTAACAAAAGTTTTATTCCATGCTTTCTTCTAGAAGTTTTAGAATTTTAGTTTTTATATTTCATGTTAACATTTGTATATAATGCAAGATATGTATTGAAGTTATTTATTTATTTATTTTTGAAAAGTATTTATTTTTATATATGGATAACGAATTGTTCCAGCACCATTTGTTGAAAATACTATTTATTTTCTACTTAATTTTGTTTTAACCTTTCTTGAAAATAATTTAACCACATGTGTACAGGTTTATTACTGGACCATATTTTGTTCCGATGATCTGTCTTAACACCACTTTCTTAATTATCATAGTTTTACAATCTTGAAATCAGCGATTCAATAAGATTTTCTACATAGATGGTCATGTTGTATGTGAATAAAATTTTACTCCTTCCTTTCCCATCTGAATGTCTTTTTTCCTTTGGCTTATTGCATTAACATTGCACTTACAGTACAGTGTTTAATAGAAGATGCAAAAGCAGACATTTTTGCCTTTTTCCTGATCTTAGAGGAAAGGTACTCTGTCTTTCAATATTAAGTATGATATTGATCATAAATTTTTGATGATGCCTTTTATTAAGTTATGAAGTTTTCTTCTATTCCAAGTTTGCCAAAAATTTTTTCAGGAATCTATGTTGGATTTTGTCAAATGCTTTTTGTGTATGTGGTTGTGTGTGTGTGTGTGTTTCCATTGAGATCATCATAAGGCTTTTAGTTTTTAGTCTGTTAGTAGGGTGAATTTTCTTAATTGAATGCAAACTAAACTTGCATTCCTGAAATAAATTCCACGTCAACCATGATGTATTATTCTTTTTATATATTGTTTACTTTGTTTTGTTAAATTTTGTGAAGAATTTTTGCATCTATGTTCATTTCATGAGGGTTATTAGTTTGTGGTTTTCTTTTTTGATAATGTCTTTCTTGTGAACTCTAGCTGCCTTGGGGATCCATGGACTCCCAGGTCTATCTCTTCAATTTGGTAATGCTTCTGGCCTCTGCCTTGGTAACTTTTCGTGCACTATGGCACAGAAACTTTCTCCGGGCAGTTTCTCCCTGTTTGTTTCCCATCTCTCTTGGATCATGTACTTTTGTTACCTGATGTCCAATATGTATAGAGACATTATTATATATATTTTTACTGTTTTATAATTATTTTAGGTGAGAAAGTAAACCTGGATCAGAAGCACAAATTCAACATGCCTGGATTCTTTCAACGGTATGAGATCGTATACACTAAGGCCTCTTTAGAAAGAAAATCACTACCCAAATGCATGGTATTTATTATAGTTCTTTTAGTAACAGGCCAAGTGTCTATCAGTTGCCCATTACATATGTACACACACATACATATATATCTCCCAGGGATAGGTGTATAAATCCACTAGAAAATGAGTTCCTGAATCAATGCTTTATACAAAGGAGGCACTAATTCCATTAGAAACACACATCTAACATTCTTACATTTATCATACTCCTGTGTTAGCATCTTGTCTGAAATTAGGATGGCACCCTCATTTCCAGTTTCCCTGTTTTCAAAATTATCTTATTACATAGCAGCTCACATTCCTAAGACTTTGGAGCCCCTGGCATGGCCATTTCTAGGTATATATCTGTTAAACTAAATGTGGCCTGAGGATACCTCTGTGTTGTAAGTTCCTACATAATGAACTGCAACCTAACTTAGTATGTACACTAACTGAAAGCCTAACTTAGGAGTATACTTTTGTAACAGACAGCTGAATTTCAGCTCATCACAGCAGCTGAGCTTCAGCCAATTACAGGCAGCCAGCTGATCAGACTTTGTCCAAGTAAGGCAAGTGCTGATGTATAATGAAATCAAGCTGTTTCGATATCTCATTTCTACTTTCTGTCCATAAATGCTGTCTGCCCACATTGAGGAGCAGAGCTCTGTGAATCTCTTCTGATTCTGAGGGCTGCCTGATTTGACAATCGTTCTTTGCTCAATTAAACTGACAAAAACAAGCAATGGGGAAAGGATTCCCTGTTCAATAAATGGTGCTAAGATAACTGGCTAGCCATATGCAGAAGATTGAAACTGGATCCCTTCCCTACACCATATAGAAAAATCAACTCAGCGTGGATTAAAGACTTAAATGTAAAAACTAAAACTGTAAAAACCCTCGAGGAGAACCTAGGAAATATCATTCCAGATGTAGGACCGGGCAAAGATTTCATGACAAAGACGACAAATGGAGTTTCAACAAAAACAAAAATTGACAAATGGGACCTTTAACTAAAGAGCTACTGCATTATGGCCCAGAAACTTTCTCCAGGCAGTTTCTCCCTGTTCGTTTCCCATCTCTCTAGGATTGTGTACTTTTGTTACCTGATGTAACAGCAAAAGAAACTATCAACATAATAAACACACAACCTACAGAATGGGAGAAAATATTTGCAAACTATGCATCTGACAATGGTCTAATATCCAGAATCTATAAGGAGCTTAAACAATTTACAAGCAAAAACTGAAGAACCCCGTTAAAAAGTGGGTAAAAGACATAAAACAGACACTTTTCAAAAGAAGATGTATACATGGCCAATAAGCATATGAAAAAATGCTCAACACTACAAATCATGAGAGAAGTGATATTACCTTTTAATAGAAACTGAAGAGGTCAAGCATGCCAATGTCATATAGCAAGTAAATGGCAGGGCCAAGATTTTATCTCAGGTCAGCTTGACATCCTGTCAGATGTGGCCATGTTCCTCAGAGAGTCATTCTTTCACACTTGTAAATTTTACTTAATATCTTAAAATCCCCCAAAAATATTTTGAACTATACATTTTGTTCTAAAAATTTTTAGCTGAGGAATAATTTTATATATCTTTACATGAACATTTAGGTAAAACTTGAAGCCCTCAAGCCCCAAATAAATTTTTATTCCCAAGACTTACTTAGATGATGTTAGAGTGTTTTTTGCAATTGGTTTTTCCCATTCTGTATCTATCTTTTATTAATATTAATAAATATTAATAAAGAATATATTTAAAAGGTAATTTTATTTTGAAACAGGAGAGAAGAAAATGCATGCTTTAATAATGTCAGTTTCCAGGTAAAGATATTGTGAGCTTGTTTGTCTAAATACATTTTATTTGGAGTTCAGTATGAATTTTCAATAGATGCTTTTCAGATAAGAAAGCAGTAAATCAAATGCAATTATATAAACAAGAAGATCAGAGGGATTATCCTGAAGGGTATAAAATGAACCAAGAGCTTTTAGTTTGGGTCATCACAGCATCTGCTCACCAATGCAAAGTAAGGTAGGTGTCTATAGTGAGAAGGCTCTGTGAAATGAAATGTTCTTAAGCTATTTTTTTTTCATTTTCACTATTTTATCATTTTTTAGAAAGTGGCGAATGCTGAAAGATAATTTGCTTCAACAGGCTCTAATATTTTAAATTATTGCTCCAAATTGTTTAGTAGTAGATGAAGGTGAGAGAACTACATACATAAGGAAAAAATTCATTGACTTAAAGAAAGAGAAACAACTGATTAGTTCCCTAATGAAGGATATTTGATATTCATGGCTTTCTTCTGTTTTCATTTTGATTTAAATATTGTTATCAATTTAATGATGTGTGTATTAAATCCTCTCAATTACGGTACTAATGGTCATCTTTTATGAAAATATACTTCTGGGAATGTTAGAGCAAATTCATTTTTGAGTACCTGCTGGGGTAATGTACTCTGTATTATAAGTTCTTTTTAGTTATTTAATAGCTAAACCTCATTTGATAGTGTTCAACACACACACAGCTGCTGTATAGTACATTTTGCTTTCTAGAAAAATATACTGCTTTAGTGAAGTTCCAGGATTATTCATAGGATGGGCAATTAGTTCTTTTCACAGTGAGGGATTTGGAGAGTAAAAATTAATGAAGGAAATTAGCAGAGCAGAGAGGAAAGTGTTTATTAAGAATGAAGCATTGGGAGCAAAAATAAGAGAAAAAAAGAGAGGAAAGGGGCAAAGAAAAGAACATATCTTGGAATAAGAAAATATGTTGAAAGTAGGGACATATATGGTCATGCATCCGAAGAAGGCATCTCATTATTTAGGCCCTGCCTGAAACCATGCCTTCTATGTTTAGGTACCCAACAAATTATTTATGATGATTTCAGAATAAGTAATTAAGTGGCAAAGATGAGAACTCAGATGACAATAAGGAAGAAATTGTGGCATATAACAGAGGACGGGATTAACTAACGCTGATTTGTACAGTGTTATATAGCTATATGATCTTTCTTATATAGAGTGCCAAGTGTTTCACATGTATTGTTTTATTCTTTTTATGATTTTAGGAAGGGACATATGGAAAAATGAAGACACAAAGATATTAAATTGCTCAGTTGCACGCAACTGCAATTAAGTCCTGAAGTAGAATTTAGATCACTAACTCTTATCAATCAATCAATCAGTCAATCAGATCTGACACTAATTTATCATATAGAATTACAGACTATTTGTGCTGAGAAGATTTTCATGATCATCTTCTGGTTCTAAGCCTTCCTTTTATAGGCGAGAAAGTTGAGGCCCAGAAAGATTCTGTGGGTGAAGTTTTACTATTCGCAATAAAGAAGTAAAGGAAAAAGAAAAGTTCTTGCTTTCTTTATGCCCACAAAGTTGTACAGCTACTGTGGCTGGTAATTCAGCACTTTCATTTTCTATTTTTGTTAGTTTAGAGTTCTACATTTATAGGAGAAACTTCAAAAAAATATAGAGTATCCATAGTTAGTATGACAACAGGAAAACCAAAACAAATTTTCATTCTACATTTTAAAAAGGGTCAGGTGTACTTGTCACTTTCTATTTTGTAGATGGGGAAATAACACGCAAACAGATTATACATTTTAGTCAAGTTCTCATAGATTTATGGAAGAATTCTGTTTCTTAATTTTTAGACCAATATTTTCATCACCAGGTCACCACATTGATTTTATACAGAATCATAGAGCTAAAAGTTAAAATATGTGAAGTTAATTGTTTCTTATAGAAAAAACTCAGTAGCTGGCTGTCTAAACAAGCAAGAACTATAATGACCATGATGGGTAAGCATTTTACATAATTTACCAGTTAGTAATTTTAAGATCCTACAGAGGATCATCAAGATCTGTATCTCTAAAATACTGGAACCAACTCTGTACCATAGAGGGAGCTCACATTTGAGAAGCGCTTGAGAAAGCCAGATTCCATGAGTAAGGAATTTGTATGTTTTTGCTCCTTAACTCAAATACCAAAAAAACCTTCCAAGGAATGTTTGAATATGCAACATTTCATTTAAAAGAATTTGTGAGAAAAACCCCGGTTATTTTAACCTTTAAAAGTTAAGTCTTCCTAAAATGGGTTAGTTTACTTTCTTGTGTAATAAGAAGTGTAGTAAACATAAATCTTTGATAATTGTAGGTCTTAAAGTCTTAATTTGGACTCTTTCAGAGCACAAGAACAATCTGCTTTTTTATTATTTGTGTTCATATTAGCTCCTCCACTGGACAGTCAGCCCTTTAGGTAAAGGACTGTATCTTTTCCGTTTGTGTCTGTCAGTGCCTGGTTCAGATGCTCAATATATGTTTATCTAATTTATCTGCAATTCTCATTCTAGGAATAGAAAGTTGATTGAAATGACCACTGATCTCTGGAATTTGACATTTAAAATAAATCCCTGGTAACCTGTGTAATGTGTTTTCATGGTTTCTTATAAGTTGATTGAAAAAAAATCCTGGTTAACCAAGGCTGAACCTATGAGATTTCAGTTTACAGAGGTTTCAGTGTATATAGCTTAAAGATGCTGTTGGGATATAACTGACAGATTTGGGGAAATCTTGGTACTTCTGATTATTGAACAAAATATTTAGTAAATTATAATTTATTTAATAGAACAAGCAAACAAGTTTATGTTCATAGACAACAATACTACTCCATTAAGGTATATATTTTCTTTACTGACAATGATAACTGAGAAGGAAAAAAATCCAAACACATCTAGCTAGCTGTACAATATTTGTAAGATTAAAAAAAATCTTCTTAATCTTCAAGGTGATCAACTTACATTCAAAAGTCTGAAATTTAATTACCCTTCCTCAGTAGTAGAACTAAAATAATTATGTCATAACATTATCCAGAGGGATAATGATATCAATATCATATCAATATGATATTGATATGATATATCCAATATGATATCATATCCAATATGATAACTATATCCAATCAATACATATTGATAATGATATCCAATTGATATTGAACAAGTTCTTCATCATGCAGGCTCTATTGAGAAGAATGTTCTGTTTCTGCCTAAGGCACTGTGGATCCTCTATTTTCTTCCATGCATCCAAAAATTATTTAATATTCATGGTTAACCCATAATGGAGCTGTCATCCTTGATTGTATTCTTCTAATTGTGTCAACCTTTTTTTTTTTTGCCTGTTAATCTTTTTGAGAACAAATTACATACCTGTTCTGTGTAAAATAATCTTTAATTTGTTCCAACTGTACATATTTCAACCTTAAAGGGATATCCTAAGGGTTTGGAAGTGGGATCAGGGGGTTCCTAGATTTCTGAGTTAGCCCCTTAACACCAGTTGTAATTTCAGTTGACCTTTTTTGGACTTTATCTTTCTGGTGTCTTCCTTGACCAAATGGTAGAATTATAAGCATGGTCACATGCATTGGGATGGTACTGAAGTTTGGTTATGCTTTTTCTTGGTTTCTTTGCCCTTTCTGATTTTAACCAATAGGTTCTTTAATTTTATCTTTGATTTAGCATGACTGCTGTCTTTCTGATGTCCATGCTTTTTGGCCTTGCATGTGGGCAAGCGATGTCTTTTTGTATTCCAACTGAGTATACAATGCACATCGAAAGGAGAGAGTGTGCTTATTGCCTAACCATCAACACCACCATCTGTGCTGGATATTGTATGACACGGGTATGTAGTTCATGTCACTTCTTTTGGCTGTAAATTATATAAGCCCTGAAGAAGTCCATTCCTATATGGAAAGGAAATGAAATAAATCACAACCTCATTTTCCAAATCTAATCGTTATTGGCTCCTTAGAAGCAGAGTACACAGGTTACAATATTATGTGAATCTACTCAGCACAATGGATACAGATAATTTTATAACAGTTTTATGTCCCAGCTTTACTTAAACCTTATCTGTTCCCATGATCAACGATAAAAGAGAGGAGGGTGTCACTTTTGTCTCTGTAGAATTCAACGTGGTTAAGTTGGTATTGGAGAATGGGGCTAAGGAATTCTTTCCCAGTTGTATTTGTGATGAAGGAATATAAGTGAATTTATTTTTATGTTTCTATTATCTATATGTTTCCTAAAGTCCTGTCACATTATACTCTCTTTTCTGTTCTTTCCCCAGGATATCAATGGCAAACTGTTTCTTCCCAAATATGCTCTGTCCCAGGATGTTTGCACATATAGAGACTTCATCTACAGGACTGTAGAAATACCAGGATGCCCACTCCATGTTGCTCCCTATTTTTCCTATCCTGTTGCTTTAAGCTGTAAGTGTGGCAAGTGCAATACTGACTATAGTGACTGCATACATGAGGCCATCAAGACAAACTACTGTACCAAACCTCAGAAGTCTTATCTGGTAGGATTTTCTGTCTAATAGTGATATAATTTGCAATTTGGTTAAACGTGCTTGCCTGAAATAAAGCTAATAAAAATACTGTGTTTCACAATATCTTCTGTTCATTTTGAGTATTATTTAATCCATATCCATACCTACATAGGCATTAGAGAGCTTAAGCGGTTTTAGAAGAAAAGGTGAATGAATGGGCCTTTTGGGCTCAGTTGAAGGTTGGTTTTCACATGAAAGAGCAGAGTGGAGGTAAAATGGAGAACAGGGATATGAAATGCCAAAAAGCTCACCTTGAGCAGTCTCTCCTAACAGAGGGCCAGGAGGTTTCTATGATATAGAAAGTGAATGTGGGATGACTGCAGAGTTACGAAGAGAGAGTAATGTGATCAAAAGCTGAAGGAACACATGGTGTCAAGATACTGAGACATCTACTTCCAAAGGCTAGAAGCAGGGCTGGCATGGAGGTGGGGAGTAAGGAGCATGTGGAATCTACAGTGGAGTGCTTTATTCCTGGTCATTCAAATGCACTGGATAAAACTCCACCCAAACTCGGAAGAGTCTAGGAACTATTTTCTTTAATTAATTACTCTGGTGCGCCAAGTGACCTATGAAAGTTATACCCCAAAAAGTCAGTTTACAAAGCCTAGAAAAGAGGCCATGATCATTTTACATGTGGAAGTCTAAATCCTTCGTAGGCCTTCAAGTAATAGGAGATGCTTTTCAGCATTTATACCAAAAGCAACTGGTGCTGTTTTGGCTTTTAATGTAATGAAAAACTGGTATGACAATAAAATGTTTTAGGGATGGGGGAGAGTACAAAGGGATTTGAGAGAGTGGAATTATCCTAAATTCTAATCTAAACCTCCATCAATATTGAAACACTGTTTTCTGGTAAATGTGCTTGGTAAGCAGCTGTTTACTTTTCTTTTCCTTCCTTAGATACTCTGTCATGAGAATTTGGTTTCAACAGATGATTGACGTGAGACAGACCTAGTGCCCTGTAGACTTGATCTAAAAAAGTTGATATATCCTCTATTTGTCCATTCCTTTTCATTCACACTGCCCCCACCAAGGCGAAAAACAGTTGTCAGCAGGGCCAGTTGCCTTTGCTGTATTCTATAGCCACCAGTTAAATTCAGCTAGGCATACTGTAAATGTCTGTATGCTGATAGTGCACGGGGTGGGCTGAGGAGGGTGGTGGTGGTAGTGGTGGGGTCCTGTAGATGGATTAGTACAATGGGGAGGGAATAGATGTGTATTTACATACAAAAGTCAGAACCCACATTATTTTACTTTAATATCTGAAATTGATATTTGTGTGGTCTCCACATATTAATCTAGGGTTTTGGGTTCTCATATCAGCTGATAACATGGACATTTAAAGCTGCATACCACTTAAACTGTGTGTCAAATATAGATCTTTGATTAATAAATAAAAAGTCTAATGTTCAAATCTAACTGGCACTAGTCACAAATGCCTTCATGGATTCTGAAAAAGTTTTCTCAAGGATTTGAACTGTCTGAGTCTAAGTGCAATAAAAATTCTTTTATAAAGGTAACTTCCAGTCTACTGTTCACTGTTGGGTTCTTCTGTACTTGCTCATCTCTCCTGGTTAATCCCCACTTATAAGACAACTCTATCTCACTTTCTCTACTTCTGCTACCCTCCTTCTACCTGCTCTTTCTGCCTGCTTAGCATCCATGTCTCTTCTTCTGGTAGCTGCACCTTGATTTCCCTCTGGGGTTCTCTTCACCTCCAGTTTGAGTTCAAGTGGTTTCAGTGAGGATAATGAGGGTGGGTATGCTACTAGGCTCAACCAAACCTGGACTATTAGAAAGAGAAGTGGTTGGCCTGTTGGGGTTCCTAAACTGATAAAATGTGAGCCTGGAGTTGCTGCTGGCCATCTGTGGCATCCCTTGGAAACAGCTAGCTGTCCAACCCAGTGGAGAGCAAGAGAGACTGAGGAGAGAGAGGCCTATTGATATCATTTGAGCCTAACCTGAAGCTGGCTTCACCCCTTAAAAGAAACCATAACTTCCCTTTTCTGCCCAGTTAGAGCTAGGTTTCTGACACTTGCAACTGGGAAGTTCTGATAGATTCAGCTCTTTCCCACTAGTTTCAGAAGATGCTCCTAGTTCCACTCCTCATCTCCCCTAGGACTTTGTTGTTTGCTCTCGTATTTTCTCTTGCTTCCTTTTTCTTGATTCCTTCTTTTCAGTATGAAGAATCCTTAAATCTCTTCCCATCGTAAAAAAAGCAAAAGCAAAAAAACCACTCTCTCTTGATCTTCTGCAACCATCTAGTTATTTGCCCCCTCTCTCCTTGAGTTCTTATTTCAAGTTTTTTTTTGTGTGTGTGTGTGTGAAAGAGCCCACTACACTAACCAACTACTTCCTCACTTCTCATTCTCTTCACAGTCATTACAATTTGGCTTCCACTATTGTCCCCTCTTGAAATTGTTTTCAGTAAGATCAACAATGACTTACTAATGGGCCAATATACAGGACAACTGTTAGTCCCAATCTGCCCTGACCTCCCTTCTTCCCTAGAGGGCCCAGTGGTCCTCACATGTCTGGATTCACAATGCAATACATCTTATTGTAGCAGCCTTGCCAATGCACCACAATGTTTTAGTTTTGTTGTTTTTAAGTAGGACCCAGAGTTCTTTGTCTTACCACCAAGAAAATTAAGGAGCATGAACACTAGGGTGAGGATGAAGCAAAAGTTTAATAAGTGAAAGGAGAAAGCTCTCCTTTCGAGGAGCGGGGACCTGAAAGAGGGTTGCCATTCTACAGTGGAATACAAGGGCTTTTATAAACAGGCTAGTAGGGCAAGATATTTCATTTACATGAGGTGTGAAAAAATGGTTAGGACTAGGTGTTTCATTTGCATAAGACTCAAATTCCTGACAGCTCCTCCCTGTCCTTTCAGTGTGCATGTGGACTCTTAGCCTAAGTTACTCCATATTACTTAGTTTCCCTTACTGTGCATGTGTAAGGGGGCGGAATTCTCCATTGTGGACATGCCGGGTTCTGTGTTACTGCTCTTGGGCATGTTTCAAGCAAGCCCCCTCCTCCCTCCCCTGTGCAAACTCCCTTATCTCAGTATGTTCAAAAAAGGAAAGGAATGTGCTTACTGAAGCCTACTGTGTATAAGTGACCCTGCTAATTACACAGAAGGCATCTTCATGGTGGACCTTGCCTCCTTATCTATGCTTGCAGTCTGATCTTTCAGGCTGTTCCTTTTTTAGACAAAAGGAATCCTACAGAGAACTTATCCTAGCTATCTGCCTAACTGGTTCCTTTCTTTCTTTTTCTTCATTATGGCATTTATAACCAGTCTTAATCAAGATGAAATCCACATTTTCTCCTTTTTTCATGTTTTCTTTCTACACTCCTTCTCCAAGATGACTCAAAATCTATGCCATTGTCTTTAGCAGGCAACAGTAATGTAGGTCTGGACTGTACTTTTGCTTGGTGATTTTGCTTGATTCTGTAGCGATGAAGATTCTAAACTTTGTGAAAGGAGGGCCAGTGTGGTGATAACTTTATGTGTCGTATTGACTCTTTGGACATTGTTAAATGTACAGCATATGAAAAACTTGGGTTTGTATTAATTCAGCCTTGGATATCCTAAGGATTTATACTCATTAAAGACAGTTTTGATGGCAGTTGTTAAAGAAACACAGGCAGCTAAGAAAGACTCTCCAAGTTTAGGATAAGAAATAGGTGGGGAGCAAAGAATTACTGTGGGCTTTTAACTTACTACAGTAAGTTTAAAACTTTCTTGCTGGGGATTTAATCATAAGAGGTGGCTTATCTTTTTCAAATATGGGCATTACCACGCTTATATTGATTCCTATAGTTTTAGTTCAGACTTATTTTCCTGAGCTTCAGGGCCAGGGCCATATATCTAGTGCCTGTTTATATTTCCTCTTGCGTATTCTATAATCATCTCCACTCCATGTCATCATCACAATCTGCTTTTCCTCCTGTGTACCACTATCTTCCACCTGCCAAGTCAGAAACCTGGGAATTACTCCAGATTCCTCTTTTTCTCTCATCCCTCACATCCAATTTCTCTTAAGTCTGTCTACTTCTTAGTAGGCTTTCCAGTACATTAGTTACAAATCTTCCTGACTCTGGTGTTCGCCATCCAGTAATTCTTCATATAAAGACTGAGTGATTTTTAAAAGGTTCAAGTCTAATTTTGTAACTCACCATGTAAAATTTTCCCCATGGCCTCAGGACAAAGATAGCACTCAAGCATACTTTAATAGGGCTATTTATCTCCTTAGCACTTGACTCATTTTCTTTGAATGTTTCCATGCCTTTAATGTTTCAGGCTCTTCTTGCATGCTGTTCCCCAGCAATCCCCTCGTCTTCTTCTACTACTTTTGACTTGGCTAATTAGTGTGGGTTCTTTAGGACTCAGTTTAGAGACTCCAACATAAAGGAAGCCTCTCTCCTGACCACTCTCCCCAAAGGTGAGTGGGCCCATTCTGTGTGAATGAGTATCATAACACTTATCTATAGTAATATGCTTGCTTGCTTTTTTCCATAATAAGCTGCTTGACAGCAGAGACTTGTCTTGCCCATCTTAGCATATCAATATTCTTATAGTTTTTCCAAATGTACAAAATAGTAACCCCCAAAGTAAAAAACCAATCCAATATTAGTGTGGGTTTCATCTTATAAGGTAGAGTAGGCCCAGAGAAAAGCATAAGGACTCTAGCTATGGCTACTGATCTCAAGTCTTTGAATTAAAATAGAATTGGGAAAGATATCAAAAGCTGTTCATTAATTCTACAAATAAATGTGTTCAAATGGATGATTGGTATCATAATGAAATATGTTCAGTTATGCATCATTTCTAGAAAACTGTTTGACTTGTAATTAGCAAAAAACTCTCCTCGGCTCACACCTGTAATCCCAACACTTTGGGAGGCCAAGGTGGGCGGACCACCTGAGGTCAGGAGTTCGAGACCAGCATGGCCAACATAGTGAAACCCCATCTCTACTAAAAATACAAAAATTAGCCAGGCGTGGTGGCGCATGCCTGTAATCCCAGCTACTAGGGAGGCTGAGGCAGGAGGATCACTTGAACCCAGGAGGCAGAGGTTGCAGTGAGCCGAGATTGTGCCACTACACTCCAGCCTGAGCAACAGAGCGAGACTCCATCTCAAAAAAAAAAAAAAAAAAAAAAAAGCAAAAAACCAAGACCTCTCCTCATCAGAGTATTAACATAATTACAACAGATAATATTCATTAGTTGCCAGGTATGCTAGGCATTTTATGTTGGTAATTTCTTTTAAATTTTTTCCATTTAATATAAGAACATCATAAATTATACAGACCACGCTGCCTCCCACCACAAACAACTACCAAAGCTTTGAAAGGATTTCTGATACATTAGCTAAAAACTTTATGAAATCAGCATAGATTATGCTTTGCAACATTCAGGACATGTTACTCCTGTTCTTCGTGGTTCCCCTATCCCCAGAAGATAAACTATATGAACAGTGAATTCCTGGAATGTATTTAACCTTTGCTGTTATAATGAGGATATTTTTAAAAATCATTTTGCATTGGTGAAGTCTTTTTACCTTTCAAAAGAAATTTACATATAATACCTTACAGGTACATGTTATAGTAAAAAATGAAGGATCATGCTGAAAAAAAGGAGAAACCTTTTGTCTCTCTTAAAATATAAATTAACATAAATTTGATTTGGATGAGCCCAAACTAAGATGATGCAGTTAATCTACTAGCTTTGAAGGCCCATGAGTGTTCTCTCCCAGGGATGGCGAAAATGAAGTTGTTGAAATTGAGGAGCTGGTGGTCAAAGAGGATGTCAAAGGGGCCATGAACCAGGAAAGCTGGGGTGTGGTGCACCTACTAAAGGTCCAGTGGCTTTCCCAGTGGCCGTGGAAACTGCATTTTACCCGTGACAGAAGGGTACCTCTTCCTTTTCATCTTCAATAAACTTGTTTCAAAAGGGAAAACATGCTATCTCCTTCACTGCCATCTTCCCATCAGCCTCATTTTCAGTCAGCCAAATCTATAAACACCGCTCACAGGGTAAGGAGAATAATTACAGTTGCTGACTGCATGGGGAACCACACTGGACCCTGCATCAGTATGCAATTTTATAGCTTGAACCATGGATAACAAAGGAGCAATTCTGCAGAAAAGAGGTATAATTTACATAAAAAATATTAATTAAAACACAACTATAGTCGATCCTCAGTATCTGTGTGTTCTGCATCTGTGGATTTAACCAACTATAGATTAAAACAATTTGGACCAAAAAAAAAAAAAAAAAAAGAATGGTTGCATCTGTACTGAACATGTATAAAATTTTTCTTGCCATTATTCCCTAAACAATACAGCATAACAAGTATTTACACAGCATTTACTTTGAATTAAGTAAATAAGTAATCTAGAAATGATTTACAGTTTACAGGAGGAGCTAGGAAGTGGGGCAAGATGCTGGAATAGAACCCTGCAGTGATAGTGCCCGCACCTGCAGGAACATCAAATTGAACAACTATCTACAAAATAAAGCCTTTCAAAAGAACTAAAAAATCAGGTGAGAGATCTTAGCACTTGGTTTTAATAAAATAACAAGGAAAGATGCATTAAAGAGGGTAGGAAGGACAGTATTGCATTGCCTACACCACCCCATTCCCAACCCCAGGCAGTGCAGCGCAGAGAGAGAATCTGCGTGCTTAGTGGAGGGAAAGCAAAATATGAGGGATTTTGCATTGGTACTCAGAGCTGTTCTGACACAGAACACAACACCAGGCAGAATTTCTCTGATGCTCAAGAAGGGAGCATTTCAACCAGTCCTGGGACAGAGGGGAATCTTTTGCAGCAGGAGGAGGAACACAAGTCACAGCTGACTTCACTACAGGCTGACTAAAGTGGTCTGGGGCTCCAAATAAATTCAAGTGGCAGTCAGGCCACAGTGACTTTCATCTTTGGGCAAACCCTGGTGTTGCATTGGTCTTGGAGGCAGTGTGATTGGGATGTGACCTGGTGCAACACCAGCTGCAGCAGCTGCGAGAGTGCTGGTGTCACCTCACCCCAACTCCAGGCAGTGCAGCAAGGAGGGAGACTCCTTCTGCTTGGGGGAACAAGATGTTACTCTTTGTCTTGCAACTGGATACCAGCCCAGCCACAGTAAAACAAAGCACCTAGAAGAATCTTGAAGCCCCTATTTCTAGGCCACTGCTCCTTGACCACACTTCTAAACCCACTCCAGACCAGGAGGGAATCCACTGCCCTGGCAGGGCAGACCCAATTCTTGGCTGGCTTTACTACCTGCTGACAAAAGTGGCCTTGGGCCTTGAATAAACATCAGTGCAGTCAGACAATAGCAGCCATGGGCCTTGAGTGTCCCAGTCCTATGCTGGTTTGGGAGGTCATGGGTATCAGATGCAACTTAGTGCACCGCCAGCTGCAATGGCCACAGAGTGCTTGAGTCACCCCTCCCACAACACCAGGTGGCCAACCCCAGAGAGGGACTCCTGCTTGGGGGAAAGAGAGGGAAGAGAGTGAGGGACTTTCCCTGGGTATGCAGGGAATTCCCTTATTTTCCCCAAGTCCATCAGGGATGGGTATCCAGGAATCTGCAAAGAATCTTAGTGTACCTGGGCTTTGGACACCCTCTAGTGCTGAAATAGCTGTAATGACACAGGCTTACTGAACTCAAGACTCAGCTGCCTTTGAACTCTTGGAAGGCCTTCTGAAGAAGGATGAGGATAAACAAAGCCAGACTATGAAGACTGGAATAAAAACCTAACTCTTCAATGTCAAGACATCAGTGAGCATCCAAAAGCATCTAGCATAAAACTTCAGGAAAATATGACCTCACCAAACAGACTAAATAAGGGGCCAATGGCCAACATTGGAGTGGTGGAAATATGTGATATCTCAGATAGGAAATTCAAAATAGATGTTTTGAGGAAGCTCAATGAACTTTAAGAAAACAGACAGAAAAAATTCAGAAATTTATTAAAGACATTTAACAAAGACATTGAAATAGTAATAATAAAAAAGAAATAGAAATCCTGCAGCTGAAAAGTACAACTGATTAACTGAAAAATGCATAATCAGAGTGTCTCAACAGCAGAACTGATCAAGCAGAAGAAAGAATGAGTGATTTCAAAGACAGGCTATTTAAAAATACAAAGTCAGAGGAGAAAAAAGAAAAAAGATTGAAGTACATTACAAGATCTGGAAAATAGCCTCAAAAGGACAAATCTAAGAGTTACTGGCCTAAAGAGGAAGTAGAGAAAAAGATAGGGTAGAAAGTTTATTCAAAGAAATAATAGATCACTTTCTAAACCTAAAGAAAGTTATGAATATCCAGGCACAAGAAGCTTAGAGAACATCAAGCACATTCAACCCAAATGAGACTACCCTGAGGTATATAATAATTATACTCTCAAAGGTAAAGGATAAAGAAAGGATTCTAAAAGCAGCAAAGGCTGCTTTTCTTTTGAAGCAAATAACATATAGAGGAGCCCCAATTATGTCTTGCAGCAGACTTCTCAGCAGAAACCTTACAGGCCAGGAGGAAGTGGGATGACATATTCAAAGTGCTGAAGGAAAAAAACTTTCAACTGAGAATATTGTACCCAAAAAAGCTATCCTTCAAACATGAAGGAAAAATAAAGACTTTGCTAGACAAACAAAAGCTGAAGGAGTTCCTAAGCACCAGATCTGACTTACAAAAGATGCTAAAAGCAGTTCTTTAATCTGAAAGAATAGAATGCTAAAGTGTGACAAGAAATCATCTGAAGGTATAAATCTCATTGGTAAAAGTAAATACACAAATTCAGAATATTCTCATACATTAACTGTGGTGAGTAAACCACTCATTTCTTTGGTATGAAGACTAAAAGACAAATCTATCAAAAATAATAACTACAACAACTTGTTAAGAGATAAGCAACATAAGGCTGGGTGTGGTGGCTCACGCCTGTGATCCCAGCACTTTGGAAGGCCAAGGCAGGTGGATTGCTCGAGGTCAGGAGTTCAAGACCAGCCTGGCCAACATGGTGAAACCCTGGCTCTACTAAAAATATAAAAAAAGTTATCCAGGCATGGCGGCAGGCGCCTGTAATCCCAGCTACTAGGGAGGCTGAGGCAGGAGAATAGCTTGAACCTAGGAGGCAGAGGTTGCAGTGAGCTGAGATCACGCTACTGCACTCCAGCTTGTGCGACAAAGTGAGATTACATCTCAAAAAAAAAAAAAAGGGAGAGAGAGATAAACAACATAAAAAGTTATAAATGGAGACAATAAAAAGTCAAAAAGTGGGGGAAGATGAGTTAAATTGTAGGGTTTTTTAGTTTTTTCTATAAACAACTAAAAAACGTGCTTGTTTGCTTCTTTTCTTTGTGATCAAAGTTACCAGTTTAAAACAAGTTATTGTATCTATAAGATTTTTTTGTCTCATAACAACCACAAAGCAAAAACCTATAATAGATACAGTAAAAATAAAAAGCAATGAATTAAAATGTATTACCAGGGAAAATAACCACAGAGAAAGACAGTAAGAATACAATGAAGGACTTAAGAACCAGAAAACAAACAACGAAATGGCAGTAGTGTTTACCCATCATTAATTACATTGAATGTAAACATGGACCAAATTCTCCAATTTAAAAGACACAGGGTGACTGAATGAATGAAAAAACAAGACCCAACACTTTGTCTCTTTTTAAGTCAGAAACTGTAAAAAGAGACAAAGAAGGTCATTATATAATGGTAAAGGGATCATTCTGCAAGAGGATATAACAATTGTAAATATAACTGTACCCAACATCAGAGCACAAAAAGAGAGCTAGATTCCAGTACAATAATAGTAGGGAACCTCAAAACCCAACTTTTGCCAATAAATAGATCATACAGAGAGAAAATTAAAAAAAAAAAACATGAAAAGTAAACTACACTCTAGACCAAATGGACATAACTGACATTTTCAGAACACTCATCCTACTGCTGCAGAATACACATTCTTCTTGCCAGCATATAAAAACATTCTCCAGGAAAGACAACGTGCAAGGTCACAAAACAAGTCTTAGCAAACTCAAAAATTGAAATAATATCAAATATTCAGGCTGCAGTGGAATAAAATCTAGAAATCAATAACGAGAAGAACACTGAAAATTGAATAAATACATGAAAATTAAACAACATGCTCCTCAATGACCAATGGATCAATGAAGAAATTAAAAATATTTTAAAAATTCTTGAAACAAATGAAAATAGAAATACAGCATACCAAACCAATGGAGTACAGCAAAAGTAGTATTAAGAAGGAAATTTATAGTAATAAATGCCCATATCAAAAAAAGTAGAAAGACTTCAAATAGACAAATTAATGATGTACCTTAAAGAACTAGAAAAGCAAGAACAAACCAAATCCCAAATTAGTAGAAGAAAAGAAATAATAAAAACCAAAGTAGGGATAAAATGGACACTAAAAAACAGTGCAAAAGAGCAACAAAATGAAAAATGAAATTTTTTAAAAGATAAAAAAATGACAAACTTTTAGCTAGACTAATTAGGAAAAAAGAAAGACCTAAGTAAATAAGAGACAAAAAAGGAGACATTAAAACTGATACCACAGTAATACAAAAGATCATTAGAGACTTTTGAACTATATGCCAATAAATTGAAAAACCTAGAAAAGATGAATAAATTTCTAAATACATACACTTTACCATGATTGAACCATGAAGAAGTAGAAAACCTGAGCAGATTGATAACAAGTAATAAGGTAAAAGCAGTAATAAAAGTCACTCATCAAAGAAAAGCCCAGGACCTGATGGCTTCACTGCCAAATTTTATCAAATATTTAAAGAACACCAATTCTACTAAAACTATTCTCCAAAATTGAAGAGCTAATTCAATGAGTCCAGCATTACCCTGATAGCCATACCAAACAAAAATACAACTACAAAGAAAATGACAGACCGATATTCCCGATGAACATAGATGCAAAAATACTCAACAAAATACTAGCAAACAGAATTCAAAAACACATTAAGAAGATCATTCACCGTGATCAATTAATTGGGATTCATCTCAGGGATACAAGGATGGTTCAACATACACAAATCAATAAACATTAATAGTAACAAGGACAAAAACCATATGAACACTTGAATAGATACCAAAAAGATATTTGATAAAATTCAGTATCCTTCATGATAAAAACTCTCAACAAACTGGTGATAGAAGGAACATAACTCAAAACATTAAAAGCCATATAAGATAAACCCACACCTAACATCATATTGAACACGGAAAAGTAAAAAATTGAAAGTCTTTCTTTTTTTTTTTTCCTTTTGAGACAGGGTCTCACTCTGTCGCCCAAGCTGGAGTGCAATGGTATGATCTCGGCTCACTGCAACCTCTGCCTCCCAGGCTCAAGCAATTCTCGTGCCTCAACCTCCCAAGTAGCTGGGATTACAGGCATGTGCCACCATGTCCAGCTAATTTTTGTATTTTTAGTAGAGACAGGGTTTCACCATGTTGGCCAGGGTGGTCTCAAACTCCTGACCTCGTGGTCCACCTGCCTTGGCCTCCTGAAGTGCTGGGATTACCAGCATTAGCCACTGCGCCGGGCCAAAAATTAAAAGATGTGGAAAAAGACAACAATGCCCACTTTCACCACTGGAAGCTCAATCCAGAGCAATTCAATGAGAAAAAAAAAGGGCATCCAAATTGGAAAGAAAGAAGTCAAATCATCCTTGTTTGCAGAAGACATGTTTTATATTTAGAAAAACCTAAAGATTCCACCAAAAAAATTGTTAGAACTGATAAATGAATTCAGTAAAGTTGCAGAATATAAAATCAAAATAAAAAAGTAGTATTTTTATATGCCAGCAGTGAACAATCTGAAAAAAATCAAGAAAGCAATCCCATTTACAATAACTACAAAAAAATTTAGGAATAAATTTAACCAAAGAAGCGAAAGGTCTCTACAATGAAAGCTATGTAATGTTAATGAAATAAATTGAAGAGGACAGAAAAAAGTGGAAAAATATTCCATGTTCATGGGTTGGAAGACTTGATATTGTTAAAATGACCATACTATGCAAAGTGTTCCACAGATTCAATGCAATCCTTATTGAAATACCAATGACATTTTTTCACAAAAATAGAAAAAAAATGCAAAATTCGCGTGGAACCACACACACACACAAACCCCTGAATAGTCAAAGCAATCCTTGGCAAAAAGAATAAAAGCTGGAGGCATCACACTACCTATCTTCAAAATATACCGCAAAGCTACAGTAACCAAAACAGCATGGTATTGGCATAAAAACAAACACATAGACCAATGGAACAGAATAGAGAACCCAGAAATAAATCCATGCATTTACAGCTAACTCACTTTTGACAAAGTCACCAAGAACCTCCACTGGGGAAAGAACAGTCTCTTCTACAAATAGTGCTGAGAAAACTGGTTATCTACATGCAGAAGAATGAGACCAGACCCCTATTTCTCACTCTACACAAAATTCAAATGTATTAAAGACTTAAATGTAAGACCTGAAATTATGAAACTACTAGAAGAAAACACTGGGAAACTGCTTCAGGAAACTGGTGTGGGCAAATATTTTTGGGGTAAAACCTCAAAAGCACAGGCAACCAAAGTAAAAATTGACAAATGGGATTACATCAAGCTAAAAAGTTTCTGCACAACAAAGGAAACAATCAACAGCCACTATGCAAAACAGTTTGGAGGTTCCTCAGAAATCTACCATATGACTCAGCAATCCTACTGCTGGGTATATATCCAAAAGAAAGAAAATCAGTATATCAAAGAGATGTCTGCATGTTCATATTTATTGCAGCACTATTCACAATAGCCAAGATACAGAATTAACCCAAGAGTCCATCAACAGATGGATAAAGAAAATGTGCCATATATACACGATGAAATATTATTCAGCCATGACAATGGCTGAATAATGAATAAAATCCTGTCAATTGCAGCAACATGGATAGAATTGAAGGATATTAAGTGAGATGAGCCAGGCACAGAAAGACAAATATCATCAAGATAAATCATGTTCTCAGTCATATGTGGGAGCTATAAAAATTGATCTCATGGAGGTAGTAAATACAATGGTGGTTACCAGAGGCTGGAAAGGGTAGCAGGCAGGAAGGGATGAAGAGGGATTGATTACTGGGTATAAAAATACAGTTAGATAAAATGAATAAGTTCTAATATTTGGTAGCACAATAAGGTGACTATAGTTAACAACAATTTATTATATATTTTAAAAGGCCTAGAAGATCTGGAATGTTCCCAACACAAAGAAATGATAAATGTTTCAGGTAATAGATATCCCAATTACCCTGATGTGATTATTACACATTGTATGCTAATATCAAAATATCACATATATCCCGTAAGTATGTACAACTATTATGTAACAATAAAAAAAAAATTAAAAAAATAAAGTATATGAGAGGATATGCATAGGTTATATGCAAATACTACACAATTTTATACAAGGGACTTGGACATCTGTGGATTTTGGTATCCACAGGGGGTCCTGGAACCATTCTCCTATGAATACAGAAGAGATGACTGTATATGCAGTAAGAGTCCTTAGGGTGTTGCTTTTAAGTCAACTACCAACAGTAAATTATAGAAGGGTTACCACTCTGTTTTTTTTTTAATCATATTATTTGATTGGTAGTTAGACATTTAGATAAGTTGCATGAAGGTTTGTAGAAAGATATAATAGGACTTTAAGATAAATCAAACAAGCAATTTCAGTATATAGAAAATTTAATATGAAATAACTTAAAATATTTCAACATTAAGAAGTTTTAATTCAGTGCCTTGGCATAAGACATTTAAAAGCATGTTTGGGTCTAATCTCAAATTAGTTCAGGGGAACAGAAATAACTGAAAATTTATGTATATGTGTATGTATATATATATACACACACACATCTGTATATACATACATGTATATATTCAAATTATATACATATAAAGATATTTGTAGATTCAAGATATATAGGGATTATATATCTATATATACTATATGTGTGTCTATTTATATAGATATATATATATATTCATCTTTCTGTGTGTGTGTGTATATATATCCACACACACATATAAAATCTATTGTTGCTTAGTGGTGGAATTCTCTAATTTTACTCATGCACATATTTTGGAAACTTATTCCCAAAAGGGGCACATTAATCGTACATGGAACAGAACCCTTCTCTTTTACTTCAATTAATTTCTTTTAAAATTTATTTATTTCTATTCTTCCACTTTGAACTATTGTAGTCTCCTTTAAAGTTGTTAATTCAGATAGGAAACTAAACTCACTTTTGTGGAATCAGAGATGATTCTGAGTTGGAAAGAACCTGAGTATGCACTTGGGCCTGTTTCCTGTCTTCAGGCAGAGAGATAAACTAAAGCTAGGAGAGATGGACTGCCTGTTCTTTTCCTAAGAGGTCACATTTCTCAACTACTGGGGTACAAACTATATTTCATGAAGTAATTTTTGTAAAATAATTTTTCTTTAGCTATAGACACAGTAAAGTAGCCATGTATAATTAAGTTTTTAGCTTGCTTCAAATATGACCTTTGTTCTTCTAGAAGAGTTTCCTCCAAAATCAGTAGCAGTAGCAAGTATGGCAGAAAGAGAAATGTGGTTCTCTATGGGAGAGAGATTATTTCAAGCAGTTATATCTTTTTAGCAAAATGTTTTGTGAGTTTTTTGGGAGTGTGACACTTTTAGTGCACACTCAAAGACTTGTGTTTTCGCATGTATAGAAGTTCACCTAGGGGTTTCCAACGCCTTCCGTATTTTCACTTATGTGTGGCCTTATAAAATGTAGTTTTTAAAAAATCTATGGTTTACTAAATGTAACACGTTAAAAATCACTGAAAAATATGCCAATGTAAATCCTAAATTTGGGTTTACTAACTTAAAATGAAGCATTAAGACCAAAAAAACATTGAAAATTTTATTTTCACAGGGGATTTGCATAAAAAGAACATTATTTTTGTTCTGTGTATATATAAGTATTTTTGTTTCCTTAACTTGTTTCTGTTGCCCACACACAACTAGGAGAAGATGCTTTTCTTTATTTTGGTTTGGCCAAAGTTGCTAATGGTTAAATTATGAAGGACTTTGTTTTACTTATGTTAAGTGGTGAAAACTGTAGTTCTTAATCTATGAAGAATTCTCTAGGTGGATATACAAGAAAAATACAAAAAGTTAGGAAAACATGTAAACGTAAGTTATGAGGTATTTCATAGATAGAGTGCCCGTAAAAATTCTCTTTCCCACAATTTTCAACTGCCAGATCTCTTGCTTTAGTCTTTTTTCCTTATATTTGGAGAAACGGAAGAGTTTGAGATAAAAGTCCCTTTAAGGATGTGAGGGTTGCAGTAGTTTACAGCAGGGTCAGAAAATGAAAGCAATAAAGCAATATTTACATGTTTTTGTATAAGAACAAAAATATTTCCTTAAAAAGTTGTTAAAAGTTTTTTAGTCCTATAAACACTCACTTTTGTAGGGCACATGATTGTCTGTGTGACTTCTCTTTCCAGAGGAAGACTTTTTTATTTTTAAATTCTAGGAAAGCATGACTTATTCAAATTAGATTTTCCATGCTATATTTAGTTTTACAGATGTGTTTAGTTCTAAAACTGTGGTTTACTGTATTCTGGGGAGAGCATGTATATAAAAAAACCCAGGAAACCCTTACACCCAACTTAGATACAGTCAGTTTTAACACTCCACTGTGATCTCTCAATTCTTCCAGATTATTGCTTCCATTAAGAAGAAATCTCTGAATTCTCTGCATCTAATTTTCAATGGCTACAGTCTGAGAAACTGACCCATTATCACTTTTTTTAAATAGCCAAGTTCTCAAAGTTTCTGAAAGCTCTTTGATCTTTTTTTTTCTGGGAGCGAAATAGGTTGTTCCTCTTATATAACAAGAATCAGGAATTCCCAGCAAACAGATTTCATTATGTATAAAGCATATTCCAGAAACACGCAGATCACACATGAATATGCTCTCAGTCATCATAAACAGGCGTTCACTCAAGGGGTAAACCAGTAATGAGCCAAACATATGTACTCATGCAAATGTACAATTGACAGCAAATTATTTTAGATCCTAGTGTCATTTCAGTATTAAAAATGAGCTGGGAGACAGCTCCTGTGACATTTGGTATGAAAGCTTTAGATTGCAATTTTCATGTAGAAGTAGCTTCATATCACATCTCGTGAGTTTCGTATCGCACAGCAGAGGACCATGCTGAATATCATGCCAAAGATCTGAAACAGAAGGAAACACTCATCAGTGACTTTGAAATGGGTACTAATTGGTAAAAAGTTCAGCAGATTTCCTGGGTGTCTAACTCAAGTTAACAAATAATTATAACCAATAATTACCAGTCACAAATGACATTTTAGTATGTTACTTAAGGTTGGCTATGGGGTAAATAATTCTAGATTAACTGTTTAAATGTGTATTATTATTGTTAACAAGTAACAAGGCTCTGCTTTAAAAGAACTTACCCAGCTTCAGAATTATAGAACCGTTCTGAATACTTGCGAGAGACAGATACAATACTGGCTTTGGAATTTTATATTTCAGGTTAATCCCAGATCTCTTTTATATGTTTATTTTGAAAATTGTGTCCATAACCACTTGTTGTTTAGATATGTTTGTGGTCTAAATAATTTTCTATTGCTGGAAAAGCTCTGATTTTTTACAACAGTGTGCATATATCAAAAAATGGAGTATCAGCTGGGTGCAGTGGCTCATGCCTGCAATCCCAGCACTTTGGGAGGCTGTGGTGGGAGGATCGCTTGAGCTCAGGAGTTCTAGACCAGCCTGGGAAACATGGTGAAACCCTGTCACTACAAAAAATACAAAAATTAGCTGAGTATGGTGGTGTGTCCCTGCAGTCCCAGGTGCTTGGCAAGCTGAGGCGGGAGGATTGCTTGAGCCCAGGAGGTCGAGGTTGCAGTGAGCTGTGATTGCACCACTTCACTCCCTGGTGACAGACACCCTGTCTCACAAAAAAAGAAAAAAAAAGTGGAGCATCACTTCATTCTCTGTCCATTTTTAAGGGCAAACGATGCTTCACTGTTTAATTCAACAGTTTTAGCAAAGCATAAACTAAAGGGTTTATACTATGGTATTATTGACTTTTACCTTTTGGATAGTTCTCTGAGAAGTTAAATACTTGAGCGAAATCAACATCCACTTCCATGGTTTGAATAGAAGAATGCCAAAGATTCTTCTTGTATGCAACTATTTCCCCTACAATTTTGTAGAGCCCATGGAACCCTATCTGTGGGCACCATTCTATAAACTACTGTCAATGTTTATTTTAAAAAATGGGTACTATGACTTTCTGGTTCTCTCCTCAATTCCATCCTAAGTCAGACTAGGATCTGTAAGTGCTGAATTCAATAAGATATGAATGATCAGTTGTTTTGAAAAGGGAGGGGCAGAAGCAGGTAAGGGCATGGCCAGGAACAGGATTTCAAGCTTCTGGATGACAGGACTCAGTACCAGTGTGTAGCACGGGCGACACCCAATGGACATTTAGTTAACTGATTACATTATGCAACTCTCAATTTACAGAGAAAAGAACTAACGAAGAAACCTGGGGGTGCCAACTCAAGATAGGCTCACTATGGGCATTTCCCCTTTACCATAGCCATAAGGTTGGATGTAATCCCTACCCATCCTGGTTTCAGTGAGACTTCTTCAGTCTCAGCCTTCTGCTGACACGAGTCAGGGGTGAATGCTTCTAGGCTGCTCATTTGCTGAGATTGTGAAACTCTCCATTATGCAGCACACGCTCAGACCTGCCTCAGGACTGTCCTTTGGGGAGCTGCAGAACTGCAGCCAGGCTATCCCCAGAGCAGGTGGGGAGGACCTGAGAAATGTCCCTTGATTTGGAGGGCCTCAGCGGAGTATTTCCAGCCACTTCCCCACCCCTCTGTGCTCTAAATACAGAAAAGGGGAAGGCGCTTGTGTGTCCCCTGATAACTGCAAATTCATTGATTTCCTCACAATTCCCACAGCCCTTGCCTCAGTTTAGGCCATGAATTAATCTACATAGACGGCTAGAGACTAAGTGCCATCTTAGCATTAGCTATTATCATCCAACCCCTGGACAATGGAAATCATCCTTTAACCCGCCTCCCAAATCCAATCTTGCCTCCCTCCAACATTTCCTCTATCCTCTACCACAGGTTCTTCCAACTCTTGGTGACTCCTCTTTCCTTAAGGATGAAGCCCACCCTTTCAAAGGGGCATACAAAGATCTCAATGATGTAGACCCAATACTCTCTCCATTACCACCTCTCGCAACTCCTGCCATACCTGTCCGCTGCTATCCATTCTTCCCACACTCTTCTTTTGTACTTTAGAAGTACAGAGCCACCTGGTGGTGGTCTGCATGCACTACGCTTAATACCTTCTATGCCATTGCCTTTGCCTGGTATATTATGCAGAGAGCTGGCATTTGTTGAGTGCTATATGTCCCAGACACTTTATCTGTATTAATTTGTAATACTACTTTATATGTAGAATCCCATTTAATTTTCACAGCAATCTTATAAGGTTTATATATTAACAGATGAGGAAATTGAGGTATAGAGAAATTAAGAAACTTTCCTATGATCTCAGAGCTTGCAAATGGTGGAGCCTAGAGTTAAATCCAAACCATGTGATGCCAGAGCTCGCCCTATTAATCTCTATGCTCTGCTGCCTCTTCAAATCGTAGGTGAGAGAGATTAACCTGATATGTTGCATTGAATTTGTAACAGTAGAAAGAGACCCACAACTGAAAATCATTTATCTAGGTTATGGATAGTAGCCTTAAAACGGGAAGTTAATAACAATGATACACTCAAGGTCATAACGAGTTAAAGTTGCAATTTCTATTATATTTTAGAGGACAAACTATTAATATATTTATGAGCTTTGTTCTTAGAAGTTATAATACATTATGAACAAAGGTCTTTTTCCTTTATGAGAATTCTCTCTTAAGATACTATCACACTTGAAGAGAAATAAGATGCAAAGTTTCAAGGCTTTTTAGAGGGCAAAAAAGGTAAGTTCTAGAACTTTCTCACCGTCAGACCTGCAATTCCAATACCGACAATTCCAATGAGCTGGAGCTTAACACTGATTATGGTCTCAATTTCATCGATGCAATTCTGTTTTGAGGAAAAAAAGTCGGGAATAAAAACTGATTGCATGTGTCAGTCGTTACCCTGATCCAATCCTTTCCATCGCTACAGTTCATTCTGTGACAGTTAATCCATGCCAGCTTCTACTCATGTTTCAACAATTCATCTTTGATAACATCATCCTAATAAGCTTAACGCAAAAATGCAGTTTGGGGAAAAAAATAGAAGCCTCTCCTTCGGGTGAGATTTTCGTGTTTAGGCCAGTGGCTTCTTCGGAGCCCTGAAATATAACTGGAGGAAGCTATTTGTCTGGTTCCGAGGAATCTAAAAATTTGGAGCCACTTCTTACTTGTAGCAAATAAGTAAAATACCCTTAAAACAATAACTCTTTGTTTTCATATTGTCATTTAGAGTTTAAAATACTTTCTATGTCTTTGATCCAATTTACTATGCAAGTAGGCATGACCTATTAAGAAACTAAAAAGTCTTAACAGGTTCAAGTTAAACAAAGGAAAGCCAAGAATTGGAAAAGCCAAGTCTTGGGAGCTAGAGGACCATTCTCTTCTGTGGAGGCTGGGGTGGGCTGGGTGAGTTCCTATCCTTTCATCTGTGCCCATAAGACACCTGTGCAGCATAGATTTAAAGGGCCTTCATGGATGTGGGGAAACTTAGACAGAAAGCCAAATAGATCACCTGTAACTATTATTAGTTTCCCCAACTTCAAACACTCCTATTTGGAGTGATCTTAAGTAGAGGGATGCTCTCAATCCAACTGTATCCTCAGGTTGTTCAGATCTGTTCACTTGTCACTGGTAGGTTCCTTTGATAACATCTGAGCTATATAAAACCCTCAACTTCTCTCTTTGTATTTCCTATCACACTTAATTCACTCAACAAACATTTCTTGAGCATCTACCTTGCATTAGTCACAGGAAGAGGGGTGGTAGATGCAGAGACAATAGGATATGGTTTCTCCGGCTTTCTGGGAATTCACAGTTTAGAGAAGGACACAGATCCACAAGAGACACCCATAATGCATTCTGACAAAAGTTTGAAAACTACTGTTGTATGGAGTGGCTCCCTTACTTAGTGGAAAAAATGAGAGTCAACCTATAGCAATTCTTTCACTCTTCCTCTCCTTCTCCTATACACTTAGATGCTCCCTTCCTTCAGTGCCAGGCATTGCTGTAGGTAGCAAGCACACTCCTGACTCCTTTTTCTCTAATCAGAGCCAAAGAGGTGCTCTTCTCTGTTGAAAGTTAACCTCGTGGCCAGGCATGGTGGCTCACGCCTGTAATCCCAGCACTTTGGGAGGCCGAGGTGGGTGAATCACCTGAGGTTAGGAGATCGAGACCAGCTTGGCCAACATGGCGAAACCCCGTCTCTACTAAAAATAAAAAAATTAGCCGGGCATGATGGCACCTACCTGTAATCCCAGCTACTAGCGGGGCTGAGGCAGGAGGATCACTTGAACCTGGGAGGCGGAGGTTGCAGTGAGCCGAGATCATGCCACTACACTCCAGCCTGGGCAACAGAGTGAGACTCTGTCTCAAAATAAATAAATAAATAATAATAAAGAAAGTTAACTTCATATCCTGCTTTGGGTCTTTCTCTCAGCTCCTCAGGGAGCCTGCACTGCCAGTTACTTTTTTTCCTTCCTATACATTCAGCCTCTCCTAATCCATTGACATTTCTACTTATCCTATCACCATGCTCAGGTTCTTCAATCAAAACAAACAAAACAACACTCGAGACTGTCCTCCTCTAGTTCTGCTATTAGTCCCTCCTTCCCTTCATTGCCAGCTTCTTTTTATAAAAAACAAATGTACAAAAGGTATATTGGCTTTAGTCACAAAAGGAATACATGCTTGTTGTAAAAATCTGGAATAGAGATTTTTGAAAAAAAAAAAAAGTCTGTATTCTCACCACAAAAGGTAATAAATTTGTTGGTGATACTTACACACACAAACACACCTACACCCTTAGGTCATTCTTTATATTCAACAGTGAGCTTTTTAAATTTAATATTACAACTTTAAAAATGCCTTGTTTCACTAAAAATTTCTTTGAAATCATGATTATTATTATTATTATTATTTTTTTTTGGAGACAAGAGTCTCGCTCTGTCACCCAGGCTGTAGTGCAGTGGTGCGATCTCGGCTCACTGCAACCTCTGCCTCCCGGGTTCAAGTGATTCTCCTGCCTCAGCTTTCTGAGTAGCTGGGATTACAGGCACATGCCACTATGCCTGGCTAATTTTTGTATTTTTAGTAGAGACGGGATTTCACCATGTTGCCCAGGGTGGTCTTGAACTCCTGAGCTCAGGCAATCCGCCTGCCTCTGCCTCCCTAAGTGCTAGGATTACAGGTGAAATCATGATTCTTAATGGTGGTAAAACATTTCATCATATGAATGTACTACAATTTATCTAAACAATCCCCTATTGCCACATATTAAGGGTCTGTCCAGTGTTTTGTTCTTATGAATAACATGTAATGAACATGGTTTGCACAAAAACGTCTGTCTGCATTTCTGATTCCTTTTCCTTAGAATAAACTCCGAGAAGTGGAATTTCTGGATAGAAGGCCATAAACATACTTAATCCTCTAGTCTTACATAGTCATACTGACCTTTAAAACTATGTACTAATTTCTCTGAAAATGCTCATCACATCACGTTTACCAAAACTGTGTATTATTGTTAAGGGAAAGGAAAAACACTTGGTCAATTTCATAGGTTAAACAACAGCATCTCTTCATTTAATTTGTTATTAATTTTAAATATTACTTTTAATTTCCTATATTTTCTATATGTTTAATGGTAATTTGGACTTTGAGTTTTGTAAACTTTCTTTTTGTGTCCTTGGCTCAAATAGAAACTTCTTGGAAGGATGCTCTCTCTCTCTCCTCACATCTCACTCTCTGAAACCTGGGCTCTGTCCTCACTCCATCCCTCACAGCAAGTCACCAGTTGGTTCCTTACATGCTAAATCCTGCCAGCTTTTCAGCAGTTATTAGTAGACCTTCTCAGGTTTTCAGTTCCCCACACAAACCATGGCATTTCTGCCTCTGTGTTGTTGCTTACGCTGGTCTCTCTGCAGGCAGGCCTCCCCCTCCTGCTTCCTGCCCAATGCTTGCATAATTACTTTCCATTCTTGAAGATTTAGCTGAGACATCATTACCTCCAGTCAGCCTTCCCCATCCCCCAGCCTCTGGCCTCTCCTAAGTGCGTTTCCCTCTGTGCTTTCGGAGCACGATGCACATTCCATGCATTCCTAATCACTGGACCGTATGGACTTCAAGTTCATCCTTCCTATTAGACTGCAATGCAAGCTCCTTGTGAGCAGGAACTTTTTCTCCTTCCCCTTTGCATCCACAGTGCTGAACATAAGGTAGGCAGCTGATCAATACTGAATTGCCCTCAACAGCAGCACCTGGGCCTGGTGACCATTCCCTCCCCTTCCCGTGGTGTCTCCTCACTTGTGTCTGGCCGCCCCTCCCAGTTTCCTTCTTTGGCACCTCTTCTTTTGCCCACCCTTAAATTGTTCCCCAGGGGTCTAGCCTCATCCTTCTTTTCTTCCAAGTCTAATGGATCAATCCGTATTTATAGCTTTAAGTTTCCCATCAAGTGCTGACACTCAGACCTCTCTCCTGAGCCACAAACCAGATTTTCCAACTGCCTACTGGATATTTCCATTTGGAAGTGCCACTGGCTCCTCAAAATCACCATGTTAAACACAAAGCTCATTTTCTTTTCTCCACAATTGGCTCCTTTTCCTCTCTCCCTCAGCTCCATAAATGACACAATCATCTATGTAGGTGGTGAAGCCAAAAACCCAGTAGTGGATTCTCCTCTCTTCTCTGGTCACCACTCCTGTAGATGTCACTTTCTAAAGGGCCCTCTTTAACATCTCTTGCTAACAACAAGGACAGCAGCCTTCCCAATGGGTCTCTCAGCTCAACGCTATTCATTTTCCATCAATCCTCTATGCTGCCACTAGAGCAAATTCAGTAAAATGCAGATCCCATCCCAGATTCTACCTTCAATGGCTTCCTAAGCTAGCAGCATGAAGCCTAGACTTTTGGCCTCACAAGATGTCCATGGCCCTTTGAGTATGGGTCCCTCCTTTCTGACGTACTCATCTCTCACAGGCAACCTGGGCTTTCAGCCACTTCCGCTGCTGGCACTTGCCTGAAGACAGCTACCTTTTCTCTCCTCCATGCCTTTGCTCTGTGTTTCTGCCTAAAATATCCTACTCTTTTTTGTTTGCATCGGGGAAGCCTCTTGCGGACCCTGGAATCCTATGCCAGGTTCATCTGCTGCGCTCTGTCCTGTGTAGCCTTAACTCAGCCCACGTGCTGTCCATGGCTCCTGTGCGGGTCTCCCCTGCTAGACATGAGCACTTTAAGGGCAGTGCTGTCTTTTTCATTTCATCCAACTCAGAAGGATCCAACCAGTGTTCAATGGGCAATTTGGGATGCAAGCTGGAGCTAAAATCTCATCTACCCCATTCACAGCTGAGGGTCTAAGAACATCTATATTATTTTCTCCAAAGTCTCATAGTTCCCTCTCTCATTCCCACATTGCATTTTTCCCCAATTACTTCGCTGAAACTGTATGACAAAAGTCATTAATGATATTCTAACCAACAAATCCAACCAACTATTTTTGGTCTTCATTTACTTGTCTTTTCCCAGCATTTGACTTTATGGGCGAACCATCTCCACCTTGGCTTCCCAAGTAGACTCTGACTCCTCCTTCACAGTCTCTTGCGCTGGCTTCTTGGCCTCAGCCTGCCCCTGAAATGAGGGAGCCCCTCCTCCTTCTTTGTTCTGTTCACTCTCCCTGGTGCTCCCATTCACTCTGAGGCTTCGGCTAAGGCCAAACTGCTCAGTTTCCCACACCGTGTCTTCATCTCAGCCTACCTGTAAGTGGACAGGCACCTAAAGTACCAACTTGACCAAAACCAAAGTTGTCATCTGTCTCCAGGATCTGCCCCTTTCCCTATATTCAGGGAGTGGAGCCTCTACCCACTCAGCCACCCAAGCAAAAGTCTGAAAATCTTAGCCCCCTTCCTTCCACTCACTCACCATTTATACCCACTAAGTCAGCCAGGCCTGTTGATTTTGCCTCCTGAATGTCTCTTCAACTGTCACGTCCTTTCCATCCCTACTGTTTGTGACTTGCTGTGGCCGCTCATCCTCTCTTATCAGGGTGACCACAAGTGCCACCTAAGTGGTCTTCCTCCATTACTCTCCAACTCTATCCTACCCTTCATACCCCAGCGGCCTGAAAATACTTTCTACAACTCAAAGCGGATTTTGCTCATTCTCTGCTAAAATCAATGGCTTCCTCAAACTTCCAGGTGTAAAATCCTGCTTTTGCCTGCTTCTCTCAACATGTTGCCCAGTTCTCTCTGTGGGCTCCCTGTTCTCCTGCAGTCCTGGAGTTTTTCACGTGCCGTGTCTGTGTTCCTGGTGTTTCCTGGGCCTGGAATGACCTTCCTTTGTTAGAACTCAGCTTGGGGACCCGCTCCTTTATGAACCTTTCCTAAATCTGCTGCTTTAGGGCACCCTGTTCAGACTTCTTACACCGCACTATTGCCCTTGACTAAGTCTGTGAGGCCGCTGAGCACAGGGACCATGTCTTTTTCATCTCAGAGTTCCCAGAAACTGGCATAGTGTCTGATACACAGCACTGAATAAAAGATGCATTTATCAGTGCTGTGACTCCCACGGAGAGGTGTGGGGTAACATTCTTGGGCACAAACTTCAGCCCTGGTGTCCTTCATTAATACCATAAGCAGGTGGCATCACTACTGGAAGTTGGCGTACCATCTTTCCCCAGGGCATCAGGGGACTGTGACCCCGCATTGCTTCACTTATTTCACGTAGAATAAGGCCAAGCCACAGAAGCCACTGGGAGAGGGCCTCCCAGAATCCCTGAGGTAGGAACTGAGCCCCTGGCCCTACCCTGAAGGCAAAACCCCCTTGTACTACAGGTAGAGTAGGAACCTTGGTAGAAGCTTACCTTGTGTCCTAGAAGCTCCTTTGGGCATGTAGGTTGGACCTGTTCGGAGCTTTCTTTTCCACAGCACTGAAACTAGAGAGTCAGAAAAGAGACTTCAGGACCAGGCGGGAGGAATGGCAGCTACAAGTCTGGGCACCCTGCTAAGGACTGGGGTGCTGAGGTGGCAAAGCAGCTCCGAGGCCCAGTCACTGCAACCCAGACTGCTATTTCTGGAAGGAGAGCGAAGAATCACATAATCATGCTGGCAAAACAAGAAAGTGACTTTGCTAAAGCCATCTGAGTTTATGATGGGAAGTGACTCAAGGCAACCCAAACAAGGCAAGAAGCTAATTGACAGTGTCTGTGTAAATTGCTACTATTTAGAAAGGGGTTGGGGCTTTAGATTCCTTCTTTCAGACTGGGAGTCATTTAACCTGCTGAGGAGCTCAAGTTTTATGAGCTGCAGAAGGACTCATTAGCTGGGAATAGTCTGGGAAAGAGGGGAGAAGTGGCTGCAGGAAATTCCAGGGTCCAAAAGACCAGATTTGAAGATTGGCCAGCAAACAGGTGTCCTGCCTTAGGCTAGCTGGCCCTTTAAGACAAAAGAACCTGTGTGCTGCTTCAGGTCCTGGGGGCAGCTGAGGTGAAACCGTATAAATGTATAAATGGTGGCCACTTTCTAAGACATACTTGTCCTAGACAAGAACTAGGTACCTGAAAACACCTGGCCCAGGAATTCACAGCTATTTCTTCATATCACAGTGTCTAAAAAATCAGAATAACTCTGGCCTGGCCCATCTATCTCCTCTGTAAGCCTTCCATGATTAACTGCATGTAGCTCCGAGCACTCCACAGACAGCACAGTCCCACCGAATGTTCCAGAAGGGAGTGTAGCCATCTCCTGTGACCCTTCATTCTACAAATGAGGGAGCTGCGTGGGTATCAGGGAGGCCAAGTAACTTGCTCAAGGTCACAAGGCTGTTAAGTGGCAGAGCTGCAGCTAGAAATTAGCTTTTCTGACTTAAAGGTCACACTTGTTTCTGTTATACCACAATGCTACCCTCTGACAGAGCCTCCTATTTAATTTGGTCTCCTTTCTCCGTAATCTTGTTTGTGCTCTTTTGTCTGTTTGGGGCATGTGTCTTTTGGGTTCATGCTCTTCTGTTTCTCTTGTGAACCCTGTGTGATAGACATCTTTCCCTTCTAGGGTTCCACACACAATGCAAACTATGGCCCTTGAAAGGGCTAAAATAGGTGGTGCTACTTGGCTTTACTGAATTTATTTTTATTTTTAATCCTGGTGATTGGTGAGAACCTGGCTCACACATAATCTTTAGAAGCTGTGATTTTAAGGAAGAAGTGAAGTTACTCACTGTTGAGTGGAAGGTGACGAGCGTCCCATTGCCTTTTCCCCTGTCTTTAAGGTAATCATTGTAAGCCTCTTCATACATGGTCTGAACATGTCGGATAGCCTGAAGAAATACAAGGAAAAATGAGAGACTTCTGGATGGGAAGTTTCAAACATTCTCCTTTCATCAAGGAAAATCCCCTCTTCCACACCTTTCAAAAATACTGCCTTTCTCATAAGAATGTTACAATGGACTTTGGGGACTCGGGGGAAAGGGTAGGAGTGAGGTAAGGGATGAAAGACTGCACACTGGGTACAGTGTACACTGCTCAGTTGATGGGTGCACCAAAATCTCAGAAATCCCCACTAGAGAACTTACTCATGTAACCAACCACCACCTGTTCCCCACAAAACCTGTTGAAATAAAAAAAAATGCTGGCTTTCCATAGGTATTTTAGGATAATTCTGCAACAAATGGAGAAGATTATAGTTTCTGGAGTTTCTAAGATGCTTTTGAGGATGGAAGGACAGACTAACCAGAACAGTTCTCATGGACTAGAAAGATCTTTGACAGTTCCCAAACCCAACTGGGCTTCAGCATCAACTGGGCCCCAGATTCCTGGGCTCCACCCAGGTGATTCGGATGCATAGCTAGGATCTGGACTTATACATTCCTGTTATCCCATTGGTTAAAAGCATTCAAATCTTTTTATGACGTGGTTTAAAAGATATTCATCACCAAGGAAAACTTACTACATTCAAATATCATATAAAGCTTAGAGAATGCTTTTTCTAGTATAAAAGCTTGTGATTTCAAATCCACAGATATCTCAACAGGTCCTAAGATCCCATTCTACTTCTGTATGTAGCTGAATTTAAACTAACCTATGAACACAGCCAGTTACTTTAGAACAATTCAAAAGGAGATGACATTTACTATTCTACATGTTTACTGTTTTATAGTCTAAAGTAAGTTCAGAAACATAATATTAATGACACAGGAGTTAATGTGAAATACAGCAAACTTAAGTTTCCATTCTTCCTCCTTTTCCATTCCATTCTCTTCTACCCCACAGTGTGTTTTACAGAGGAAGAAAGGCTACTTCCTCTGTGTGTCCTCCTGATAAGCTATTCTGGACACCTAGAGTTGGACAGCAAATATAAACTGGCTTCACTAGCCCACAGCAGGGCAGGCTTTGCTCTTTGAGAATGAAATGGACCCGTCCAGGCCAATCCTTAAGGACAAATGGCAGTCTGACAGGGGATGAGAATCTAGATTCTTTCTCAAAAGTCTGTACTCTAACTCTTACCCCATTTCACAATGGGAAAGAATCTTAAACTACAGATCCTTTTATTTTTTTTTGGTTTTGTTATAGACCACTTCATAAGTCTAATGGAAGATATGAACTATTTCCACAGAAAAATGTGAGCATGTATATATGCCTGCACACTCATATACATATATGCTCAGTTCTGCACACCACTTCTATGTTAAAAAGTTCTGTTTAAACTATAATAATGGGGATTATTTGGTTTCTTTTTTTTTTCTTTTTATTATTATTATTATTATTATTATTATACTTTAGGCTCTATGGTACATGTGCGCAACGTGCAGGTAAGTTACATATGTATACATGTGCCATGCTGGTGCGCTGCACCCACCAACTCGTCATCTAGCATTAGGTATATCTCCCAATGCTATCCCTCCCCCCTCCCCCCACCCCACAACAGTCCCCGAAGTGTGATGTTCCCCTTCCTGTGTCCATGTGTTCTCATTGTTCAATTCCCACCTATGAGTGAGAATATGCGGTGTTTGGTTTTTTGTTCTTGCGATAGTTTACTGAGAATGATGATTTTTTTTTTTTTTTTTTTTTTTATCTTTTTGACATAATAATTTATTTTCCTTTGGATAGATACCCAGTAGTGGAATTTCTAGATCAAATGGTAGTTTTATTTTTCTTTCTTTTTTTTTTTTTTTTCTTTTATTATTATTATTATTATTATTATTATTATACTTTAGGTTTTATGGTACATGTGCGCAATGTGCAGGTAAGTTACATATGTATACATGTGCCATGCTGGTGCGCTGCACCCACCAACTCGTCATATAGCATTAGGTATATCTCCCAATGCTATCCCTCCCCCTCCCCCAACCCCACAACAGTCCCCAGAGTGTGATGTTCCCCTTCCTGTGTCCATGTGTTCTCATTGTTCAATTCCCACCTATGAGTGAGAATATGCGGTGTTTGGTTTTTTGTTCTTGCGATAGTTTACTGAGAATGATGATTTCCAATTTCATCCATGTCCCTACAAAGGACGTGAACTCATCATTTTTTATGGCTGCATAGTATTCCATGGTGTATATGTGCCACATTTTCTTAATCCAGTCTATCATTGTTGGACTTTTGGGTTGGTTCCAAGTCTTTGCTATTGTGAATAATGCCGCAATAAACATACGTGTGCATGTGTCTTTATAGCAGCATGATTTATAGTCCTTTGGGTATATACCCAGTAATGGGATGGCTGGGTCAAATGGAATTTCTAGTTCTAGATCCCTGAGGAATCGCCACACTGACTTCCACAAGGGTTGAACTAGTTTACAGTCCCACCAACAGTGTAATGTGGGTATCAATATTCTAACACTTTTAACCATCATAGAAAAACATTATAAGTAATTTTACTTACTACCCCCTTGCCTATAAAAGCAAATACTCCAGTGGTTACTTCAGCAGCAAATATCACCAGGAGGCAGGTAAAAAACTGTAGAGGAGAGAAAATACTAATTTCATTAATTTAATACCTTTTCAATTTATACATTTTGCACCTTAGTTTCCTTATGTAATGGCTGAATCGCTTTCATGTGGTTTGTTCATTCATTCATTCATTCATTCATTCATTCATTCAGCAATTGTTTATTAGGCATTTATTCTGCACCAGGTACTGTCCTTGGTGCTGAGTATTCAGTGGTGAACAAGATAATATCCCATTGTCTCTGCTATCACGGACCTTGGATTGGACAGGGGAATATATGATAACTGTGTAAAGAAGTTAAAAAGTGAATAAGATAAGTTCAGGTAGTGATGTAAAAATCTCACCACCTAGAACACCAGCTGGCACCTACGTGCTCAGTAAATACTTGATGAACATAAAAGACCTAGAAAGATATAAAATAAGGTCAGGAGAGGGAGAATCACTGATGCAGCCTGGGCATGGGGAAGGGGGTGACTTGAGACTCTGTGGTCTGGAAAGGCTTCTTTGGGGAGATGAGGTGAGGGGGTGTCCTTCTGGATGGATTTCTGTTCTGGTCTATGGATTTGCTCTGATCAAACTAAGTTCAGTGATAAACAAGACAGAAATGTGCTCAGCAGTGGGAGAAAGAGAAGGAATGAATGGCAAAGAAACAAGTTAGACATTTCACATAGCAAGAGATCAGAGGCTACGGCCAGAGTTAAAAATCCAAAGATCACAATGAGTTATGAGAGATGAGAGACTGCCTATTAAAACTGCTGTTTCTGACTCCCTGTGGAGAAATATCAACACTTTCTCTCCTCCTGCCCCTCTTCTTCCTTTCTGTTTCTCTCAGGCTACACTGACGTTGAATATACAGCAGTTAATTGAAATTATTTGATTTTATTTTAAACAGAGGTTGCTTGTTAAAATAAGCCACAAGAGGGATTTTGGTTAAGTTATTGATCTCAAACAAAAATGTTTTCCTTGTAGATTACAGCACTTCCCTGGCTATAGAAACCTTTTAGCTGCCTCACCCACTGTGAAATATTTTTTTTTAAAGAACAATCATAGTCACCCCTTACAATTAAGTACTTTTACTCCCAAAACATCTTTACACCAATGACCTCATTTCTTTTCACACTTCCCATATGAGGCAGGAACAAAGATAATATTTTTTTTTTTATTTTTTCTTTTTTCAAGACAAGGTTTTGCTCTGTCGCCCAGGTTGGAGTGCAGTGGTACAGTCATGGCTCACTGCAGCCTCCCAACTCCTGGTCTTAAGTGATCCTCCCGCCTCAGCCTCCTGAGTAGCTGGGACCACAGGTGTGTGCCATCACACCCGGTAGAGACTAGGTCTCCCTATGTTGCCCAAGCTAGTCTTGAACTCCTAGGCTCCAGAGATCTCCTGCCTCAGCCTCCCAAAGTGCTGGGATTACAGGTGTGAGTCACGGCATCCGGCCCTAGGTAATATTATTCATATAAGATGGAGAAACCAAGACTGAGGGAGGAAAAGTGCGTGCCCAAGGGCTCAGAGAGTCCATGGAGGAGCTGGAGCCAGGGGCCAGAGGCACTGACTCCCTTCAGATGCAGGCCGCTCCCTCACCCCCACCCCACCATCTACCCCGACGCCCCACTTACTGATCCAAGCACACACTGCGACTCCCGCATGGCTCCGCAGCACCCGAAGAACCCCACGGCCATCATCAGGGCCCCGGCTCCAACCAGAACATAGAGCCCTGTGGGGAAGAGGTCAGAGGAGACCATTGAGAGCCAACTGAGTGCCTCCACGACCAACTAGGCTTAAGACTCTGGGCACTGCAGAGCATTCTAATAGTACCACAAGGAGGTGCTATTCTTACTGCCATGTTTGACACGGAGGAACTGGGCCCCAAAAAGGTAAAGCGATTTGCTTAAGGTCATAGAGCTGGTGTTGGGCAGAGCCGGGAGAAAAATAGCCGTGAGCCTCAAAAGCCTGCCCAACACCCCAACTCTGTCCTGCATCTCTAGTAACGGAGGCAGCCATCATTCAGGTGGGGATTTCACTTACTGCTTAGGCAAGCCCCAAGTACAGTTCTTAGAGAGAAAGAAAAGGGCAGAAATGCTCTGGTTCTGAGAGAACTAAAGCCAAGCCTTTTTGTATTTCCTTCTCTGATCCTGAGATAAGTTAGAATACAATATGGGACTTGGCACTTGCCTTACTTGGAATCATGTTAATGGTCTCTATTTCATTTTTTGCATTTTACTCATATGAGTCACCTGGAAACCACTCCCATTAATAGGGAGGGTGGGGGCTGGTGCCCTGCCTCTGTGGGGAACCCCTGGGCCTGGCATTCAGGGTGCTTCCTGGGGCTCCTCTGGGTTGCTGTTGGTGGTTTGCGGGCAGATCTGGCAGTTTACAGACCTAGGAGGAGCCACAGGCGAGGCTGCTCTGCTTCCTGCCCCACCCGGACCTGGCCTCAGCGTTCTTTTCAAGGCCCTGAGGCCTTGCTGCTCTGCAGTCCTGAGGTGGGTATTTATTTCCTGCTGTTCCAGCTCTACAACCTCCTCCCTTTCCCTTTTCTCTAAAAGAATAATTTCATGAGGGAATGGATATGGTAATGTGAGAAATGATATCATATTAAAAATAATAGTGTTGTTGGCCCCACTACCTAAACACTTTATTGTTTTTAAAAATGTCTTTCACCAAAGGTCTAATATCCAGAATCTGTAAGGAATTTAAACAAATCAACAAGCAAAAGGCAAATAACTCCATTAAAAAGTGGGCAAAAGACATAAACAGACAATTCTCCAAAGAAGACATGCAAGCGAGCAACAAACATGAAATAATGCTCATCATCTCTAATCATCAGAGAAGTGCAAATCAAAACCACAGTGAGATACCATCTCATACCCGTCAGAATGGCTTTTGTTAAAAAGTCAAAAATAACAGATGTTGGCAAGGCTAGGAGTAAAGGGGACACTTTATACACTGTTGCGAATGTAAAGCAGTACAGCCACTGCGGAGGGCAGTTTGGAGACGATTCAAACAACTGAGTCGAACTACCACTCGACCCACCAATCCCATTGCTGGGTAAATACCTAAAGGAAAATAAATCATTCTACCAAAAGGGTACATGTTCACTGCAGCACTATTCACAACGGCAAAGGTACGGAATCAACCCAGGTGCCCATCAATGGTAGATTGGATAAAGAAAATGTGGTACATATACACCATGGAATACTATGCAGCCATAAAAAAGAACAAAATCTTGCCCCTTGCAGCAACATGAATGCAGCTGGAGGCCATTATCCTAAGCAAACTATCACAGGAACAGAACATCAAATACCGCATGTTCTCACTTATAAGTAGGAGCTGAATATTGGGTACACATGGACATAAAGATGGGAATGATAGATCCTGGGGACTATTAGAGGGGCACAGGGGTTGAAAAACTAACTATTGGGTACTATATTCATTACTTGGGTGACAGGTTCAGTCATACCCTCAATCTCGGCATCACTCAATATGCCTTTGTAACAAACCTGCCCATGTACCCCGATTCTAAAATGAAAGTTGAAAAAGAAAAAAAAAAGTCATTCACTGTGTTGCAATGTTTTCAAAGCTCTCACTTCCATCATCTTATTGGCTTCTCAAAACAACCTGGTTAGGTAAGCAAGGACTATTATTTCTGTTTTACAAATGGAGGTCTGAGAGGCAAGATGGCTGCGGGCAGGATGCCCTGGCCTGCAGCCCCAATTCCCATCCCACACTTCTATTTGACCACCCCACAGAAGCGAGCTGAATGCAGGGTGGCAGCAACAACACCATATTCAGTTCCTTCATGGAATGTCTCCTGGTGGACCACCTTGCTGCAGAACATGCCCATTGCCTCCCATTGCTACTGCCACAATTGCTACATGATGCCATTTGCAGCCTACATCATGAAGTCACAGCCTACAGACCAGTTTCCCCCAAAATCCTTATCCATCCTATGCTCCAGCCACCTGGGAATTCACCATGATCTGACTGTGCCCTGCTCTTTTCCATTTTGTGTTTTTGCAGGTTTTCATATTAGTCTCTCATTATAGATTTCAAGTCGACAAACCTTTTTCATCCTCTCTAGAACATGCCCTGCACAAGGCAGAATTCTCAGTCAGTGTGCATTGGATGAGTAGATAAGACAGAGAAAATCAAATCAGTTCCAGGCTTGCTGGCTGTCATCACCCATCTTTGCTTAGAGATATATGCTGGAAACAGGTCTCAGCAAACATTCACAAAGCAACTACATAGCTGCGCTCTCCAAAGCCAAGCACATTAGGATGGTTGCTTCATGCCCCGAGAAACCCTGGAATATAGGAAAGAGGGAGGCTCCTGAGGAGGTGGGAGGCTCACTGGACAGGGGCGCAGAGGTTTGAGGAGGCCAGAGTTGCTCCCCACTGTAAATGAAACTGTCTGCTCCCTCAGGCAACAATCCTTATCCTTCTGAAATAATGAGCTTTTCAGGAAAATGTGCTTATTTGAACAACATTTCATTCTTAGGCTATCAGAATCCCAGAGCTCATGGCAATAACAACCTGAAGCTGCCCTAGCAGCTTCAACTTTAGGCCTCTTCTCAGCCAGCCTCTGTTTTGTATGTGTGGGCCCGTGGCTCAGCCCAGCTCCAAATGAACATTGCTTGCTGGAGCTGAAGGGAAAAGCAGAAGAAATTCTACAAGAGGAAAGGTTCCCTGGGCATGCTGGATCCAGTTCCAAATCTGGCTCTAATACTCTGCATGCCATAAGGCCACCTGTGGCTTCCAAGGATACTTTATCCTTCTTATGGTCTGACCCTCAAAAAATAGCTGCTGAATGTAATTAATTAATTTACAGCCACATTTTAAATTCCAAGATGGTTACTGTAGAGCCTTCTCCTTCCCACAGGAGCAGGTGTGACAAACGTACGACCTACTTCCCAAATCCCTCGTGCTTTCCGAGTCCTATTGCCTTTGATTTGAAAAATAGAAAACACTTTGAAATTACATTTTCATCATGAATAGCCGGGCTTTGGGATGCCAGTGATCTCTGTGACATGCTACCACAAGTACTTTCCCTGGGACACCTTCTTTTTTAAAAAATTAAAAAGTATTTAAAATTATTTATTAATATCTTACTGATATATGATAGTTGTACATATTTTGGGAGTACATATGCTATTTCAATGCATGTATACAATGTGTAAGGATCAAATCAGTGTCATTGAGATATCCATCACCTCAAACATTTATCTTTGTGTTGGGAAGTTACAATTCTTCTCATCTAGCTACTTTGAAATATATAAAAATTATTATTAAATATAGTTTCCCTACTGTTCTATAGAATACAAGAATTTCTTCCTTCTATTTAACTGTACTTTTGTACCCATTAAGCAGCTTCTCTTTATCTCCCCAATCCCATACACTGTGCGGCCTCCAGTAACCATCAGTCTACCCTCGGCCTCCATGAGATCCATTTCTTCAGTTCCCACTTGAGTGAGATCATGTGATATCTGTTCTTCCTGTGCTTGGCTTGTTTCACTTAACATAATGGCCTCTAGTTCCATCCATGCTGCTACAAATGACAGGATTTCATTCTTTTTATGGCTGAGTAATATTCCATTGTGTATACGTACCACATTTTCTTCATCCATCCATCTGCGGATGGACACTTAGGTTGATTTCATATGTTGGCTATTGTGAAAAGTGCTGCAATAAACATGGGAGTGCAGATGTCTCTTTGATTTACTGATTTCCTTTCTTTTGGATATATACCCAGCGGTGGGAATACTGGATGATAGCTCTATATTTATTTTTTGAGGAACTGCCATACTGTTCTCCATAGTGGCTGTACTACTTTATATTCCCACCAATAGTGTACAAGGCTTCCCCTTTCTCCAAATCCTCGCCAGCATTTGTTATTCTTTCTCTCTTTGATAATAGTCATTCTAGCTGGGGTAAGATCTGGAATATGTTCCCAGGCAATTCCATCACTCTTTTCTTAGGTTTCAGAGTCTTCTTTTAAGCTAGAAATATCATTTTAGTTAACATAAAAATGAGAGAGAGCCTCCTAATGGCCTACTGGGATAAACTCATTTAAAAATGGCTCCCCCCTTTTAGGGACTGGATGTGGTCATCAATTTTAATGGCTTTCTAGCAGCAGATGGTTTTACATAATCTGCTAATGACCATTTTTTTTATCTAAAATTTTTTATGTCCCTACATTTATGCCCCTTCACTCTCCCTTCCAGTATCCCCTGAATGCATATAATAATGCAAATATCTAGAATATTGAATGCAACTTAGTTTTTGGGAAGGGTAAGTGTTTCAGATTTAGGATGTTTTCACATTTTGGAATGTTTGCATTACACTGGTCGAGCATTCCTAATCTGAAAATCCAAAATCTGAAATTATCCAATGAGCATTTCCTTTGAGAGTCAGGATAGTGCTCAAAAGGTTTTGGATGTGGGGGAATTTTGGATTTTGGATTTTCAGATCAGGGATGCTTGATCTGTAATAACAATAGCCAATATTTACTGAGGGCTCACCACAAAAGAGATACTATGCTTAAATATGTTCATATTTCACAGCTGAAGAATCTGAGACACCAAGAAATTAAATAATTTATGTAAGATTGCATAGCTAGTGAGGCGAAAAATTGGAACTGAACCTAGGGGAGCCTACTCCAAAGTGAACCCCCTGAACCCCTATGCTTTCGTTTTAGCAGTAACTCTGAAGAACAATAATGCTCTTAGCTAGAAATTGGTTCATTTTGCAATTTATAAATGGCAGTAGAGTCATTTTTCTTCTTCCTTGAGAAAAGTACTTGAGATGTCTAGAATTGATGATTCCTGGTTTTTCCTCTGAAAGTACAGGGCTGGGAGCCAGAAATCCAGGCCTGCCAACTATGGCTTTAGGTAAGTCTTCCTACTCTTCAGTTTTGTTAGCTGCAATATGGAAATGATTGTCTATTCCAACTTCTTATAAAAATGCTCTGGAGAAATTGTCTCAACAATGTAAGCTACAACACCTCTCTGGTATACAGCTACCATGGATGTCAGGTACAAGTGACAACCAAGTAAAAAAATATGATCAGCGTGAGTCAGAGTTTTTAACAAGCCAAGCCACCCCCTTGGTGTTCGGCACTGGAATGCTTTCCTTATACATAACATCCAGCCACAATCAGAGCCAGGCTTGGAGACTCTGAGTTCCACAGGGAGAGACAGCTGCAGTCAAGCTGCGATCCTGGAGAGCCGAGTGGTTCCTGTGTGTGTGGGCAACCCCTTCTTGGAGAAAACCTGTTAATATCCTCTGCTCACAGACATGACTTCATGCACCAAGCACACAGTCTCTCCAGTTTTCCAAGGGCTGAGGGGCTTGCTCCCTACTCTGTAACTCTAGAAAGAAGATCCCTGGGGTGTCTGCCCACTCCAGAGAGGGACTGTAACAGGAAGTCAGATGGGCAGGTTGCTGGAATTTGGAAGACACGGGGGCTTCTCCCAAGAGTGCCCTGAAAGAGACTAGCGTGGACAAGGTCTAGGCAACACGGAGCAACCCAAGCCCTCCTCTGCCAGCTTCACTCCTGCCAGGTCCTCTCTTCTACCCTTAGCAACCAGTGGACACAGAGACTTTGGAAGGGCCTCCAGGCCTTGGCCTGGATGCAGAGGGCCCTGAGAAGAGACACAGGTGGCAGTCAGTCTGACTATCCTCTCTCCCTGTCCTCATTTCCTACAGCTGGATCCTCCTGCCCTGCCCTGGGATTGACCACACCTCTGGCTTGGAGGTTATGTCCGATCTTTATCACAGGAAGGAAACTCGCTCCATCCCCAAGGAAAGAGAACCAAGGATGCCAGAAAGGAAAGCTTCCCCCAGAAGATGGGACAATTTCCCTTACAAAGTCTGGCAGTCATCTACCCCGAAGCAGGGACCTAGACAGTGTGTCTTCCTGGGGTTCCTCTCAGAGAGGAGAGTCAAGGCTGGAAGGGCTTATTTCTTTAAGAACCATTTGAATGTGCCATGCCTGTTTAGGACACTCTTTAACAAAGGGGTGATAAGAGCTTAATGGGCTGATTTATCTGGAACCTATTCTGAAAAGGAAATACCCAGATCAGTGAATGGTGCCCTGTGACAATGGAGTGGGATTTTCCAAACACTGGGCCTGCTTGTTTGCTAAAGTGCTATCACCTCACACTGTATGTTGTGCAAATCCATAAACAGTATCCTAGTGTATTTTTCTTCTTGTTTTATTGCTGGAGAGCAGGTATCTTATGTGGAAAATTATTTACTGAGGAAAAAATGTCAATTTCTACAAACATGTCTATTGCTCTTTCTATTTATATTATAAGACATACTTGAAGGGGAAAAAAGGTACCTGACTTCACAAGGACTTCTTGTTGCCACTATCCAGAGAGGCAGCACTGGGAGACAGAGCAAGCACGGACCTGGCTGTCGGCAAACCTGGGTTCCAGGCCGAGCCCTACCAGGAGGAGCTGGGAAGCCCTGGCTGACTGCCAGCCCCAGATGCTTATCCTCGGCCTGTAGTTTCCTTATTCTGCATGGTGCTAAGTTTCTATGATGACCCACTTCTCTGAACTTTGAGCATGGATCGTGAGTGCCTTTACCACCAACCACTCTGCGCTGCCTTAGGGAAGGGAGGTGTGGTGGATGAGGAACGAAGGGTGGGTAAACCCATATCATGCCCTGTGACACCAAGAGCAAGCAGGAGGATTCAGGCCCTGCTGTGGCCTGCTGTTTTCGCTGCCCAGAATCCACTTCTTTTTCTCTATTAGGTAAAGGGAACTCCTCCATTCTCAGCCCATGTGGTTTGAGAGGGCTGACTCACCTCCAGCTCCACGGTGGGCATGAAGCCCAGGCATATGCCCACAAGCAGCTGTCCACAATGATAAGTTCGAGGATGGGCACAAGGTCCAACATTGCCAAGGAGAGTTAGGCCTGGGACGTTAGATGGACCTGTGGGAATGAAAAAAGCATGTTCTACTTCTGGAGTCACTCTGGAAGTGGAGCCTAGAGCCACTGACAGCCGTTTTATCACATGGAGAAGAAACCTGCCTAAGAATGGAGCCAAAAGAAAGCAGGGCCAAGAGATGGCTCCAGGCTGGACTCTGGTCACATCATCTGAGTCCCTGAGACCAGTATTAACCCTTGACCTTTCAAGTATGTGAGTCAATAAAGGTCTGTATTGCTTCAGTCAATTTGAATAGGTGTCTGTGATTTGCAATACGAAGAGTCCTGATAGACATGTCCATAAAGATATGACATAATAAAGAATTCCTCATATCTCAGGCAGTGTGCGTATTGTTTGGTTTAGATTAGAAACAAAATCAGGAATGTGTGTGTAGAGCCAGTTCAGCCTCTGGCTCAACACAGGAATCTCCTGAATGAAACACACAATTCTGATTCTTGCCACGATAGTGGTTAAATATGACATGAAGGAGAGCTCACTTTCATCTATGGAAGTCTATTCAACCTTTTGATGTATCTAATCATAAAGGTTTTTATGTGGAACTGACACCTAGAGCTGTGAAATGGTTATCAGCCTTTTGTTTCTAGAGAAACACAGACTGAGGCTGCTCCCAGGGAGGTCTTCCATCTGTAGCACCACGCAATGGCCCCTCCCTCTGATGGAGCAGGGGCCCCTTACTTAGACCTGTAACTCAGGTTTCCATCAGAAAGTCATGAATTATTACTGAGAGGCTTGACTCTGCCTCTCACTCATCTCTTTTGCCATTTTAATTTCTTCTGTCCCTGAGTTTGATTAGGCAGGCTTAAAAATGTTTAATAATGTTTCTTATCTTTCTGTTTCTTTCTTCTTAATTCCTTCTGCAATCACTGTGGGTTATACCCTAATTTGTCAGGCCTGATTATATCAATAATCTGCCTTTTTTTTTCTGTCCTGGGATTCCCCTTTCATTCTACTTCTGCCATAATAATCTCTTTAAAATGCAGTGCAGATCATACCCTAACCCCGGCCCCAAATCATCCTTCTACTGTTTACCAACTTAACCATGACATTCAAAGGCCTCTATACTTGTCCCCTCTCCCTCCCCAACATTCCAAATCCTACTGCCCACTATGCCCCAGTCCTCAGACTCCAAGAGAGCCCCTGGCCCTGCCCAGCTTGCTAATCCCTCCCCACAGCCATTCTTTGTGCATGCCTTCCCCTCAGCCTTTCCAGTCCCCATTTTTCCTCTTCTCCATTGATTACAGCCTGGTCTTTAAAACCTAACTTAAATCCTTCTTTCCTTACCAGTTTAGAATGACCTCTAATGCACCCACTGCAAATACCACTTAGCTGGCATCTAGTCACTTGCTAATTTTTATTGTAATTTAAATTGTGAAGTCTATGAGTCTTTTCATTTATATTAAAAGTTACATGGGGGCAGTTACAGAATTCTTATACATTTTTGTGTGATGGCAGAGCCCAGGACTGTGAATGCTGGCCAATGGATTATATTTAGGTTATACTGATAGGTTGTATTTTTTTGTCTCAAATGCCCTTGTCCTGTGCATACTTCCTGGAAACCATGTGGATAGAAAGGAGCATTTCAGTTTTGTGTCTACAGCAGATTCCTCTGCTTTTTCCTTGTCACAAAATCCTAATCTTGTCAAAGTGTCACAGGTCCTGTGGGGGGCCCAGGCCCCTCCCCAGGCCCCTCCCCAGGCCCAGGGGAGGGTATGAGGGTGTGAATATCAATTAGTCAGAGATCCAATCATAGCAATTCGCTTCTTGGCCATGATTGGTTTAGGCATGAATACAGAATGCAATTTTGACTAATAAGCTGCCAGGGGAAATGTGTTGGGAGATTGTGAAAAAGGTTTACTCATTCAAAAAAGGGACCATATGAAGCGAAATTTGCTTTGTTCTCTTTTGGATGTTGCTGTAGGAGAATATGATGCCTGAAGCCACTGCAGCTATCTTTTAAGGGGAGATGTCTAAGGACACTGAGGACAGCAGAGAGGGGGAAAGAACCTGGGCCCTTGATGACTTTGTTCAGCTCTGAACGAATTCTGGAAAGTCCCTATCTCCAGACTTCTTTTACTATATTTCATCACTGTTGAGATGATTTATTTTTTGGTATATTTTAACAATGCTGAAATTAGAATGCATCTTTTACGGTATGTCATAGCTAAACTGGTAGCATTTTTTCCTTTCTTAGTGGAACCTAAAATAATTGAGTGTTTTACAAAGAGCCACATCTAAGATTTCCTGAAATGTGGAATGTCCTTATTGTTATCCATCTTTAGTAGGTTTTCTGCTACTCTCCTCTAAAAGTATCCTAACTGACAAAGCTCTTTTCCTCGCAGGAGGATGCTGTGTGGGAAGAGTGTTTGTAACAAGAGGCAGCACAGCTGCAGGCAGGCCCTTCGGGAGGATGTCCCTGCTCTGAGTAGGGCCTGCTCTCTCTCTCTCCTGGAAGAGACTCTACTCTTCTTGTGATTTAGAGCAAATGACCTGTGCAGGATGCTCCTCCTCCCCGCCATAGAGGTCACCACAGCAACTGAAGCTTACTCTATGGCTGGTGCAGATCCTAAAACAGCCAGTATATGGGGGTGCCACCTCTAATGACAATTGTCTTGGGCTTTTTGAAATCTCGAGTCTTAGTCCACTTAGCTGGGGAATGAGAAAGGCCACAGGAAATGCTAGAAGTAGGTCAACTAATCCCCGGGCAACAATGCTCAGCCCCTACTAAGAGCACTGCCTTGGGGGTGGAGGCTGCACCCCACCCCACACTCCTCACCCCTTCTTACTGTGGCAGGGGCAGAGCTATTGCCCCTTCCCGCTGGAGCCTCTTCCCAGGGGCAGCCCTCTCATCTCCTCTCCCTCCATCCCTCCTTTCCCTCATTCGTCTCTCTCCTCCCCTCCTCTCTGCAGTTCCTAGTCATGGAGAGACTGAGATTAGCACCTTCAAACTGTATTTTAGTTATGTTTTTTCCTAGACAATTTAAAATATAAGATCACAAAATAAAATCCTACAGGGGTCCTGTGTCACCCCAGATGGACTAGTGAATGACACACTTGTGGTGTACCCACTTTACTCCATGGGCAATAGGGAGTTTTCTCATTCCTTGAAATAAATTTTAGCTGCATTTCCTTGAGACTTCTTTCCTTGAAACAAAGCACAACAGGCTGCTCTTACTGGCCACAGACTCCCTTGATTTTGGAGAGCTGAGGAACAGACCGTGTGAGGGCAAGGGGATGGGGTTGCAACAGCCTCTCTACCTGTCTCCAGCAGACAACCCGGAGGGCTACATCAGTGCACAGGGGCTCAGGGGTGGCTCCTTTCAGCCTCTTTCCCTGCCTCTCTGCCCTCCCCCTCCCACCAAAGTTCAAGTGCAGCTTCTACTCTAAGCCTTTGCACAGCCCCATCTACTCTGAGCTGGAGCTTAGGAAGCTGGAGTCACTCACCCACATAGAAATACTCTGGGGACTTGTCCTCTGATGGTAACTCCTTTATGGCACCTCCGAACCGAAACCATAGTCCAAAAGCAATGACGGCCGATCCAGCCAGCTGGAAGGCAAATGACACTGTGTTTACAGTGGAAGGGGAAAGAGCATGCACAGATCCGAGAGCAGGCTTTAGGCACAGGATGCTGACGAGGTCACCCCTTTAGAAATCACTTAGACCACCCTTCCCATTTTATAGGGGAGAAAATGAAGGCTCAGAGAGGTGAAGTGATGTGCACAAAGCCCCTCAGGCCCCTGATGTGACATTGGACTGGGTTTTTCTGATTCTGAAAGCAGGGTTTTTCCATGATGCCAGGCTGCCCTGTGGTTATGGGGCACACACAGCACAGCCAGGGAGGTGTCTCAAAAGCAATGTTCCAATAACATTCCCTCTGGAAGGCATCTGCCCCCTGCCTTTTTGTCCCTTGCTGGGCACGTCGGATCTCTTCACCCACACCACAACGAGAGGTGACTACGTCTCAGCTGCCAGGTCACCAAGAGCAAGATGAACTCCAAGACCTGGGGGAAACCCACTTTTCTAAATGGGAAGAAAATATAGCAACCTCAACCTCAGAACCCACCCACACCTCATGAGTGCACAGTCCCCAAATAGAAAGTGGTTTTAGGGGCATCTGTAACCCTCTCCCCCCATCCTATATGGTCACTGCCCTGACTGGGGATGGTTTTGCTGGTAGGGAGATAGCCTAGTCTTTTTTTTTTTTTTTTTTTTTTTTTTTTGGTTGCTATTTTGAGTTTCCATGGAAAGTGAGAAAGGAAAAAATAATTTTCTGAAAAAGCGTGGTCTGTGTGCCGTGTGGCTCATGGAGAGGCTGAGTGGCTGGCGCAGGCAGTGGCTGGGCAGGCTGGCAGCTGGTAGAGTCATCACCCGGCTTCCTTTTCTTCCCTACTCTGAAGGCTTTTGTGAGGCTCAGCATGGAAGTTGGAAGCCCTTTCTGCCATCTCAGGACTGTCACTGCTGCGTGCCAGCAGGCTCTAGCCACGGTGTTTTCTCTCTACAAACACCACTCTCGAATTTCACTGTATCAATCCATCAACTGATATTTACTGGGCACCTTCTGGGCCCAGAGCACCATGGGAAAGTAAGCAGAGATATAAAAATAGCCTCCTAATTCTGCTGGCCCATCTAGTTGCTGTTGGGCTGCCCTAGCCTACCACTAAATGAACAATTTAGAGGCTTCCCCTGCCCAAAGAGAGCAGAGCACACACAGATGCTGGGAACAGGAGCATGGAGGATGGAAATCAGAGGAGCAGAGGTCTAAAAGGAAAAATCGCACCAGAGACAGCATAGTCCTTTTTATACAGGAGACTTCTATCTTGCCAGGCAGCTTATAAAGGACCCGGAACTAGCCTTCTGGACGATTTGGCTGGATTTCTATGAGGACTTTATCCCTCTTCTCCTTCTATCTCCCAAGGCCAATCCCCTTTGTGGCCAGCTTCTTCAGAAAAGAGGTGTGACCTCAGTGAGGAGGAGTCAGAGGGGCAGAATTCTACTAGCTGGACTCTCCCTTGTGGAGTAACTAAAAGTTTCCAGTACTTAGAGGAAAGCACTAATTGGATAATGTGAGGGGCAGCTAAAGGAACCGGGATCAATCAGCTTTTGAAAGACGTCTGCATTAAAAAAAGGGTGGCATGGCATGGAAACATATTGAAAGGAGTCTTGCTAAAACATTATCTATGGAGGGCAGGATTCCAGGTGACTTTTTTCCTTCTCAGTATATTTTCTAAGTTCTCTGCATTAAGCGTGTATTTCTTTTGTAACTTTAAAAATATATTTTTAAAGTGTTACACGGTAGTTTCTATGTGCAATCCAGAAAAAGTGGGGAGAGTCTTCTTGGGCCATGCTTTAACTTGGGAGGACACCAGCTTTGAGGTCCTTGCTGTTCCTGTGTAGGAAAGAGAGCAATGCCCTTGGTCAATCACCTAGGTTCCTCCTAGGAGCATTTGGAGGCTGCCTGGGACAAGTCTGCCCAGCAAAGCCTCACAGGCAACCCTGCATGCCCTCATCTCTGTGGCCACTCAATGGAAAGACAGTTTCCAAATACAAAGCAAGACCTATTGACAGAGGCATCAGGCCAAAGCCAGCAGCCACCGAGCAGACTGTGGAGGAGGTGACTGGTCCCAGGGACACCCCACCACGAGGCCACATTTTTGGAATCTCTGTACACAAACTCTAATTTATAGCTGTCTGGGATTATCCTCCCAGACAGAATACATTTGTCCAGTTCTGGCACAGATGTGTTTGATGCATAATGGAAAATTAAAAGAGAGGTTGCAATTTAAAGCCACTGGGCAATGGGAAAAAATCTGCGCTTGCTCATCCATGCCCCTAACCCCAAACCACATGGGTTTCCTCCTGGGTCAAGGAAACTGTGGCTTAGCTGAATGTCATCACTGTGTGGAAGGGAATCCTCCCAGCAGGCTGCTGCCGGCTGTGTCAGGGATGCTGTGGGTAAGGACCTGGCCAGGACTGATGCTGCTTGTGACAAGAGACAGGGTGATCACTGCTTTGGAAAGTGGCATCGGCACAGACCACACAGCACTTTGGTCCTTTTTAACTCACCATTCCTGTAAGATTCATGGAATGCTCTGTGTTCACTGAGCTTTGGTTGGTCTATCACACACTAGAAATTGCTTGAAAAAAATTCACACCAGTTCCAGTCCAGTCAGGAACAAAGTGAGCATGTCAGTGTCACTAAGTTCTCAACATTCCCTGTATTCCATAGAGCTGGAGGAAATGGTCTCCCCAAAGACCTGAAGGAAGTCTTCAAACTCTCTAATCCTAAATGTTAACCCAATGAGGCCAAAACTGCCTCATGCCCACATTCTCTCTTCTCCCTTTAATCTCAACCCATCTTTTGCATTCAGATATAACATTGCACCTCAGCCAATGTTAAAACAAATAAGAAATGGGAGGCTACCATTTTTTTTTAACCTTTCCTTCTTCTGCCCCCAGCCACATCTCCCTTCCCTGTCTTTCTTCCTTGCATGTTTATTAAGAATAAACTACGGTCCAGGCCAGGTACTGTGTGCTCAGTGTCAGGGAAACGATGATGAAAAAGGCATGGTTCATAGTCTAATGTGGTAGATAGTCACATAAAGTACTAAGTGCACTATAATGCAGGAAGTGTGCTGCAGAGGAACAGCGTGCACACTGCCAAGGGATTGGAGCAAACTGTAGCCACTGGCATGCAGGAAGAATCATTAAATTTTGATTTACATCTTGAAGAATGAGTGAGAAGTCACTGGGCAAGGAAGGACTGGCAGCAGAGGCGAATTCCAGGCAGAAATGGCAGTACAGAGGTTCATTTCCTTACCTCGATGCGGTGTTTGTTAAGGAGAGTCTGGGGGAGGTCGGAGGTTGGGGCTTGAGAGGGTGTGGGACAGACTATGACTCGGCTTCTACTTTGCTTGCTACCATCTTGGAAAGCCCATAGCAAGGTCTGTCTGAGGGGAGGAGGGACAGCAGCCCACACTTTGATGGAAACCATCAGGAGCATGAATGTCACCTGGAGGTCAGACATAGCAAGGAGCCAAAGGGAAAGGCTTGAATGGCTGAGGACCGGAGACAGGACACCAGGGGAGTGGACGTGGAGAGCTATGAGAACTACGAAGTCACTGTACTCATTGAAGAACTTTGCTGAGGGCTGCCCTGCTTCCAGGACCAGCGCCAATCCCCGTGCCTTTGGAACAATTACAACTAGAAACGTTGTTGTTTTTCCGGAAATGGACTTTTTCATACAGAAGCAAAAGTTGGACTTTGATGTGAATCCTTTAAAATACACTTATTGAGCAACTATTATGAGTCAGAAGCCAAGGTTTCAGAGATGAGGAAAGTCCAGTCCTTCTTCTGGGGCTCAAGGAGACGCTAATCCCCACTGGGTGGCCCAGGAGGGAATCCAATCCTGCAGGTGGGAAGTCAATCCAGAGGCAGCCCACCAGAATGCATGTGAGAAATTGCCAGAAAGCACCATTTTTTTGAGTCCTCCCTCCCTTTTTTTTTTTTGACAAGGTCTCACTGTGTCACCTAGGCTGGAGTACAGTGGTGCCATCACAGCTCACTGCAGCGTCAACTTCCTGGGGTCTAGTGATCCACCACCTCAGCCCTCCAAGTAGCTGGGAATACAGGCACACACCATCACACCAGCTAATTTTTGTATTTTTTGTAGAGATGGGGTTTCACCATGTTGCCTAAGCTAGTCTCGAACTCCTGGACTCAAGTGATCTGCCCACCTCAGCCTCTCAAAGTACTAGGATTACAGGTATGAGCCACCATGCCCAGCCTCATCATTCATTTTCTGAGTACCGGTTGTATGTGAGGTACTCAGAGAATGTGATAAAATAGTATTTAAGGGCAAGAGTGTACCAACCGTTAAAAAGAGGACAAGAAAAATACTTAAAAAAAAAAAAGAGATAGGAATGCAGGGAAAGGAATAGATAGTGACAATAATTCCAAGTCATTAAATAGGGGATCATGACATATGGTTATAGTATGTATTGTCATGGGTAAGTTCTTTCAGTAGCTAACCATATTCCAGAGAGTTTGGAGGACATGAAATTGCAAATTGTAAGCATATGTCTTTAGTGAAAACAATGTGTGTTCTAAAACTCAAGAAACAGAAGAAGGGCTGAAAACTTGATTAGAAAGCATTTAAAGCAAAGTGGATGGACAAAAAGTTTTCTTTAATGATGGCTATCTGCCAAAAACAAGTCATCGTGCATGAAGAAGAGCTTGCTAATAGATTTCAATTTTATTTTACTGTACTTACTTCCATTTTCCTGGGATTGCTGATGAGATGTCCTATCTTGAGGACATATTTTTTCATTTTAAAAAAAGACAGGTTTCACAAATTGCAAACATGGTTCCTAGGCAGGTGCTGCGGTTGGAGTGGGGTGGTGCTGAGATGCAAGAATGCAGAGATCATTCCCCATTCTGGCCTCCCCAGTTTGCCCAGCTGTCTTCCTTTTCCTGGAGGTTAGCCAACCAGATCACCAAGAGCAAATACCTGCTATCCACTTTCTAGTGACTAAGTCCAGCAAAAAAGCCCCCTTTTGGGGTAAAAAGCATCATTTAGGGAAGTTCTAGACAGCATGTGCACTTATACCTAAGTGGGAACCACAGGTCCTGGCCCTCAGATGCTCCAGCTACAGTTTCAGATCCTTCCTGCCCCTGTGGAGGTCTCTGTTCTTGCTGTTCCCTCCTCCCCCTCCCCCTAGCTGACACCCATTCACAGCTCTAACATTAATTCCTCAGGGAAGCCTACCATGACCTAGATAGGTACCTTCTTTTATATCTCACATAATGTTTTCTACTTAAATATGTCCATATTTTGTAAATTAAGGCCTAAGCTCTGTGAGGGCAGGGACAGGGTCTATATTGCTGTTTCCCAAACATAATACCCTCTGCCCTGCAGAGTGGGCTCCCAATAGACATTTGCTAAATGAGTGAATGGAGGACCTTCACAAAGATGCTATAGACTGAATTGTATCCCTCCAACCTGCAAAATTCATAGGTTGAGGCCTAATCTCCAGTGTGAGGATATGTGGGGTTGGGGCTTTGGGAGGTAACTAGGTTTAAATGAGGTCATGAGGGTGGGGCCATCATGAGGGACTAGTGCCCTTATAAGAAGAGACACCAGAGAGCTTGCTTTCTGTCTGTCCACCATATGAGGACATGGCAAGAAGGTAGCTGTCCACAAGCCCTCACCAGGGAGCCCTCACCAGAATCCAACCTGACCTCCAACTTCTAGCACCTGCCCTCTGACTTCTAGTCTCCAGAACTGTGAAAAATAAATTTCTGCTTCAGCCACCTCATTCTGTGGTATTATTTTTTTAAAATGTCAGCTTGAGCTGATTAAGACAGGCTGACAGGAGCAATTGTGAAAAACCTCCTTCACAAGCCTCCAAGGGAATAGTTCACAAAGTGCTATTTTCAAACTCATCTGCACCTGGGGACACTGCAGATACCTTGGAAGGCACTGTGTGAACACACTGTTGCATATGCTCAGCAAAACACATGCCCCAGAAACAGAAAACAAAACTAGAGCACATAGTATCAGTTCTGTGTTTTCCTAAGCCTGCAGGAATGTGTGTTGTGCACCATCCACGGATACAAAGAATAAATCTACACAAAGTAAACCTACACAATGTATACATGCCTTCCACTGGCAGGGGCATATGAACACAATACAATTATAGCACCACACACACACACACACACACACACACACACACACACACACACGTGCATGCTGCACTTACATGAAAGAATGAACAAAATCAATTCTGTATTCTTGCTTCTCCAGGGTGAATACCAACTCATTTGCAATTCTCTTCTTTGGGATGAAGTCACAAAATCGGAAATGATGCTTCAACCCTAGAATTTTCATTAAATGCTTTTAAGCTAATACTTGCTCTTGGTGGCAATTCTCATCCCCGTTGGAATCACATAATGAGCACTTATGATTCTTGATCTGATTGTAAACCCCATTGTGATACCATAAGGGTAATGGAGTCTCACCCTCTTAGCAGGCAAAAGTCAGAAGCACATTTGCTCTGGAAGATGATCTGAATTTTCTCAAAGAGGAAAGCCAGCTCCCAAGATTTTGATTCTGTTATGCAGTAAAAGCAAGGCAAGTATTCAGATGGCATTTCTTCAAAATCAAGGGTTTTATCAGAAAAAAAAACAAGAATTGAATGCCATACGACATCCATGTCAAATGGTCTCTGAGGGACCTCGCTACCTTGGCCTTCATCAGGACCAGGTGAGTGGGAACTGAGAGGCAGGACTGTGGCAGCATGTGGAGATGAGAAGGCTGTGTTAGTCTGGAAATGCATGGCAGCTCCTTTAGTTACCAGTGTTTCTGATCTCCCCATTATTTTCCTCATACCATTTCCTAAGAAAAAGCTCACAGTAAGAAAGACTTCCTTCAGGTAAGAGTATATTTTATAATCAACCAATGCTTAATTCTCTGCACTGATGGAAGGGTGCTGCGATTCAGGCCACAATAAAATCAGGAGTGTTCCATTCATCTCTGCAAAGAACACTGGGCTATACATTTGCGCCAGATGCACCTTCAGTTTGTTTAAATTGTTATAAAGTTAACTTGCATGGGTCAACCAACATTGCTGGGGGCAGTTTAGAAGTGCTGGAGAAATATGAGCTCAGGGGAAGGAAACTAACTTGGGATGAAAAGCTTGCTGCAAATGATAGAGCAGATAATTTACATATAGACAGTGGAAAGTGTGTTGTTTATTCAGCGATTATACATAATGTCTTTTCTCTTAAAAATATAGGGAGGAGAAGGAGATTAAGGAACATCAAGAATTAGGAGAAAGACGATGGCTGTGTAGTTTTCTTGCTTTTTATTTCTTTGAGACAGGGTCTTACTCTGTTGCCCAGGCTGGAGTGCAGTGGCCTGATCACAGCTCACTGCAGTCTTGACCTCCCAGGCTCAAGCGATCCTCCCACCTCCTCCTCCCGCTACAGGCATGTGCAACCATACCCAGATAATTTTTTCTATTTTTTTGTAGAGATGGGGCCTTACTTTGTTGTCCAGACTGGTCTTGAACTCCCAGGCACAAGTGATCCTCTTGCCTCAGCCTCCCAAAGTGCTGGGATTACAGGTGTGAGCCACCATGCCCAGCCTATGTAGTCTCCTTTATACAGCAAAATGAATGTCATAGACTACTGGCTAAGGATTCCAGGGAGCAGATGGCTTTCTTAAATGAAGATCAAATATGTACAGAACTAAAATCCAGTCTACCAAGTCACAGAAGTGAACTGAACTCAATGTCTGCCTTACTTACCTCATCAAGGGGATAAGCCCAGAGAGGAAAAAAGTGGTCTTTTCTAGGTTCAGTGGACCTCCTCCTTGGAACACCCAGCTGGCTCTCATCCTAGGTCTTCCCTCTGCATATATAATCACTTATCCTGGAGGCCTCAATGACTACTGTGACATCTCATCTATACAGAGCTTTACATAAGCAAAGACAACACATTAAACAATATTTATTTATAGTGGTTGGGACAACTACTTTGGAGCAGATAAACAATTCTTAATTATTGATCAATCAATAATGACCTTCATCCAGTTTTAGTTGTTACAGCATGACAGTGGTTAAAAAAAATTTCAAATGGAACTAAGGCTAGATTAGAAAAGCCAAAACAATTTGTTTAGAAAGAAGTTAGCATGGGTGGAATCTAGCAGAAATTGTGAAAGTCTAGCTTGGTGCTCTATAGAGATTTTTCTTAAAAGCCATTTTACCAGGACCTATTTGAGGTCAGGAAGGTGCAGCACTGGTCTGTTTACAGAAGGTTAGATAGACTCTGGCATGAGCAGGGAGACAAAGTCGGCTTCCTGGATGAGTGACAGCAGCTTCCAATGCACCCCTGGCACTGCTCAGCCTTGCTCTGCCACCCCTGTTAATAAGCTGACTCTTTCCCAATCACCATTATGATGTGGAGGACAGAGCTTGGTACACATCCTGGAATATCTGCCAACTGTTCTTCTAGAAATTCACCTCTTCTGGGTGTTCAGAATACATAATGATGCCCTTAGGGTAATAAACACATGCGTGCCTACAGTACATAGGTGTAAAGGAGTTGTAGTGGATAAAAATGGGGTTTCTAGGCATTTGGGTTTGAATCAGACTCTGGCACTTACTGGTCCTATAATCTTGGGCAAGCCACTTAACCTCTCTAACCCCAGCTTCCTCATCTGCAAAGTGAAGGTAATAATAGTGCCTCCTGAAGAGACTAAATGAGTTCATGTTACACACTGAGAACAGTGAGTGCCTCACACTTTGTGCTATTATGTTGGTAGACTTGCTAATGTTACCTTCAAACCGAAAGCTTAATCTTCAAGATAGGAAACATTGCTCCCATGGTTCCAATAATGTGGTTTGCTGTAGCCGTCCTCTACTAATTTTTATTTTAGATCCACACTCCCTTTTTCCATGACAGCTGGAATTCCTTTCGGTTTTCTAAATCTTCTATACTAGAAAGTCAGTGGCCTTTTGTGGAAACTATGTCTCCTCTCTTTAATGTATTTAAGACTCCATAAGAGAAAAATATGAATAGATGTATTTATGGGTGAAAGAATAACTATATTTAGGCTAGGGCTGTCAAGAAGACCTTTCCCAATGATGTAAATGTCCTATATCTGTGCTGTCCAGCATTGTGGCCACTAGGCACCTATGGCTATGGAGCTCTGAAATGTAGCTAGTAGGACTGAGAAAATGAAGGTTACATTTCATTTAGTTTTAATTAATTTAAATAGCTACATGTGATCAGTAGCATAGTCCCCACATTGGACAGTACAGGTCTAGAATTCACAAGCTTGTCAGAGTTTCAATCTTCCTCTCCGATAGTCTGTAGACTTGGAGTGGTTATGAGTACAGACTCTGGGGACACACATAGAGACACAGCTCTGCCACTGGCCAGCTCTGAGACCTGGGCAAGTCTCTTCAATGCTTCAGACCTCTGTTTTCTCATATGTAAACCGGGGATGATAACTGCTACTATTTCATAGGGTTGTTGTGAGGATTAAATTAGTTAATAAATGTGCTTAGGAAAGCAGCTGGCACATAGTGTACATTTATATAGTGCTTACTATTCTTCAAGTTTTTGCTCCTGAAATTAATTTTTTAAATTGTCTCTTGATATATACCCTTTCTCAATTTCCATGTTACTTTTCCTCTGCCTGAAACTGATCAGCAGTGTTCCCAACCTCTCTCCTGCTTCTTCTCCCATATGCCTTAGTATTTTTAGGCATCTCTTTGTACCTGTTTCTGGAATGCATCAAGACTAAATCTGACGCTGAATATAATCTCCCTGATCACAGGCTTCAGATTTTCCAAGTTAGTAGCATTTCTTATACCTTATATTCTACATGTTCCAATAAATTAAAACAATGAAAAGAGCATGGGGTTTAAAGTCAGAAGACCTGGGACATACCACCTACTGTGCCTGACTTTCAGCTTTCACAACTGTAAAATGGAAATAATTACACTATTTCATGAGATTGTTGTGATTCATGATCAGGTGGGATAATGCATATGAAAGCACTTTGTAAACTGAAACATCGTATGGATGTTAATCAGCATTGTTATTTTTGTTCCCAATCAAATTCAAAGGGGATGAAAAAGGCAGGCCAAGGTAACCCGAGGTAATTCATCTGTAAGATGTGCTCCCAGCCCATCTGGTATTTCCATCTTACTGGCAGCATTCTCTCTTTAATTCCTTAGCAACCATGACATGATTTGTTTCAGTGCTCAGTATAGCATCACTTGTTTTAAGGGAGCAGCTTCGCGATATTAACTGTCAAGGTTGGGGGATAGAGGTTACGTTCTCTTTTGTCACACATGGTTGGAGACCCAAAGACACTTCATGGCTGATGTTCTAGAACAACATGGTGAAATTCAATGAACAATGGACAGGTGGCCTCCCGATAATTCCAGAAAGCATCAAGTATTAGCGTAAAAAAGAGACTTAATAAAGGTAAAGTGGTAACTGAAATTAAAAGAACTGCCAAAAACAAGCCAAGTGAGTAAGCCAAGAAGCAGGGCACACCCTGCTTCAGTCAGAAACAGTGCCACTGCTGAATCTCTGACCTCTTCAGGCCACATCTAAAACAGGGGTTCTTAAAGCATGTTCCCAGACCAGCAATACGAGCATCACCTGGGAGCTTGTTAGAAATGCAGACCCACTGAATCCGAATAGAGCTGAATAAGCTCCCTATGTGATCTGTACGCACGTTAAAGTTTGAGAGGCACTGATCACCAAAGGTTTTCCCGTTGCTTTTCCTTGGCCTCCACTTAGTAGCACAGAAGTGGGAAAGGAAATAAACAGATCCTGCTCCAGGGTCAGTGCACACAACTCCCTTAGCTGGAGCCATGCTTAACTCTATTAGGTGCTGAGGGATTGGGAGAAAGGGGATGCCAAAAGGACACAGTCCCTGCCCTCAAGGAGCAAAGACTAAACAGGGAATAAATTCTAATCAAAGGCAAAATGGAGGCTAAATAAAGGCATGAGTGCCTCAAGATCAAGGGCTGTGTCTTAATCATCTTTGAATTCCCAGCACTTGGCAGGGAACGGTAGAGGAAGTGATCTCTCCTTTTGACTCCATGCCCTTGATAAACTCCAAGCCTCTTGCCACCTTGCTTGCTTAGCTGGATGTAAAATACCTGCCTGCTTTGTTGTGCCTTTATGAACTTCTTGGATTATAGATTCTACTTTCCCATTTGTACTTCTAGTATTTAAAAACAACTATTACTAATATGTTATTATTTACTGTATGCATGAACCATACTTATAACCTTACATATATTAACTCATTTTATCTGCACAAAGTTCATAGATATTAGTAGTTTATTATGTCCATTATACCGATGAGAAAATGGAGGCTCAAAGAGGTTAAACAACTTGCCCAAAGTCCCCTAGGTAGTAAAGAGTGGAGGCAGGAATAAAGTCAGGCAGTGTGATGTCAGTATCCACTGCCCAGGTTTTGGATTCCTGGATTTGAACTGCCACACTGCATAGGTCTGTCCAAGGTCTACCGGAACCCTGGGACCATAGCTGTGACTTCTTCAGACTGTCCTCTCTGGTAAGCTCTCTGTTCCTCCTAGCAATTCTAGGTCCACACTAGGGGACACTGGCCCCTGTTACTCTCCTTCCGCCTTGACAAAAATCAGAAATGAAGATTCTCCTCCAGCGAGGCTGAGAACATTCCTATCTGCCTTATGGGCTGGTCTCCAAAGAATACTTTCTTTAGGTATTTTTTCCTAAACCAATGTCTCTGACAGGTGATTGCTCTGAAGTTACTGTTTGAAATAAGTTTGGGAAAGAGTGGAAGGTGACCTCTATAAGATTCATGTGAGTCAAACTTCTTTGACTCCCAAGCCTGCAAGACACTGTCTTTGTTAAATGTACCTGTTAGGCATCCCCAAGTGAAAACCCAAAGCTGTATTAATAATGGTGAGAAGGAAAGGAGGGCAACTTCAGACTTGCCATATATGGAATCTGCTTTTCAACAATGAACAGCTCTGCTTCCTGTGGGTCAGTAACGCTGAGCAGCTAGTGCAGCACAATGATAGGAAAACGCTGACCATACAACAATAAACCAAGGAATAAACAGCGCCCAGGTTTTCCTTTAAGCCAACATATGCGGCTTGGTGGGGGTGTAGTGTTTTATTTATATTGCTATGCAACGTAGGAAAAAAATAAAGGTGATTTCAATGAAAGGCACAGGAATATGCTGTGCTATCTGATCGCAGGTCTGAATATAGACATGACAGATGTTGGGAGGGGTTTCACATTTGACATCAACCACGATAAGAGAAATTAACGTAGTGGGGTTAATGGCTAGGCTTTACTTTGTTTTTAAAAATTCAGTGGTGAGTACAGTCAGCGGCCCTGGGCCAGGGAATACTGTGCTGGCTCTGGCAGGGTCTGGTTGTATATTTATGAAACCAGGAGCACAGCCTAGGGAAACTTAAAGCAAGCTGCCAGAGGAGACTGCAAATTTATCTGTTAAATCGCAGATCACCAAACAGACCCTGCCCCGCCTCTATGCTTACCTCTGGCGAGGTTCTGACTGGAAGGAAGTGCTGTCACCCAGGGAACCCTGTAACTCCGAGGGGCAGGCATGTGAGCTTCTAAGGGTGTGTGTAAATTTATACTTTAGTCACAGCTAAAGTCTGGCCTTCTAGGAAAACTATCCCCCACCCCTTTCCCAAACTTCTCACAAAGCCCTCCAACCACAAAAAAAACTTCAGAAACTTGAGTGGGGCTTTTCTGGAATCAGGTTCCCTCAGTTACAGTGAAGGAAGATATCTAGATACTTTATCCCACACCTTCCCTTAAGTCATGAGGTGCCTGTTTCAGTTGTCTCTTTGCTCTAGCTGCTGCCTCCACCCCACCCCCATGAAAGTGGGGGAGAGGAAGGTCCTTCATGTCCTACTGCATGCCTTCTATATGCTAAGCACTATTCTAGCACTGGGGATACAGCTATGAGCAAATCAGAAAAAACAAAATTCCTGCTCTCAGAGTGTTTTAAGTTCTAGTGGGGAAAATCCACAAGCACAAATTGACAAGATAAGGTGTAGTTATCCTCAAATGAAGACAAATTGCAAGTCACTGGGCAAACTTATATACTATTCCCCACCAAGAAAGGAATCAGGAGAAAGAGAGCTAACATTTATTGAATGCTTCCTATGTGCCGATAACAAAAATAATAATTAACATTTTTGAGCATTTACTATGTCCTAGGCTAATAGGAAGTTGAGGTCACATACTTTATATATTCCCTCTTAATCCTCTCAATATTTCTGTTACTCCAATTGTACAGATGAGAAAACAAGCCTAGAAGTAACAATAACTTGCTCAAGTACACCCTGTTTGTGCAGGCACGCCCTGCTTGGGATCTCTGCACTCCAGACTGATGGCTTCCACAGTCAGATGGTGGCGCACACTCCCCCTTGCTCTGCTCCTCTGCTGGTGGATGGTGCGTCACCCCCTCGCTTTGCCCAGCTCTATTCTACCAGTCCTTCCAGGTTTAGCTTAAATAGCTCCTTCTTAAGGAGAACTTTTCTGGCTCCTCATCATGACTGTGATCCTTTCTCCAAACTCCTTACTTAGATCACATATAGAGAAGGTCAGATCTAACCTCACTGGTTAACACATTGAGGCACTCAAAACTGCACTGCTCCTACTTCCTTTCCTTACTGTGCTTATGGTCAACAGTGTGAAACTTGTCACTTGATTCCACACTGTCTTATTTTTGTGTTGTTCCATATCCACTGGTCTCGTTTCCTCAATGAGATGAGCAGTTTAGGGAACTGTGTTTATATTTATAAATTATTATTTGTTTAATCATTGTTTAACAGAATGGGTCTCAAATTTGAGCATGGATCAGAATTATGTGAATGGCTTGTTAAATTAGATTGCTGGGTCCTTCCCCCAGAGTTTCTGATTCAGCAAGTCTGGGATGAGCTGAGAATTTTGTTTGTTTGTTTGTTTGTTTTTGAGATGGAGTTTCGCTCTTGCTGCCCAGGCTGGAGTGCAATGTGGCACCATCTCAGCTCACTGCAACCTCTGCCTCCCAGGTTCAAGAGATTCTTCTGCTTCAGCCTCACAAGTAGCTGGGATTACAGGCACCCACCACCATGCCCGGCTAATTTTTGTACTTTAGTAGAGATGAGGTTTCATCATGTTGGCCAGGCTGGTCTTGAACTCCTGACCTCAGGTGATCCGCCTGCCTTGGCCTCCTATAGTGCTGGGATTACAGGCATGAGCCACTGTGCCCAGCCTGAGAATGTGTATTTCTGACAAATTCCCAGGATATGCTGATGCTGCTGGCCCAGGAACCACTTTTGAGAACCACTGGTTAATTGAATGTACCACAGTGCTTAAGAGAAGGTGGGCGGCCGGGCGCGGTGGCTTACGTCTGTAATCTCAGCACTTTGGGAGGCTGAGGTGGGCAGATCACGAGGTCAGAAGATCGAGACCATCCTGGCTAACACGGTAAAACCCCGTCTGTACTAAAGATACAAAAAAATTAGCCGGGCGTGGTAGAAGGTGCTTGTAGTCCCAGCTATTTGGGAGGCTGAGGCAGGAGAATGGTGTGAATCTGGGAGGTGGAGCTTGCAGTGAGCGAAGATCTGGCCACTGCACTCCAGCCTGGGCCACAGAGTGAGACTCCGTCTCAAAAAAATAAATAAATAAAAAAGAGAAGGTAGGCTGAGTTTGAGTACCATCCCTGCCACTCACTAGCTGTGTGATCTTAGGTGACTTAACCAATTTGAGCCTCTGTTTCCTCATCTGTAAAAAATGGGGATAATAATAGTATATGTACATCAGGACTCTTGTGAGGATTACGTGTAATAATGAATGTAATATGCTTAGTACTGTCCCTGACGCATTGAAAACATTCAGTGAATCCTTCCAACTATCACTGGAAAGGCTGGTACAATATCAGGCACTAAATAAGCACTGAACCCAGCTTAAGAATTCCTCCTCAGGCTTAAAACTTCTTTTGAATTCATAAGCAGTGAGAATGAAGGTTGTCACTGAGGCGTGACATCTGTAATTAACAGCTTCTGAAATTAAGCCAGATTCCTAAAAAATACAACATAAAGGGTCTTCAGAAAGGCCTCTCCCTATAGTATGCTTGATGTAAATCCCCATGTGTACAAAGGCCGTGTGTATCTTTAAAGTTCAGGAGATGTCGGGGAGGTACCTCCTTCACACCTTCCACTGCTGAAGGATACTGAAGAGCTTGGAGTTGCTGAAGTCACCCAGGCATCTGGGCTAATGGATTGACAGACAAAAGAGGAGCCCATCATTCAATAATTAATTAGTTGCAATCATGGGAAGACAACTTCCCCCAGAGCAGATAGGACAGCCACCTCCTCCAGCCTGGTAGTTTCAAAGCACCCAGGCCCTGGCTGCTCTCAAACCTCTTTATCCAATGTTTTCCCTCAGGGTCTAGCTGAGCAGTTACACTGGCTGACATTCTCTTAAGAAAGCCCAAGAGGAAATGTGCAGAAAAGACAATTTTCAGACCTTGTCTCACAGTCCTCCAGGGCCTGGGACAGGGTATCCAGGGATGTAGGTTTGGTCTAGCTGTAACCCTGTCTCGATAATATAGGAGACAAGGGTCAAGATCCTATCTCTCTGTGACCCATGAATCCTGGGAATGCTGTCAGTTCAATCAAACCCTGCAAAGTTGAATGAGATCATCTCTGGGAGAATTAGTATTTAGCAGAGGCTGCGGCTGGGGGTTGTGGAGAGATGCTGCTGCCCTTTAGAAGCCCTTCCATTCCCCATCCCCTTCTCAGAAGAGAACCCATCACCTCCTTTCACCCAGGGGTACCCTTATCCTGATGCCCAGAAAAAGGACGACCCCCCCCCCACCACAATTTTCACTTCTATCTCCAATTTCCTAAACAAAACCATCACAGCCAGGTACACTGTCCACACACTCGAATGGAGCACCACTCCAGGCAGCCCCAGGGCAGGGGTTTCTCTCCCAACACCTTGGCCAGGCCCTGGTTCCAGCTGGTAGGCAGAGTGAAAAGGGGGTGTGTGCACGGGAGGCTGGAGGGGAACAGGGACCGCCAGGGCCCCAAGTCCTCCGGAGGTGAGGAGAGGCTGGGTCCCCGCACCTGGGGTCACCAGCTGGGAGATAAAAACCAAGGCAGGTGGGGGTTCCTTCCAGGAAAGAGCCACACAGTGTCTCTCCCCTTCTCACCATTTCTCATTGATCAACCTTCTGCCTTCCCGTTCTCTCCCTTCCATCCCTCCCCTCCCTCTTTGTTTGCCTTCTCCTCGCCTCCGCGTTTGAGCACCCTGCCCTCCCCACAAGCGCGACTCGGACGCCGCAGTCAGCAGCCCGGGGACCCCGGCCCCGCGTCCGCCACCCGGCCCCCTGCCCTGCCCGGCCCTCCCGGCTCCTGGTCTCACCCAGAAGAGCAGGTTGAAGCCAAGCAGCAGGTACTTGATGCACCGCAGGCCCCCGCGGAAGCGCCCCATGCTGCGGCCCGGCGGCGGGATCCCCAGTCCCCAGGCCCGCGCTGCGAGCGCGGGGAGCGGCAGGCTCCGGCGGGGAGGGGGCGGAGCGGGGAGGACCGGGGCGGGGCCTCCGGGGGGCGGGGCGGGGCGCGGCGGGGAGGGGCGCGTGGACCCCAAGCGGCGTGGCTGGCGACGGGTGGGGGTGCCAGGGGGTGGAGATCGAGCGGCCCGAGGGAGCACGTTCGCTCTTCTCCCGGACCCAGGGACCACCTTCCTTCCCTCCGGTGGGCGCACCGCCGCCAGCGGATATCCGAGCACCTGCAGGGTGGGAGCGCCCACCGGGGACTGGGGACCCATTTAATCAGCGCCCTGTGCGGAGACCGGTTTGAGGCCCGGGCTATGCTTGAGGGATAAGCACTTGGTCTCGTGGCTATGGAAATCTAGGAAGGTGACCTCGGGTAGAAGAGCTAAGTGGGGTCCGAGGTTGCTCCGAAGCTGGCAGGACCCGTCGCGGGGCACCCGGCTGAGTGTCCAGGGCTGAGGCTCCGTGGCGGGGAGCAAGCGCACAGGCCGCTTCTAGGGGACCCTCCCTCCGGCCCCTCCCCCCTCCTCGGGGGACTCTTACCTTAATAGGCAAGAACTGGGAGAGGGTGCGGGAGGCGGCGCCCTGAGTCCTGAGGGCTGCCCTCAACCCGGCCGGCCAGTGGAGGGAGTCTGACTTCTCACGTCCTGCCGGGTTCCACTGATCGGACGGCTTGGAAGGATCCCAAATTTTCGGGATCTTAATTATAATGTGGAGATGGGAGAAAGGGGAAGGGGGCGGTTTTTGTTTTGCTTTGTTTTTATTAAGTTAGGCTGTTGGCAGGAAAATCAGACTCCCACTTCCATTGACTAAGTGTCTACAATATGTGGTGTCAGACAGTATGGGGGAGACAAGAAAGTAAAATTCGGAGAGCTTATGCATAAATTCAGCAAAATTTTGAGTGCCTATTAAAGGCCAGACATAGTAGCAAGCCCCAGGGACTCAACAATGAGGAGACAGCGAGGCCCAGAACCACAGTCTCTGGTGGTGGAGACAGATCTGTAAGCAAATAAGGTGAGGAGAGAAGTGCTGGGTGCTAGACAGGTGTGCCTGGCCGGACTGCCTTAACCAGAGAAGGCGTTGCTAAGGAGAGGGGCCTGATCCGGTCTAGAAGAGGGAGCCCAGGCGGAAAAGATCAGTCCAGGAAGACAACATGTGCAAAAGCACAGGGCTGGAGAGAACAAGGCCTCCAAGGGAGTTCTGAGAACCGCAGTTAGCCCGAGTGAAGCCTGGTGGGGGCGGAGTGAGTCAGGAAGGCAGGAGGCCAAATCACAGCTTTCAGTCGGCTGACCAATGTGCCAAACTGTCCTTGGCCCCGAGTGTCCCCACGTGCAACATGGAGATAACAGTACTCCCCTCATAGAGTTGTGAAGATAAATAAGTTAGTATTTGTGAAGTGCCTAGAACAGTGCCTGGCACAGATTAAGTACTGCATAAGGGCTTAGTATTATTGTATCACACTCTTATCAGTCAACCATTCAGTTTCTACCATGTTGCCATCTTTGCCTACCTCTGTGTCTTTGGACATTTGTTCGAATATCGACTCATTTATAAAAACGAGTCAAAGACAGAAAAATGAAAGTGCTGATTCTAGTAATAAACATGTCTCCAACAATGAAATAAAGACAAAGATGGAAGTCATTAGGTATGCAGAGAGAAGTGAATCATTAGCTTCCATCAAACACTTATAGTTCTATATCTGTCACCTCTGTTTTAGTATAAAGGAAAAGAACTAAGTTAAAGAGTAGTATCTGGTACATAGAAGGCGTTCAATAAATCAACTGAATGAACAATGATATTATACTTTAAATATATCGTTGAATTTTACATCTCTAAGACAAAATATGTCTAAAGATTATATAGAGGGAAGAGAACCCCTATTGTAACATATACATCTATTGTTTGTTTTTTTCATGCTACGATTTTAGCACACGTGTATTAGAGACAGATGGTGGCTGCCTGTCCAACATAACAGTTTCAGATCTTTAGTATAGACTTGCCCAGTCGCCCTTTCACAAAGTTGTATGTCTTAAGGGAAGCTGACCCTTGACAGGAGTAGGCTAAGGTAATCCCATTTCCCTTGTAGTTAGTTCAGGAAACAAACTGACAAGCATTCTGACTAATGGGATGGGAGTGGTGTCTACTGAGGGGCCAGATGGTCTTCTTCCTCTTGAAGCTGTTGGATCTGGATGGTATACATAGAGTTGCTATATCCATCTTCATACCAGCCTGAGGACAGATCCAACATTGAAAACAGCAAAGCAGGAAGTTGAAAAAACCAGAGTCATAGGTGATATTACCCCATAACTGAGTTGGCCATTACTGAAGCCAATTGAGGTTTAGGTTTTTGTGTACATGTATGTGTATGTGTGTGGACGCATGTGTGTTAGTCCATTCTTGTGTTGCTATAAAGAAGTACCTGAGACTGGGTCATCTCTAAAGAAAAGAGATTTAATTGGCTCACAGTTATGCAGGCTGTACAGGAAGCATAGTGCTGACATCTGCTTCTGGTGAGGCCTCAGGAAGCTTTCGGTTGTGGTGGAAGGTCACAGGGAGCCAGTGTGTACATAGCGAGAGTGGGAGCAAAAGAAGTGGGGAGTTCCACACTCTTTAAACAACTAGATATCACATGTGAACTCAGAGCAAGAACTCACTCATTATAGGGAGGATGGCATCCAGCCATTCATAAGGGATCCACTCCAATCCAATACTTCACACTAGGTCCCACTTCCAACATTAGGAATTGCCACTATCGACATATATGTATGTATTGTGCCTGAAAGGCATCCCATACATTTTCAAGGGTGTATTACTATAAGAAAGTACAGGGCTACATTAAATGACATAATAAGAAAGTTAGCCTTTAAACTGTCACTGGCATTGCTCCCTTTTCTTTTTTTCCTGTCTTGAACTCAGACATGATGCTTGAAGTGCTAGAACATTTTGTGACTATGAAGAAAGGGCAAGACAATTGCAGACCTTCCAGCTAGGACATTGTGGAACTGCTGAACCAATACCAGCAGCCACCTAACTCCAGATTTCTTATTATATAGGAGAAATAACCCTCTTTTTGTTTGACTTTCTGTTGTTACATGTAGCTAAAGATATTCCTGATTGGTAGAGGGAAGACAATACATTCGTTTTTGGATCTGCGGAGTTTTAGATATGGTGGGAAATCCAGATGATGTGGAAATATGATTGGATTCTGGAGAAAGGTTTGGATGGTAAGTTTAGGGTAAAGATTCTTCAGCAAATGGTGATAAATAGAAGCCAGTGGTCTTTAAATTTTTGCCCACACATGCCCTAAAATAGTTACAAAAATATTTTCTTTTGCATTTTCTTCCCAATATTTTATTATGAATATTTTCAAACATACAAAAAATTTGAAATAGTTGGGCAAGGAGCACCATATACTCACCATCTAGATTCTACAATAAATATTTTGCTTTGGTTGCATTACTTATCTACACATCTGTCCATTTCTCAATCTATCTTTTTTTTATTCATTTCCAAATAAATTGTAGGCAATATGTTTCACCCCTAAACTCTTGAGCACGCATAACATTACCTAGAGTTCAAATATCTATTTACTGTTTTTCTAAAATTTACCTCAATGAAATGTACACATTTTAAGTATATTATTTAATAATTCTTGACAAATGCTTTTGCCTTTCTAACCCCAAATCCTATTAAGATATAGAATATTACTGTCACCCCAGGAAGCTTTCAGATAACCCTTCCCAGTCAATCTATGCCCACATCCCTCCTAAAGGCAAACACTGTTCTGATTTTCTTTCACTATAGGTTAAATTTGCCTGTTTTAAACCTTCATATAAATGGCATTGTATAGTATTACCCTCACATATTTTTAAGTTACAGATAAAATTATTTATTATAAGTTTGAATATTTTCAGAGATGTCATTTCTGGTGTGTCTTAAATATTGACCTTTCAAATCAAATGGCCACATTACTCATTTTAATACATCCAATAGAAACTGAATGCCAGTATGATCTGCTACCTGTTATCATCCATTAAAAAAATACATGAACAAGGCCAGGAATGGTGGCTCATGCCTGTAATCTCAGCACTTTGAGAGGCTAAGGCAGGAGGATCACTTGAGTCCAGGAGTTTGAGACCAGCCTGAGCAACACAGTGAGACTCTATCTCTACAAAACAAATGAAAATAATTAGCCGGGTGTGGTGGTGCTCGCTGTAGTCCCAGCTACTCCAGAGGCTGAAGTGGGAGGATCACTTGAGCTTGGGAGGTCTAGGCTGCTGTGAGCTGAGATTGCACCATTGTACTCCATCCTAGGTGGCAGAATGAGATCATGTCTTAAAAAAATAAAAAAAAAAATACATGAGCAAGCTCCTCTTTAATAGGGTGAAAATTTTAATCTTTCCTTTTGCTGCTTGAACTTGTATTTCCATTTTACAAAATGTCATCCTAAATTAATGCATGTCTATGCTTGAAAGATTTTTCTTGAATGTCCTTTTATACTTGTCTGAACAAAATTTACTGTGTTTATTAAAAGAAATTAAACTCTTCCCCTGAGACCGTAAGGCTGTAAATGTTAACTAATTTCTTCTAGATCAGGGGTGTCCAATCTTTTGGCTTCCTTGGGCCACATTAGAAGAAGAATAATTGTCTTGGGACACACATAAAATACACTAACAGTAATGATAGCTGATGAGATTAAAAAATCACAAAATACTCATAATATTTTAAGAAAGTTTATGCATTTGAGTTGGGCAGCATTCAAAACCATCCTGGGCCGTGTGCAGCCCGTGGGCCATGGGTTGGACAAACTTGTTCTAGATTAAGTTACTGTTAAAATTATTTTTGGTATACAAGTGGTTAAAATTGTATACTAAATTTAAAATATAGTTTTAAATAAATAATCACTAAACTTAAAGGTAAAATATTGCTGGAAATGCATCTCTTAATGACATTGATGGGGTTGGTATTTTTTTTTCTACTAGTTCATATATCCGTGAATGAATATTATTGCTAGAAACACAAAGCTGACCATAAATTCCCTTAATATTTTTCATTGTTTTGATATTAATGTTGAAAAACTCTGTTTAGACAAATAAGTAGATAAAGATGGAAGATGTTTTTATAGCAATGCCAATCAATTCTTTAAACCCTTCTGAATTATGTGCCCCAATTCACACACTGATACATGCTGATATGGTAATTCCCAGTGTTGGAGGAGGGACCTAGTGGGAGGTATTGGATCATGGGAGTGGATCCCTCATGAATGGCTGGATGGCATTCTCCCTATAATGAGTGAGTTCTTGCTCTGAGTTCATGTGTGAGATCCGGTTGTTTAAAAGAACATGGCACCTCCCGCCCTTGCTCCCACTCTTGCTATTAAACTATTTTTAATGATTAAATCAGCTGAAAATTCCATTTGGCCTTTCTCCAATGTTATGTTTTTTTAATTATTATTATTATTTTTTTTTTTGAGAAAGAGTCTCACTCTGTTACCCAGGCTGGAGTGCAGTGGCATGACAAAACTCACTGCAACCTCTCTGCCTCCCAGGCTTAAGTGTTCCTCCCACCTCAGCCTCCCAAGTAGCTGGGAGCCATGTACCACCACACCCGGCTAATTTTTGTATTTTTTTGGTAGAGATGGGGTCTCACCATGTTGTCCTAGGCTGGTTTCAAGTGATCCCCCTACCTTGGCCTCCCAAAGTGCTGAGATTACAGGTATGAGCCACCTCATCTGGCCCGTTCTTCGATTTTATTGAAAGCATAGAGTTGGAACCCTTCTAACTTACAAAGGCATTTATTACCCATATTATAGTTATCTACTTTCTCAGCACCTACAGCAAGTTTGCAAATTGGTGCCCAAGAGATTTCTACAACCTGGGGAAATATACCCGATTCAGAATGGGTGAGCGGTAGCTTGTGAAAGATATCTTGATTGTAGGCATATTCCCAGGCAGATTGATTCTAAGGAGGAATATACCTGGAAATTAATGAGTGGGAAACTGATTCTCTTAACACTGTTCATGTTGGAGCACCTCTGGAAAGAGTTCTTGTATCCCCAGGACATGCATGCCTCAGAGATATATGGCTGTCTTAAGCCATGAGAATGGATGATATGCCCGGGAAGAGTGTGAAAAGGGTTGAGAACAGAAACTTTAGAGCAACAACATTTTAAGATGTGGGTAGAAGAGATGTGACACTTAAAGGAGACTGGTAAGAAATGACCAGAGACATAGGAGAAAAATCAGAAAGAAGTGGCGTCACAGAAGCTGAGTGAGGAGTTTCTCGATGGAGACAGTGTCCACAGTGCAAAATGCCTCAGCAGTGGGAGGTGAGAGAAGAGAGCATTGCATGTGGTGACCTGGTACCTTAGGACACTGACAACCTCAGTAACAGCCGCTGCAGAAGAGTGGGGGTGGACTGGGTAAGCTGGGCCACTTAGGAGGCAATGAGCGGTGAGGAAGTCATAACAATTGCTCTCTTTTTAAAGTGAGAAATGTGCTTTTTTTAACTTTTATTTTAAGTTCAGGGGTACATGTGCAGGTTTGTGATACAGGTAAACTTGTGCCTTGGGTTTATTTGTGCAGATTGTTTTGTCACCCAGGTATTAAGCCCAGTATCCATTAGTTATTTTTCCTGATCCTCTCCCTCCTCCCACCTTCCACCTTCCTACAGGCCCCAGAGTGTGTTGTTCTCCCCTATGTGTCCGTGTGTTCTCATCATTTAGCTTATAATTGAGAACATGCGGTATTTGGTTTCCTGTTCCTGCGTTAGTTTGCTAAGGATAATGCCCTCCAGCTCCACCCATGTCCCTGCAAAGGACATAATCTTGTTCTTTTTTATGGCTGCATAGTATTCAATGGTGTGTATGTACCACATTTTCTTTATCCATTCCACCATTGATGGACATTTAGGTTGATTCCATGTCTTTGCTATTGTGAAGAGTGCTACAGTGAACATACGCTTGCTTGTGTCTTTATAATAGAATGATTTATATTCCCTCGGGGTATACTCAGTAATGAGATTGCTGGGTCAAATGATATTTCTGTTTTTAGTTCTTTGAAGAGTCACCACATTGCCTTCCACAATGGTTGAACTAATTTACACTCCCACCGACAGTATATAAATGTTCTTTTTTCTCTGCAGCCTTGCCAGCATGTGTTATTTTTTGACTTCTTAATAATAACCATTCTGACTGGTGTGAGATGATATGTCATTGCGGTTTTGATTTGCACTTCTCTCATGATCAGTGATGTTAAGTATTTTTTCATATGCTTGTTGGCTGCATGTATGTCTTCTTTTGAAAACTGTCTGTTCGTGTCCTTTACTCACTTTTTAATGGGGTTGTTTGTTTTTTTCTTGTAAATTTGTTTAAGTTCTTTATAGATGCTGGATATGAGACCTTTGTCAGATACATAGTTTGCAAACATTTTCTCCCACTCTGTAGGTATTGAAACTGGGTTTTGTAGGAACATACCTCCAAATAATAAGAGCCATCTATGACAGACCCACAGCCAACATCATACTGAATGGGGAAAAGCTGGAAGCATTCCTCTTGAAAACTAGTACAAGACAAGGATGCCCTCTCTCACCACTTCTATTCAACATAATATTGGAAGGCCTGGCCAGAGCAATCAGGCAAGAGGAAAAAAATAAAGGGCATCTAGATAGGAAGAGAGGAAGTCAAACTATTCCTGTTTGCAGACAACATTATCCTATATATACAAAATCCCATTGTCTCGGCCCAAAAGCTCCTTAAGCTGATAAACAACTTCAGCCAAGTCTCAGGATACAAAATCAATATGCAGAAATCACTGACTTTTCTTTTCCTTATTATTATTATTTTTTAGATGGAGTCTCACTCTGTCACCCAGGCTGGAGTGCAATGGCAGGACCTCGGCTCACTGCAACCTCCACCTCCCAGATTCAAGCAATTCTCCTCCCTCAGGATCCCAAGCAGCTGGGATTACAGGCACGCACCACCACACATGGCTAATTTTTTTTTGTTTGTTTGTATTTTTAGTAGAGATGGGGTTTCGCCATGTTGGTCAGGCTGGTCTCACACTCCTGACCTCGTGATTCGCCCACCTTGGCTTCCCAAAGTGCTGGGACTACAGGCATGAGCCACCACATCCGGGCAAAAATCACTAACTTTTCTATAAACTGACAACAGTCAAGCTGAGAGCCAAATCAGAAATGCAATCCTGTTCACAATTGCCACACACAAAAAATAAAATACCTAGGAATACAGCTAACAAAGGAGGTGAAAGAGCTCTACAAGGAGAACTGTAAAACACTGCTCAAAGAAATCAGAGATGACACAAACGAATAAAAAACATTCCGTGCTCATGGACGGGAAGAGTCAACATTGTTAAAATGGCCATACTGCCCAAAACAATTTATAGGTTCAATGCTATTCCTATTAAACTACCATTGACATTCTCCACAGGACTATAAAAATTATTTTAAAATTCGTATGGAATCAAAAAAGAGCCCAAATAGTCAAGACAATCCTAAGCAAAAATAACAAAGCTGGAGGCATCACATTACTGGACTTCCAACTATACTATAGGGCTACAGTAACCAAAGCAGCACAGTATTGGTACAAAAGTAGACACATAGACAAATGGAACAGAATAGAGAACCCAGAAATAAGGCTGTACACCTGCAATTATCTGATCTTTGACAAACCTGACAAAAACAAGCCATAGGGAAAAGACTCCCTATTCAATAAATGATGCTGGGAGAACTGGCTAGCCATATGCAGAAGATTAAAACTGGATCCCTTCCTTACAACATATACAAAAATCAACTCAAGATGGATTAAATACTTAAATGTAAAACCCCAAACTATAGAAACCCTGGAAGACAACCTAGGCAATACCATTCTGAACAATTGCTCTTTCAAGAGTCTTAGTTGTGAGTGGTGCAGCAAGATGAGTGGGAGCAAGCTTCTTTTCTTTTTCCTTTTGTTCCTTCCTTTCTTAATGGGGAAGATTTAAATGTGTTCATAGTCCTGGGGGAAGGTGCCTGGGGAGAGAGAGGTTGAAGGAGAAGAAAAGCGAGAGCAGTGTTTCTGAAGAAATAGAATGGGACTGAGAACCAGACACTGATGGGGGCTTGCATTTGGAAACAGGGAAAATAAGCAAGGGTGGAGTTGTAGTACCATTTTGTATTATATGTCTCATAACCCTAGTATCTGAACTCTCTGTGATCAGACTTTGCTGCCTGTGGACTTTTCTATGTACTGATTTTAGTGTCTTGTTCCTTGTGTATTATGTGTGTTTTTTTTTTTTAAAGCTGTAAACTGCTTATTTTCCTTGGAAATTTGTGGGAATTCTTTGAGTCCTTAGTTGAGACTTTATTCCTCCAGAGAGGATTTTCTTTGCCTTCTGCAAATCATCTCAAGGCAGTACCACAGTGTTGATTCAGACTTCAAAATCCATTTGAAGGCTGGCTTGTGGTTACAAGGTCTCAGGGGAGATTTTCCCCACTCCAACACCAAGTCCAAAACATATACATTTCTTTTTCCTCTTTTGCATGATGGGTTTATTTCTTGTCTACTCTTCCCTTGAGGGTGTATCCTTTGGGAGGAGGTACCAGGTTTGGGTGGGGTCTTCTAATACACTGTCTATATTAATGGCATTTGAGGCTTTACTTCACAAATCCCAAGCCGTTGCAGCAGTCAAAACAGAAACCCAGGGCAAAAGGTGGCTTTGGTGCCTGCTTACTTCGAGTTCTTGCTTTCACTTCATTTTGGCCTTTGTAGATTCTCTTCCTTTTGTGCTAGCTCAGCAATGTGGTTTTATTTTTACGTTCTTACATATTTCATCCAGTGTCTTAGTTTCAGTCAAGAAGGTAGTTCAGGATATCAAATCTGCCCTACTGCTAGAAAAGGAAGCCTGGTGTGCCTGCTATCATAACTTTGGTTTTGATAAGCAAACACGAGCAGTTTTTGACTGCTGGGTTTACAGCATATGAACCCTGTTGCTATGCAGCTTAGTTGTTGGAAAATAGTCTGTGGGCTCGGAGTTTCTAAACCAACCATCTATTGCATACCCAGAGAAGGAAGGAAAGCGAGGGCCCTGGCTTGCTGATTACAAACCATCTCCATGGTCACAGGTTGCTGGGTGCTCCTTTTACAATGTTTTCCCAGCAGCATGCAGGCAGCAGTAGCTTCCTTTGATCATTTTTCAGTTTCTGTTATTTGCTAGTGAGAGAAAGTTTATACCTGCTTGTGGGGACATGAGTGAAGAAAGAGAGGGGACTTTGAAACAGGAGAAGAGAGCAAACTCAAAAGGTAACTGATTGTTTTCATAGGACCCTATGGGAACAACTAGACCATTTTTGTTTTCACTTGTGCAGCCAGTTGGGGGAAGGAGAGGAACATAACTCATCCAGGTCTGAGGTCTAAGTCTGAATATTTATTGTGCCTCACAGATGATCCCCATTTGAATCATCCAAATTAGGAAAGAGTTTAAAAAATTACTGAGTAATAGTCTGGCAGAATTTTAATGTGACTTTTCTTGTTGACTTTAAATTTGAACAGAGGCCCCAAAGGCTGAGAGCAAAATTGTAGGTACTTAAGTATATTTACATTCTAAAGCAAGGTGCAAGATTGTCTATATTAGCCAGACATTATATATTTATATAAAAGATTTATTATAAGGAGTTGGCTCATGTGATTATGGAGGCTGACAGTCCTGAGGTCTGCAGTCAGCAAGCTGGAGAGCCAATAGTGGGGTTCTAGTCTGAATGCTGTCAGGCTCCAGACCCAAGGAGAGCTGATGTTTCAGTTCAAGTCCAAAAACAGGAAAAGATCTGTGTCCCAGGTCAAGCACTCAGGAAGGAGTTCCTTTTTACTTGCAAAAGGGTCAACCTTTTTGTCCTATTCAGGCCTTCAGCTGAGCAGATGACAGCTGCCTTTACAAATGGCAATCTGCTTTACTTGGTCTACCAATTTAAATGTAAATTTGATCCAAAAACACCCTCACAGGCATACCCAGAATAATGTTTGACCAAATATTTGGGGCCCCCCTGGCCTAGTCAAGTTGACGTAAAATTAACCATCACAGAGAACAAAAGAAATGTAAAACAGGTAGGCTAAATTGAAAACATATAATGAGATGATAAATTTATACCTAAATATAACAGTAACTTCTGTTGAAAATAATCAAGAAAAAGAGAGATTGCACAAATAACCAATGTCAGGAATAAAAAAAGATTAATAACTCCAGATCTGCATAGATTTAGATAATAATAAGAGGATAATATAAACAACTGCAAATACATTTGAAAGCTAGGTAAAATGGACTGATTCCTTTGAAAAGTAACATCAGAATGCACTCAATGAAAATTAGAAGTTCAAATAGCCTTGTAAGCATTAAAAAATTGTATATGATCTTTTCACAAAAACAAAAAAGTCCAGCCCAGATAGTCCTTCAGTGATGTGTTCTGCCAAACGTTTAGGTATGAAATAATTCCAATCTTATGCAAACTCTTCCAGAGAATAGAAAAAGAGGGAGCATTTAAAAAATACTAAAATTATGAGACTTGTAGCATGATCTTGAAACCTAAACCTGAAAAAGACAGGACAGTAATGAAAGGGAAAATTATAGGTCAATTTCACTTATGAACATAGATGCAAAAATCTTCAGCAAAATAATAGTCAACAAAATAGTAATATCTCACTTATTTGTGGGATCTAAAAATGAAAACAATTGAACTCATGGACCTATAGAGTAGAAGAATAGTTACCAGAGGCTGGGAAAGGGAGTGGGGAGTTGGAGGGGAAGGTGGGGATGGTTAATAAGTACAAAAAAATGTAGAAAGAATGAAGAAGACCTACTATTTGATGGTACAATAGGGTGACTATTGTCAATAATAACTTAATTGTACATTTTAAAATAAAGAGTGTAACTGGATTGTTTCTAACTCAAAGAACAAATGCTTGAGGGGATGGACACCCCCTTCTCCATGATGTGCTTATTTCACATTGCATGCCTGTATGAAAACATCTCATGTACACTGTAAATATATGCACCTACTATGTACTCCCCCAAATTTAAAGAGATAAGTATTAATACATAAAAAGCCTAATACATCATGATGTATAGGGCAGGAATACAATGTTGATTTACATTTCAATCAGTATAATCTACCACATTAATAAAGGAGAAAAATTCTATAGTCATCTCAGTAGATACAGAAAAATCTTTTGATAATTCAACATCGATTTGTTGTAAAAAGTCTAAGCAACCAGATATAGATGGGAATTCATTGCTATAAGATAAAATTTTGGTGACAAGACACATTCCTTCTATCACTACTTCTACTCATCACTGTACCAGAGAGCTCAACAAGAGAAATTAAATGTATAAGGTTTAGAAAGAAAGAAATAAAGTTGTCATTATTTGCAGATTATCTGATTGTGTGTTTACTTTGATTTTCTACACAAAATAGGTTACTAGAATTAATAAGAGCGCTTATTAAATTTTCTGATGATAAAAATAAATGTGAGAATATCTTTTCATTAGATCAGTAATGAATCAGAAACTAAAATTTAAAAGAACATAGCTTAAAATAGCATAAGAAGTATCTGTTCTCTAGAAAAGACATGCAAGAACTTTACAGGGAAAAATTAAAGTCTTTGTTGGGTAATGTTAAGGAAGCTGTTAATGAATGGAGAGGTATGCTATGTTTGAATTAGCAAAACCGACATTTTAAAAATGTCAATTCTCTCCAATTTGATGTATAGATTCAAGGCATTTACAATAAAAAAGTCTTCACAAAGATATTGTTTGTAGGTTTTTCATGGCAGCATGTGACAAGGTGATGCTGAAAAATTTATATGGAAATTCAAAGGATCAAGAATAGCTGAAACATCATTGAAGAAGAACAAGGTGGGCTGAACTCGCTCTACTAGATATCAAGATTTATAAGCAACTACAGTATTTAAGACAGTGTAGTATCGGCACTGGGAGAGACATAAAAAACCAAAAGGAAAAAGAGCCCAGAGACTGACTTTTGTGTATGCGGACAGTTTGTTTAGGATGAAAGTACCACTGCTATGCACTGTGGGAAAATGTCCTCAAAGAATGACACTAGGGCAATTGGGTATCCCCATGTAAAAACAATTAACCCCAACCTCACATCACACACAAAACTTAACTCCATTTGGGGTATATACTTAAATGGAAGGTAAAACTATGAATATAAAGTTTATAGAGAATATTGTTTATTGCTTTAATGGCCCCGATTCTTCTCTCCTCCCTGTGCCCATGTCCTTTCCCAGGTGACTTTGCAGTTCCTCTCACGAAAAGGGCAGATTATGTTTTTCCTCCCTGGACTCTATGTTTGGCTTAAGTCCTTTGGTGGAAGTGACAGTGTGCTATTCTGGGCCTAGGCCTCAAGGGACCTTGGATATCTCTGCTTGCCCTCTTTCACTTATGCCATCCCCATGAGAAGGTTATGCCTGATCCAGTCCACTGACCCTGACAGGGAGATGAGAGACACATGGGTAGAGTTCTCTGGTGAAGCTGCCTGGAGCCAAGCCCAGCCAAGATAAAGTGAGTCCATCCTAGACCAGCTGACCCAGGCACCTGAATGAGAACAAAATAATTTTTGTTTTCCATCACTGAGCTTTGGGTACATTTGTTAGGCAGCAATAAACTAACATCAGAAGGTAAAATAGGAAAATATCTATATGACTTCCAGATAAGCAAATGTGTTTTAAGCTAGTCACGAAAGTACCTGCTCACCATAAAGAAAAAGAGTTTTTATGTTAAAATTAAGAATCCTCATTTATCAGAAAATACTATTAAGAAAGTAAAGAGGCTTGTCATAAAATGGAAAGTGATATTTGCAACCATTCAACAAAAAACCAGTATCAAGAATATTTAAAAAATTCCTACACAGAATTAAGAAAAGACAGATTATTTTACATTTTATATAAAAGTCCATCCACTTTTTATATGCACCTGTTGCATATAAAAATGAGCAAAAAGACTTGAAAGAGTATTTTGCAAAAGAGTAAATCCAACTGGACGATAAACATATGATAATGTTCTCAATCCCAGAAACCAGGGAAATGTAGATTAAAGTCAACAACAAAGTGGTAGCTTAGAGCCCAAGATTAAAACAATGTCAGTGAGAAAATACCAGTCACAGAGATAGTCAGGAACCTTTAAGAAACAAGATGCCAGATGTTACATTGAAAAATATGTGCTGAGCTGTGCTGCTCTGTAACTACCTGCCCTGTTGTGAATCTGACCCACAATGCCTTTGAGAGGGGTGTTTTCTCTGGAGGTTTCAAAGGAAAGGACAGTTGCCTTCTTCCTTGTGTTGCTACAGGGCAGAGAGAATACTGCAGGAGGTGAGGGGCAGAACAGAGTTTATAAACTCAACTGCAGTGTGAAAATGCTGGTTACCTCCACTGTGTCTTAGGGTGTAGCAGCCATATGTTTTGAGTCAGGTAGATCCCACCCACCTTCAGGGATAAGCCCTGATTGCCCTAAGCCATTCATCACAATCCCATTTCCCTGGCCTTGGATGGCTATATAACCTACATTGCTTCAATCAGACTGAGGTTCTGGACTCTTGCTGAATATTAAACACATGTATGACCTAGAAGTGCTGTAGCCATTTTGCTGCTACGAGGAACCCAGTCTGAAGACGAATTGTGTACAAGGGAAGGGGCAGAGCCAAGAGAATTATGGAATGAAATCCAGTTTGATTAAATCATGTCTGAAATTTTTCTAATTACTACACCTTTCAGTTATATGAACCAATGAATTTCCTTTATTGTTCAAGCCAGTTTGAGTTGGCTTTCTGCTAGTTGCAATAGAAGCATCTGTAGAAACTAGAGCAACAGGTGATGAGGAAAGATGTACTGAAATTTCCACAGGATCTGGTGATGAGGAGAGGCACAACTTATACCACCAAATATGGAATGGAGGCTTAATAGGTTTAAAAATAATATTAAGGGGGAAGTTTGACTGAGGAACTCTGGCAAATGACACTTGACTGACACATATGATATCTAGTAGCTTAGTGAAGTTTAGGGATGGTTCCTTGAGAGAATCAACTAGAAAGCCTTTTAAAACTCCTTTGAAGAGAATATAAACTCTTGAAAGGATCCCAAAGATCAATCATTTCATCAAACAGCTGGGGAAACTGAGGCCCAAAGAGCTTATATTTTAGTTAGCAATTAAGATGGGGCCAGGTCCTGGGTGTCCAGATTTCTCATGAGGGTTCTATCAACTCACGAAAGCTCATCATCTTAGATGTGTATAATGAAAAACTTTCATTTTCATCTACTCACATTGAATCTCATTGACTGTATTTTTTCTTCCTCACCCAGCTTCTAAAGATCTTTTAGGAATTTAGTAGCAAATAGGTAACTGTCACTCAAATTTACCATCACTTGCTGATGTGGGGAATTCCTGGGGTGCCCCATGTCCAGATCAGTTATGTAAGCCCTGAGTGAGATTCATCTGTCACAGAGGCTTTGACTCTGCTCATTGCCTCCTTAGCTCCTGGTGGTTTGAAGCTTCCCTTGGATTTGGCATCTTGTCCTGGGTTCTTGCTCCTACTCTCCTTGGGGTTCAGTTCTCTCTCCTGGATTTTGAGCACAGTGGCACCAACTCCCTAATTCCTGGTGCAGGTGGAGCCGGCTCTGGCTGTGGTCATGGATTCTGCCATGGTCTCTCCAGGTCCTACCTGAGAATTTGATAGTCCTTGACTTTTCTCTTTTTACCCCCCACATGTCTTTGTCAAGCCCTGTGATTCTATCTGATGTCTACCACCTTCCTTGTCTTTAAACCACTCTTTCAATCCCCACCTCATTATCTTTTGCCTGGACCATTACAATAGTTACTAAAGGCCCTAAACCAAAAGGATCTGAAGAAATGTGTACCTTTTCTGTGGGAATAATGTAAATAATAGAATTTACTGAGCACTTAATGTGCAGAGCTCTGTTCTAATCTCATTATAGTTATTAACTCTCCAAACAACCCTATGCATTATTGCCATTTTTTAAACTGTGAAACTTAAGCACAGAGGAGTTAAGTAACTTGCCCAAGATAACAATGACAGCGATTGGTTTTGAATCCCCGAGGTTTGGCTACGATAATGTTTGACCAAATATCTGGGCTCTCCATAGCCCAGTCAGGTTGACATATAAAATTAACCATCACAGGGAGCAGAAGAAATATAAAACAAGTAGGATAAATTGAAAATATATGCTGAGATGATAAATCTATATCCAAACATATCAGTAACTTCTGTTGAAACTAATCGAGAAAAGAGAGAATGTACAAATAACCCAGTCAGGAATTAAAAAATATTAATCATTCCAGATCTGCAGACATTCTCCTGAATGCTCCAAGAGCCTGCATTATTAACCCCATACTAGTAATTCACCAAACATTGGATAATTGTTATGTGTCAGGCACTGTGCTAGGCATTGAAAATATTGAGTAAATACCTGCTCCTGAGGAGCTTATGGGCTAATGGAAGTGACAGTTACAAACAAAATGTTACGTCATTAACAAGTGCTTTAATAGAAGAATGTATACCATGATGTGGCAATACAGAGGAGGGACCTAGGGAGCTGTGTGAGGCTTCAGGAAGACATCTCATTTTAGCTAATGTGTGAGGACTGAGTTGGAATTTGATAGACAGTGAGGGAGTGTGTTTAATGGGATGCTGGAAGGGAGACTAACCCAAGGGATGGTCTGTCTTATCCAGGGAATGCCAAGGAGCTGGGTGTGGCAAGAGCGTGGAGTGTGCGTTTGGAGGGGCAGGTGGCTGGGGGGCAGGTGGGAAGAGGTGGGGAGTAGTGGATAAAATGGCATTTGAGACCAAATTTAAAGCATCTTGTCTCTATAGCTGCTAAGTTGTAAAAACTTTATTTTGTGAAGAATAGGATAATGACATGATCAGATTTATGTGCTTGTTTTGTTCTGGTTTTTGAGACAGGGTATCTCTATGTCGCCCAGGCTGGAGTGCTGTGGCACAATCATGGCTCACTGTAGTCTCCGCCTCCCAGGCTCAAGCCATTCTCCCACTTCAGCCTCCAGAGTATCTGGGACTACAGGTGCGTGCCACCACACTGGGCTAATTTTTTGCTTTTTTTTTTTTTTTTTTTTTTTTTTTTGTAGAGACAGGATTTTGCCACATTGCCCAGGCTGGTCTCCAACTCTTGGGCTTAGGTGATCCACCCCTCTTGGCCTCCCATAGTGCTGAGATTACAGGTGTGTGCCACCACGTCTGGCCTCTCAGATTGATGTTTCACGAGATAGAGTACTGGACAGAGTGGAGGACACATTCATCTAATAAATAAATTTTAATTGCACAAGACCCTATGCAGATAACTAGATACTATCTCAGATCTTGAGAAGCCCACACATGTTCTGTAAAAGATGTCCATCAAAACCTCGTATTTCAAGGAGCCGAACATTGAGTCCTATGTGAGAAGTCCTGAATGCTCCAAGTGCAGTGACAGTTCAGACAGGAAAGTTTCCTTTAGGCCACAGAGGGGTGGAGGAAGTGGGCTGGCATCAGAAGGCTGGGTCCTGAATGATTATTGTGATTTCAATATGGCTTGCCCCTTGACACATGTTCTAGCACAGCTAGGTGATAGAAATGACCATTGTGAGTGTGTGGAAAGGTGGTGTCCACATCGGCCAGAGCGCCAGTCTGTAAAGCCAGGTCTTGATTGACCAGCTGAAACAAGATTCCCAAAGTGCACTACCCCTAGGTGATGTCCTAGATGATTTTTGGTGGTACCTGATAGACATTTAAAGTTTATTAGTTAGATGTTTATATTAATATGTATTGAAATACTTAAACAAGAAATGATAATGTTGCTTCTGACTATGCAAGAAAATGAGGGAATTTAATCAATAACTGGAAGTAATAATATGGATGGTGCACAGATATGACAAAAATTGTTGAGGAAATACGCAAATAACTGAACATTTGGGAGAATTGGGCTAAGGAGTTTAGGAAAATTTAGGAGGGTAGGCACCATAAGTGTTAAAGAGTGGTGCTTCTCTGGAAAGATCAAGCTGAGAGCTGGTGTAAAATGGATTAAATTTTAAAAAGTAGAGGCCTGAGCTGGAGATACCAGTAAGGAAACTGTGGTAATGCATCAGTGGAAAGAGTTTCCTTTATAAGGAATCTGTGCTACTTTTCCTTCACACGTCCCCATACTTGCTCAAGGTCTCACTGTAAATGCATCAGCTTGCTTCACATGGAAGTGACACTTGCTATCAGAAGTGCCCACAATCTCTTCTGCTGCTTTGCTGAAAAATAGACATTTCTTGATTTTGGCAGTGGTGTTTTGACGATTTGACACATTATACATCACAGTTTCATTTCTGGACTCCTTTCCTTGGAATCAATGCCACTCTTTTTGCATCAAAAAGTTTTCATCGGAATGCAATGGGAGAAGTCTTCCAGGAAAAAAGGTAAAAATAAGACTTTCAAAAACTATCAGGCCAGTGCCTCAAAACTGCAAAGAAACCTGAGCTCTATCCCAGTGAAACTAAGCAGTGCAGAGGCAGCAAAGGCTCCTCTTCCCACCCCAATGTCCAACTCTTGTGCAATGTTTGTCTTCAGTCCTTTTGCAATGTCTGCTTTCTTTGAAGAATTGTGGATTTCTTAAGATAGTGTAACCCACATTTGCAGTGTTCTTCCTGTGAGAAATTATGCATTAAATTAGCACATCTTGAGCAAATCTTGCCTATTCGGGAAGGAAACTACGTAGCTATTTCAACGGATGGATCTCTTGGAGCAGGAGAAGTGGCTCTGGTCCCTCTTGGATGCTTTCTGCTTAAAGCCTTGGATGCTTTCTGCTGGCAGATCCTATGGACTCGTTTTCTTGACATTTTGAACAACCAGAATCTTGTCTATAGATAACACTTGTCCCTTCCCTCATTCTCCCAAGGAGGGGAACACTTCAGGGTCAACCTTCATCCTTAGATGAATAGGTTTAGACATACTTATCGGCAGAATAAATACACTCCTCAGTTTCTTCTGTCACCTCTTACTACTTTTGGTGGCTTATGTATCGAGTGATGCCTTATCTCTCTGAAAGCTACAGAGGAGTCAGAGAGTGAGGCCTGGGGAAGGGTTGTATGACATGAGACCTTATTTGAGGTGCCATCTAGCAGCTTCTTTGTCTACTTCCCATCTCCCAAGTCTCCACATGGCTTGCCTCTTGACAAGATGGTGCCTGAAAGAGTTGCTTCCTAGGCAAAACCACAGGTAAATCCAGTTTGTCCTTGATGATCCTCCCACCTTTCCATTGGAATCTGTAGTAGATATCTGGTGGATTTTGTTTGTTTTACCAGGATCCCTTTTCAGTTCTTTGGAAACATCACCCCAATTTCTTTGTGATTTTCCTGTGGGAACACCCCTCCCCCTCAGAAGCTGTTTTACCAAGGAACTGTCAGTTGAGGTGTGTTGTCTTCTGGCAAGAAATGAGCATGTGACCCAAGTGTGGCCCATCAGAGTCTGTCCCTGTGGAACTTGAATCTTGAGAAGAGTGACACAGGGCTCAAGAATGGCTGGAGCACATTTGTCCTGAGGTGGTGTGTCTCAGTCCCCACCACCTGGATCTGCAGCACCTTTTTTCTTCCCATCCATCTCAAGGCCCAGTTGTTCAGCCTTTCCTTTGATGCTACAATATCTTCTTGAAGTAAATTAGTTTTTTTTTTTTCTAAAGTAAACCAGACTCTGTTACTGTTGCTTATAATCAAAGAAACTTGAAAAATCCATCCTTTACTCATTTTCTTAGTCCTTTCCTAGGCTTCTTCCCAACTTAAAGCTCTTTAGTGGTATCTTAGTCATTTGGGCTGCTATAAAAAATACCATAGAGTCAGTGCCTTATAAAAAACAGAAATTTATTTCTCATGGTTCTAGAGGCTGGAAAGTCCAAAATCAAGGTGCTGGCAGATTTATTGCATAGTGAGGGCCCACCTCCTGGTTCATTGATGATGGTCTTTTTGCTGTGTCCTCAAGTGGAGGAAGGGGCAGAGGAGCCCTCCAGGCCTCTTTTTAAAAGGGCACTAATCCCATCACAACCTAGAACACTCATGACCTAATCAATCCCCAAAAACCTCCCTCCAAATACCATCACATTGAGATTAGGTTTCAGTATGTGAATTTTGAGGGGACACAAACATTCAAATGACAGAAAATGGCTTCACATTTCTATTAGAATGAGACCCAAGTCTCAACCACAATCTGTAAGGCCCAGCCCTGTCTGGCTGTCTGGTCCGCGGGGACAACTCTGCCCACCCTCCCACCCTGACTTCTCCTTTGCTCCCTCTTCCGCCCCACTCACCTTCTCTCATTTCTTTGGGTGCTCCCTACTCTCTCACCACAGGGATTTCACAGCCGCTCCCCTCTGCCTGCAGTGCTCTTGAGTTTGCCTTCCCACGCCCTTCACATGCCCTTTGCAGGGTTTATTAGGTTAGGGGCTTTCTTAATGCACCTGGTACTTCTGCATCATGGCACTCACCTCAATTTGTAATTGGATAGCTACATGTTGATTATTTGATTATTGCTTATCTCCCTCAATAGACTATAAGCTTCATGAGGACATGTTTTTGTCCATGATTACATTCTGGTGTTTGACATAGATGTACATAGGAAAAGCCCAAAACATCTTTTAAATTTCTTTCTTTTTTTTTTTTTTTAAGATGGAGTCTCACTCTGTCGCCAGGCTGGAGTGCAGTGGCACTATCTCTGCTCACTGCAAGCTCCACCTACTGGGTTTGAGCGATTCTCCTCCCTCAGCCTCCAGAGTAGCTGGGACTACAGGTGCGTGCCACCACGCTGAGCTAATTTTTGTATTTTTTGTAGAGATGGGGTTTCACCATGTTGGCCAGGATGGTCTCGACCTCTTGACCTCATGATCTGCCCACCTCGGCCTCCCAAAGTGCTGGGATTACAGGTGTGAGCCACTGTGCCCAGCCTAAATTTCTTTATTATAGGTTCGGGGGCACATATGCAGGTTTGTTACATGGATATATTGTGTGATAGCGAGATTTGGGCTTCAATTGAACTTGTCACCCAAATAGTGAACATAGTACCCAGTAGGTAGTTTTTAGACCCTTGCCCCCTGCCTCCCTCCCTCGTTTCTAAAGTCCTCAGTGTCTGTTGTTCTCATCTTTATGTCCATGTGTACCCAATGCCAAAAAATTTTTGTGGAATGAATACATTTTAAAAAGTGAAGTCTGACCTTGTCAGACCACCTGAGAGATGAATCTGTGTTCCTAGCCTTCTTCTCACAAAACGATTTCTGAGCTTCCTCTGCTCCCTTTAGGGCTCTGGTCTGCACTAGCATTTGATGGCTGGAATAGTTTAACAGCACACATAAGCATGGTTTTTGCTAACATGCTTCCTACAGTTCTTCTTTCTCTGGCTTTCTATTGTACTCCTGTCTAATGCTGACCTCCTACCACTTGATTATATTCTCCTACTGAGGCCTATTTTGTGACAGAATGGTTACATTCTTGAAAGCAGGAACTAGGGGGATAAAGGCTAACTCTTTTCCTGGTTCTGCCCCTTTGTAGCTGGGTGGACATTGGCTAACTCATTTAATTTCACTGAAACTTAATTTACTCATTTTAAAAATGGGGATGATATCTGTTCCACTAAATACAGCTGTCCCTTGATGTCCATGGTGGAGAAGCTACAGGACTGCCTACAGATACCCCAATCCACGGATGCTCAAGTCCCATATGTAAAATGGTGTAGTATGTGCATATAACTTACACACATCTTCCTGCATACTTCAAATACTCTTTAGATTACTTAAAATACCTAATACAATGTAAATGTTATGGAAATAATTGTTATGCTGTATTGTTTAGGAAATGACAGCAAGAAAAATGTTCAGTATAGACACATCCATTTTTTAAAAGAAAATATTTAGATCCACAGTTGGTTGACCTGTGAATGCAAAGAGATAATCAATGTCAAGGCACATCAGAAAGTTGCTAAATTAATACATAATGTAAGAAGTATTTATTATTACTTTATATCTGAATGTTTGTGTCCCCTCCCACAAATTGATATGTTAAAATCTAAACCCCAAAGTTGATAGTATTAGGAGATGGGGCCTTTGGGAGGTTATTAGGTTATGGGGTGGGGCCCTCATGAATGGGATGAGTGCCCATATAAGAGAGGTCTGAAAGAAAACCCCTTCCCCTTCCACTGTGTGAGGACACAGAAGGCACCGTCCATGAACCAGGAAGCAGGCCCTCACCAGACATCGAATCTGCCAGCACCTTGATCTTGCACTTTCCAGCCTCCAGGACTTTGAGAAATAAATTTCTGTTGTTTAAAAGCTATACAGTTTACGGTATTTTGTTGTGAGCCGGAGTGTACTGAGAGGATACCTTTCTGATATTCATCATAAGATTTGGTTTCTGGTAGGCACTCTCCAAATGCTATAGTGCTTTATTGTAGCTGCCCTTATTTCAGGTAGTGAGTGAAATAAGATGCTACTAGTTATCCTGAGTACGTACCAAGAGCCAGGCACGGAGCTAAAGGCTTCGCATGTGATGCTTCCATGGATCCTTGCAATATTATAAAACTGACATTAGTTTTTCTCATTTGACTGAGGACAAAATGAGGCTAGAAGAGGTTAAGCGACTTATTCAAGGCCACACAGCTTACAAATTGGGGAGGTGGGATTCAAGTACAAGCCACTGACTCCAAGGGCAGTGCTGTTCACCAGGGTCCACACGGCCGCCCTTACCCTGCACATCCTTTCCGGGGCGGACCAAAGGTTATACTTTGCTGAGGGCCTCCTATGTTCTGGGTACTAAGCAGGCTGATACACGTACTTCCCCTCACTTAATGTTTACATATTATCATCATTTCACAAATGAGGAAACAGAAGCTTAGAGCGAAAACCTGCACTGTTGCCCCTGGGTAGGATACAGAAAGCTGCAACAGGCCGCCACTGCTACTATTGCAATAATAGAGAAAAGTGGATCAATTGTGAAAATCCCATGTTTAAAGACAATGGAGAACAGTGGAAGCAACGAGCAGGACAACGGAACTAGAGAAGGAAGTGTCCTTCCTAGGCCCTCATCCCACCTCACTTTCTTCCCTTGGGCATTTGCCTATTCCGAGCTTGGGTGAGGGCTTGACCTAAGCCAGCGAGACTCTGAGGAGGGAGAGAGGAAACAGAGGTTGTAACAGTCTCTCGGGGCAGGCATGACAGACTAGAAACCAGAGGAGCCCTAAAGGTAAGACAGGTTTTCCCCAAGCGACATTTGCTGAACTCTGGGATGCCGATAAGGAGGCTCAATAACACGGGATCTAACACTCACTAAATCTGGGGCTGAGTGCCCGCACCACAAGACAGTTTTGTTTTGAATTTCTTTCCTGGGGCCTGTCAAGCCCGAGGGATCAAATTTGCCCACCTTTTCCCTGGAACCTTTACATTCCTCAGCACCAATTGTCTGGATTTTTTGCGGCAGGTAGATTTTTCCCAGACATTGGCGCCCCCTGCTGTCAGACAGCAGCTTTGCAGGGACTTGGAGCCTGGCTCACAAACCATCATAATGCTGATGGGGACCGAAAATAAAGGGTCGCTCGATGTCCACGGGGTACTGCTGAGCCTGGTGGGCTGCCCAGGAAAGCACAGGTCATCTGGAACGCCTCAGACTGCCTCAGCCCCACGCTGCTGCTGGCTGCTTCCGGTGTGGGTGGCAGAGTCTGGGACCTTGGGAGCCTTTTACTGTGTTCCCAAGAATCAGGGATTTAACCCCGGTGGATGATGACTTCCAAAGTCTGAGATGGGCTAGTCTCACTGGTTTCTACCAGTGAGACTTGTCCTGAGTGTTAACTCTACCTGACTTGTCCTGAGTGTTAACTGTCCAGACTGGTAGATACCTGTGGCTCCAAGTCCCTGTCTGTAAAATGAAGTCAACGGTGCCCACTGCACAGGGCTGTTTGTGCGTTAAATGAGACAGTCTGTATGGAGTGCTTAGCATTGCCTGACATACAGTTAGAGCTGGGTTACTAGTGAGAATAGCAATGGTAATTCTTTTTGTTAGGGCCGCCCCCCTCCATCCTCCTCAAGCTCCTCAAAGTGAGCTGCACTGGACACCTCTTAGAAGCGGTGAGAGCTGGTCTGAATGTTCTGGGCCATTCGGGCATTCTCAGCCTTCCTTACAATGGGACAGCAGGGGTAGGAGCTTGGTACTCAGGGCTGAGAAAGAGGAAGATCTGGGCTTGGGAGAGGAGGCACCAGACAGTTCCCTGGACTTCAGCCTCCTTTCTGTGACTGGCTAGCATTAGCGGTTGTCAAACCTCAGGCCTGTGGAAGCTGAGTCGTCTTCCTAAGTAAGTTGCTAAAACCGTCTCTGGAAAACTGCCTTTGTGAAGGCTGCATCTCAGTCTCGCATCCAAGGATGAAACTCTGACTGCCCTAAATGGAGGAGTTGAAGGAGCTAATGGAGAGCGGTGGTTAGATGACACAAGATTGTTCTTGACTTGGAGAACTGCTCTTCTGGCTGCTTTGTGTGGGTGTCACATGCTGGGTACTAGGGAATCCATGGGTGTGGGGGTGAAATGCTGTCTGGGGACTTCTTGGTGCCAGACTTCTGGGATGCGACAGCCTGGATCGGGGCCTCGGTCCTCCAGTTTCCTGGGGAGCTGAGACCTTTGGAATATGGGGCTTCAGCTCTGGATTGCACCCGTTTCCTGTTTTGTAGTTTCCCTAGCTCTCAGGCCACCCAGTCACCAGCACCCTTAGCAGCAGTCTCACAGAGGTTTATTTCCTGGCAAGAAAGAAAATTTCTCATCACTCTATTTTGAAAGCACACACCATTCCTTGGGTGCCCATCTGCTCTCCCAGGTCTTGGCACCCACTCCCTCATGGGCCCTGCTGTGATCCTGTCCCACAGTGGGCCTTGCCTCATCTCTGGCTGGAGAGGTTGCAGCTGGTTGCCAAGCCCCTGGAATGCCCTCCCAGGGTCCCAGACTCTGCTACCCACACAGAGATGGAGCCAGCAGCAGTGTGAGGCTGGGGCCGAGTCTGAGGCCTTCCAGGCGACCTGTGCTTTCCTGGGCAGCCTGCCAGGCCCCAGCAGCACTCTGTAGACATTGAGTGAGCCTTTATTTCCTGTCCCCATCAGCATTATGACTCAGTTTGTGACTTTTTTACCTGCTCACCTATGTTACCTTAGGTTTGGGACTTGTGACTTTGTTTTGTTCTAGGGTTGCCAGATAAAATGCAAGATGTCCAGTTAAATTTGAATTTCAGATAGATAAGGAATCTTTTTTTTTAAGTTTAAGTATGTCCCAAATATTGCATGAGTTATCCTCATCCTAAATAATGATTCCTTGCTTATCTGAAGTTCAAATTTAACTGAGTGTCCTATATTTTTATTCACTAAATTTCTATTCATAGTTAACTGGGCGTCCTGTATTTTTATTCAGTAAACTTGGCAACCCTGTTCTCATCTCCCCCATCAGAGGGGGACTTCCTGAACCCAGGAACCTTCTGAACTTTCTCAGGGAGGCTTCCAGCCTGACTGCAGGGACTTAACCCCACTGTTTAGAAGAATCATAATGGATGATTTCTTCCTCAGACTGGGAGATCCTTGAAGGTAGGACTTGTGTCCCCCTCCCACTGCTACACCTTAGATGCTCGAACTAGGGCCAAGGGGCTCAGCACCTTGTGAACAAGGTAGGTCCCCTCGGGGCTAAAACCAAAGGGACCTTGGTGCTGTTTGCCTGCTCAAGGGACCATATTTCCTGAAATGGCACAGGGCTGGTGAGTGGCAGGGAGCCTTGAGAGGAGATTCCCTGGGATCACATGTCCCGTGACAGCTGCCGGGCTGGGGAATGTGCTCTGAGCTAGGTAGGCTTCCTGTGGGCACCTCATGTCATTTTACCAGATACAGAGGTGCATTTTACCCTTTCTGCCACATATGGTATGAGATCATGGGCAGGCCTGGATCCTGTTTTCTCTGCCCGATGGCCTATCAATTTCTTGCCTCATCTCAGAACAAGGGGCTAACTCCTTATATAGACGACGGGAAATGATTTGCCCAGACACCAATCAAATTAAGGGAAGAATTGGGACCAGGATAAGTTCTTTTGGTTCTCAGTCCAGTGCTCAGCACAAGGCTTCTTTCTGTGGGCAGCTAGGACTTGAGGCAGGACGTTTACTGGAGCCCTGAGCCCTGGCAGCAGCAACTGGTTATTGCTTCTGTTCTCAGCTGTGATGACAGAGAGTGTCAAAATCAAATATTTACTGGAGGCAGAGTCTGAACACTTCAAATAAGATGTGGTGAATCATATGGTTGAAGGGAAATCCCTGCAGGTTATACACTGATAGCCTAGCTAATTTTAGGGAGATAGACAGGGAGAGCTTCTGGTGTTTATGTTTTGAAATTTCCCTTTTTTTTTCTCCATAAAGGAAAAATAAACTTTGTTCTTGGGTGGTGAAGCCGAGGAGGCCTCTGGAAGCTGTGCTCAGTTAGTGACAATGCCAAGGTCTGAACACTGCTGTAGATTGCCCCTGGGCTCACAGGATCCATCGCCTTCCCCTCCCCTGTCCTTAGCTCTCCACTCATTTCTAGAAACCCTTGCAGTGTGCACGGGCCATTCCAGATGTTACTGTGTTAGAGGCATAGAGGTTACTGGGTCCTACCTGCAAGGGTATCTCTTTCTCAAAAGGGCAGACTTTTCTGCTTTTGCCTGAGCTCTCCTTAGTATATTACCTTTCCCCCACCCACATCATTATCATCCTTTTTGCTACATATCAACCCACCGAGGGGCCCCTTAGAATCCTCTGTTGGGACTTGCCCACAGTCTCTGACGGGAGAGGGGTACTTCTGCAGTTGGGATTTTTAAACTGGAGCCCTTTTCCCTTGGGCAAACTCTTCCCCCCACCTCTTGTCCACCTGGCAGCTCTTAGGAGTGATTAATGGAGTAGTCTCTCATTACATTGCTAGAGGGGAGAAGGTGAGGAGGCTGAATGAAAGGGAGAGGGCCCTGGGTCTTGGGTGGGTGGGCTTGTCTCTCTGGAGGGGCCCGGAGGTCCTTTTAATACCTGGAATTTCATGCACAGATTCCTCTGTGGTCAATAAATTACATTTTAAAATGTTTTAACTAAAATGAAAGTTTTAGAAAGGACTGTCTCTCCAGCCTTGATGCTTTGACACAAGAAGAATAGTTTATTCTTAAACAAGGCACACACAAAATATTTACCATAACATTGATTATATTACAATAAATTATTTGTTTATTTGACATCTTAAAGACAAGTTGCATATTAGGAGAAAATATTTGGGATGCATGTAAGTTGCAAAGTTTCAGTTCATATTATATATAAGAACTGCCATAATTCAATAAAAAGAGATTGAACAACTCAGTAAGGAAATGGATAAATGACATAAACAAGGGTTTCACAGAAAAGGAAATATATATGGTGAATAAATACATGAAGAGATATTCAACCTCATTAGTCATCAAGGAAAAATAAAGACAATAGTGAATTAACATACATCTATTCTATTAGCAAATATTACAGCTTGTTAACATAGGGAATTGGAAACAATTAGACAGTCACTTACATATTTGATAAAAATGTATTGAGCCCTACTTTGCACTTGTAAACAAAAAATAAAATTCTAAGGCCCCACCCACCCATCTGAATGGACTCCTTCTCTCGGCCGAGGACATTCCAAAGTTAGCCTGAAAAACAAGTTTTAGGCCATGGTGGGAAGGGGGAACCAGACACGCCTCATTACACCATCATCTCTTTTGGAATTACTGATAGAACAGACTCTTTAAGTCCGATACAATTTATTCTCTCTGAAGCTTGCTACCTGGAGGCATCATCTGCATGATAAAACCTTGATCTCCACAACCCCTTATTATAGCCCAGATGTTCTCAACCAATTGCCAGTCAGAAAATCTTTGAATCTGCCTGTTACTTGGAAGCGACCCACATCCAGTTGTCCCACCTTTCTAGAACAAACCAATGTACATCTTACATGTTATTGACTGATGTATCATGTCTCCCTAAAATGTACAAAAACCAAGCCGTACCCTGACCACCTCAGGCACATGTTTTCAGGATCTCCTGAGGGCTGTGTCATGAACCATTGGTCACTCATATTTGGCTTAGAATAAATCTCTTCAAAGATTTTATAGAGGTTGACTCTTTTTGTTGATACACTGGATTCTCTTTCAGGTGCTCAGGATATAGCAACAAACAAAGAAGATAAAAATGCCAGTTCTTGTGGTAGCTTACATTCTTTTTGGAGGAGATAGAGAATAGACAATAAATGTAATAATTAAGTAAGTTATATCTTATGCTAGAAGGGGAAATATATAGGAGAAAAAGAACAACTGAGAGTGATGGTGGGATAATTTTCCAATTAAATGGAGCATTCAGGATGTACCTTATTTAGAATGTGACACTTGAGAAAGACTTGAAGAGCATGAGGAAGTGGCTTGTGCAAATGCCTAGGGGAAGAACATTCCAGACAGAAGGGACAGCCAGTGTGAGAGCCCTAAGGTGAGAGATCAACAGGATTTCTTACACCTTGTTGAAGGGAATGTAACTTAGTACAACCGCTTTGAAAATCAATTGGCATTATCTTGTAAATTGAATATCTCATAAACAGCAGTTCTACTCTTAAGTACATAGCCAAAGGACACTCTTAACATGTGTACCAGGGGAAATGTGCAAGAATAGTCATAGCGGCAACATTCAAAAAATTAAGTTCCTCAAAGGTCCAGGCATAAGAGTTTTAAACCATATTGTTTAGGCATATGTTTCAATTGTCCATTGCTGCATAACAAATGATCTCAAAGTTTAGTGGCTGAAAACAACAACAATCATTAATAATCCTTTATAGTTTCTGTGGGAAACCAGAAATTTGGACAGGGCATAGAAGAGATGGCTAGTTTCCATTACAGCACCTGGGGGCTCATCTGGGAAGACTTGAAGACTGCAGGGGTGACTCAACAGCTACGGTTTACTGTCATCTGGAGATGTAAGGAGTCACATGTTTTGTGGTTGATGCTGCCTATTGGCTATGATCTCAACTCAGCTGTTGGGAAGAAAACCTACATGTAGCCTCTCCATGTGGTCTCTTTACATGGAATATTTTGGATTTTCTCAGAGCATATTGGCTGGGTTCCAAGAGCATGTGCCCCTGATGAACAAGGCAGCAGTATATGAAATTTTTATAATTTATTCTTGGAAATTACAGTGTCATTTTTTTCTTGTTTTATTGGTAGAGGCAGACACAAGGCCTGCCTATGTTCAAGGGGAGGGGACATAGACACCAGCACTCAACGGGAAGAATGTCAAGGTGTATCAGTCTGTTCTTACACTGCTATAAAGAGATACCCAAGACTGGGTAATTTATAAAGAAAAGAGGTTTAATTGGCTCATGGTTCCACAGGCTGTACAGGAAGCATGGCAACATCTGCTTCTGGGGAGGCCTCAGGGAGGTTTTACTCATTGTGGAAGGCAAAGCAAGAGCAAGAGTCTTACATGGCAGGAGCAGGACCAAGGGGTTGGGGGAGATGCTACACACTTTTAAACAACCAGATCCCATGAGAACTCTACCATGAGACAGCGCCAATGGGATGATGCTAAACCATTCATGAAATATCCACCCCAATGATCCAGTTACCTCCCACCAGGTCCCACCTCCAACATTGTGGATTATGATTTGATATGAGATTTGGGCAGGACACAAATCCAAACCATATCATTCTGCTCCAGCCTCTCCCAAATCTCATGTCCTTCTCACATTGCAAAATACAATCATGCCTTCCCAATAGTCCCCTAAAGTCTTAACTCCTTCTAGCATTACTCAAAAGTTCAAATTTCAGAGTCTACAAGACAGGTCTCTTCCTCCTATGAGCCTATAAAATAAAAAACAAGTTAGTTGTTTCAAGACAAAATTGGGGTATAGGCATTGGGTAAATATTCACTTTCCAAAAGGGAGAAATAAGTTAAAAGAAAAGGGCTATGGGCCCCATGCAAATCTGAAACCCAGAGGGCAGTTATTAAATCTTAAGGCTTCAAAATAATCTCCTTGGACCCCACATCTCACATCCAGGACACACTGGTGCAAGGGGTGGTCTCCCAAAGCCTTGGGCAGCTCTGTGGCTTTCCAGGACCTGTGACTGCTCTCATGGGCTGGTGCTGCGTACCTTCAGCTTTTCCAGGTGATGGGTGCAAGCTGTTGCTGTATCTACCATTCTGGGGTCTGGAGGACAATGGCCTTCTTCTCACAACTCCACTAGGCACTGCCCCAGTGGGGATTCTGTGTGGGGGTTTTAACCCCACATTTCCCCTCTGCAATGCCCTAATAGAGGTTCTCCATGAGGGCTCCATCCCTGCATTAGGCTTTTGCCTGGATATCCAGGCTTTTCCATACATCCTCTGAAATCTAGGTGGAGGCTCCCAAGCCTCAAGTCTTGTACTCTGCACACTCACAGTCTTTAATACCATGTGGAAACTGCCAAAACTTATGGCTTGTACCCTCCAGAGCAGTGGCCTGAGCAGTACCTGGGCCCCTTTGAGCCACAGCTGGAGTTAGAGCAGCTGGGATGCAGGCAGCAGTGTCCCAAGGTTGCAATGGGCAGCAGGGCTCTGGGTCTAGCCTACAAAATCATTCTTTCCTCGTAGGCATCTGGGCCTGTGATGGGAGGGGTTGCCTTGAAGGTCTCTGAAATGCCTTTGAGGCATTTCTCCCATCATCTTGACTATTAACATTTGGTGCCTCTTTACTTATGAAAATTTCTGCAGCCAGTTTGAATTTCTCCCCAGAAAATGTTTTTTTTTCTTTTCTACCACATGGCCAGCCTGCAAAATTTTCACACTTTTATGCTCTGCTTCCCTTTTAAATATACGCTTTAGTTTTAGGTTATTTCTTTGCTCATGCATATGAGCATCAACAAAGAAGTATGCTCATGCATATGAGGTTGTTAGAAACAGCCAGGTCATATCTTGAATGCTTTGCTGCTTAGAAGTTTATTCTGCCAGATATCCTAAATCATCACTCTCAAGTTCAAAGTTTCACAGATCCCTAAAGCAGGGGCACAATGCCTCCAAGTTCTTTGCTAAAGCGTAGCAAAAGTGACCTTTACTCCAGGTCCTGGTAAGTTTCTAATTTCCATCTGAGACCTCCTCAGCCTGGACTTCACTGTCCATATAATTATCAGCATTTTGGTCACAACAAATTAACAAGTCTCTAGGAAGTTCCAAACTTTCCTTAATCTTCCTGTCTTCTTCTAAGCCCTTTGAACTGTTCCAGCCTCTGCCTGTTACCCAGTTCCAAAGCTACTTCCACATTTTTGGGTATGTTTATAGCAATGCCCCACTCCTCGGTACCAGTTTTCTGTATTAGTTCATTCTTGCACTGCTATAAAAAACTACCTGAGACTGGGTAATTTATAAAGAAAAGAGGTTTAATTGGCTCATGGTTCCATAGGCTGTACACAAGCATGGCAGCATCTGCTTCTGGGGAGGCCTCAGGGAAGGCCTTCCACTTTACTCTTAGTGGAAGGCAAAGCACGAGCAGGTGTCTTACATGGCAGAGGCAGGACCAAGTGGGGGCGCGGAGGTGCTACATACTTTTAAACAACCAGATATCATGAGAATGCTATCACAAGACAGCACCAAGGGGATGATGCTAAACCCTTCATGAAGGACCCACCCCCACCAGAATCCACCCCCTGGTGGGAGGTGATCCAGTCACCTCCCATCAGGCCCCACCTCCAACATTGTGGATCACAATTTGACATGAGATTTGGGTGCGGACACAGATTCAAACCATGTCACAAGAAAATGTTGTAAGAAAAGTATAAATATATTGTTTTGATTATTTTTGAAAAATACAACTTGCCACAGTCCACCCGCTGGCCACAACAATTCACATCCCTCTCATATGCAAAATGTACTTGTCTTCAAGACTCCTAAGGCTTAGCCTATTATGGTATCAGCTTGAAGAGTAGGTATCATAACTTAAATCAGGTCCAGGTGTGAATGAGGATACTCAGGTGTGGTATTCAAGGATAAACTTTAATATGTTCCTCTTGATCTGAAGAACTGTGAATTAAAGAGGTAAGATTTCTTCCCCCCACACATCCAACATACAATGGTGGGTTAGGCATACGTAAGTTATAGACACTTCAGTTCATAAAGAGGCATATAGCAGTCACTGGTCCATAGCAATTCTGAAATCTGTCTGGGTTCCTATTGCCAGTTATAATTAGGTTTAATTCTACTCTTTGGAAGTTGTTCTGGGTGTGTCTTCACTTTCCCCTCTGGGCTCTTGGGCTCTTGAGCTCTTGGTATTGCCTTCTAAGTTATTCTTCTTTTCATATATAAAACAGCTCATGTTTATAGCTGAGTGATTTTCTAAGCCTGTTCTCATCTTGTAGAGGGTTTGGAGTCTAAAGTCCTCTTCATTTTGTACTGTCCCCTTCAATCGAAACTGGAAAAATCATTTTAAAACTTTGTGTGCTTTTCATGTCTCAGTTTATATCCACTTCATTAATCCAAAGCCACATTCATGATTATCTTAGAGATAAGGCCTTATCTACCTTGGGCACCCAGTGAGGCTCTGTGGGACAATGCCCTAAGATTTTAAGAAGTTCTATTTTTTTTTTTTTTGAGATGGAGTCTTGCTCTGTTGCCCAGGCTGGAGTGCAGTGGTGTGATCTCAGCTCACGGCAACTTCCGCCTCCTGGGTTCAAGCAATTCTCCTGTCTCAGCCTCCTGTGTAGCTAGGATTACAGGTGCATGCCACCACACCCAGCTAATTTTTGTATTTTTAGTAGAAATGAGGTTTCACCATGTTGGCCAGGCTGGTTTTGAGCTCCTGACCTCAAGTGATCCACCCACCTCAGCCTCCGGAAGTGCTGGAATTACAGGCATGAGCCACTGCACCCGGCCTGAAGTTCTATTTTTTAATAGAGAGGATCTGCAAGCCATGCCCTTCATATCCTTATAAGGGAGAACGCCCTTCAGACTGACAGAGTAAAGATCTCTGAATATCTACTCCTTTGTAAAAGCAACTGGAACATTGGCAAAAGTTGCATTTCTCAATTATTTCCATAACTCTGGAAATTAATCAAAAGCTTGTAAAAATTCAAGAAGTGTTTATTAAAAAAAATTGGGTTAATCTTGGCAAGAAAAAACAAGATTTGTGATATTTTTGTGTGCTCAATTCTCATTCCCCTTGCCCTAGCTCTGTGGTAGCCCTGAAAATCAACAGCCTTGGAGCCCTGATACCTGTGAAAATTAGCCGTCTTGCCACAACCAACTGGAGAGGGGCAGGATGGGCTTGGAGTGCCCCCTAAAAGCTCCATCTCCAGAGAATTGTCACTCTCTGACCTCCCTGGAAAAGCCTCGTTCACAGGACTTATCTTTATTTGCCTGACTCAGAGTTCACTCAGAAAAGCCCTACTCCTAGGGTATTTTTCAAAAAACAATCAGCTGCAACTGTTTCACATTAAGCTGCTTGAGTCAGTGATACCACCTGGGGCAAGGGGCTGGCCAAGAAACTTAAAAAAAACTAAGGAATGAAATATCCACAGGGATCTTTGTAAAAGTTTAACATATTCCTGTGGATCTAGGAATATTAATTAATTAATACATGAGCATATATGGGCGATATGCATATGCCCAGGAAAGATGTGAGAAAGTCCACATCTCTCATCTCTGGCTGACATTGAGGCTCTGCACAGCAAGAAGTGAAGGGTTAGCAGAGTTGTAAACTGCTGGGAACTGAAGATATGTCCCAACAAACATAGAACCCATGGCAAAGGATGGGAGATTAATTGCTTCAAGGCATTTAAATAAACCTCTCTCCAATTATTAGCCAATCACCAAGCTAGTTGAACACAGGCTGCACATGACAACGATGATAGACTTTACAGAATTATTCTAGGAAACAAACAGCAGCACTTAGTTCACTAAGTAAACAACAGCAAAAATAACAAACTTAGGAAGGATGGGTGTGAGGGAAGGAGTATCTCATTTTCAGAGCTGCCACATTTTATTATTTAAAATGTCCAGTTTTAAATAAAAAATGAAAAGCTATGCAAAGAAACATGCCAGTATGGCCCCTACACAAAGAAACGCAGTTGACAGAAACGCTCCCAGAGGAAGCCCATATGTTGAATTTATCAGACAGAAAATTTAAATAAACTATTATAAATATATTCAACGAACATAATTAAAGAAAATTATATCTAAAAATTAATTATGTCTAAAAATTAATTATGTTTAAAAATATTGCAACAATGTCTCACAAATAGAGACTATCAATGAGTCAGAAATTATAAAAATAAACAAATAGAAATTTTGAAGTTGAAAAGTACAAAAACTGAAATTAAAAATCACTAGAGAGTCTCACCAGCACATATGAGCTAGCAAAAGAAAAAAATCAGCAAACTTGAAGGTAGGTTGAGATTATTCAATCTAAGTAATAGAAAGAAAAAAGAACTGTACCTCAGAGCTGTGTGGGTCTCCATCAAACACACCAACATGTGCATAATGGGACTCACAGAGAGGAGAGAGAAAGGAACAGAAAGAATATTTAAAGAAATAATGGATAAAGACTTCCAAAAGCTGATGAAAAATAATCTTCCCATCCAAGAAACTCAATAAACTTGAAGTAGGATAAACTCAAAGACGTCTACATGCATTATCATCAAATTGCTAAAAGTCAAAGACAAAGAGAGATTAAAGTTGTAACAGAAAAACAACTAATCATGCAAGAGCTCATTAATGAGACTAATAGCTAGCTTCACATCGAAGGCAGTGAGATGACAAATTGAAAATCCTGAAAGAATAAGGCTGTCAACCAAGAATTTTATATTAAGCAAAACTATCCTTCAAAAATGAAGGAGAGGTTGGGCACAGTGGCTCACGCCTGTAATCCCAGCACTTTGGGAGGCAGAGGCGGGCGGATCATGAGGTCAAGAGATTGAGACCATCCTGGCCAACATGGTGAAACCCCGTCTCTACTAAAAACACAAAAAAATTAGCCAGATGTGGTGGTGTGCACCTGTAGTCCCAGCTACACAGGAGGCTGAGGCAGGAGAATCGCTTGAACACAGGAGGTGGAGGCTGCAGTGAGCTGAGATAGCGCCACTACACTCCAGCCTGGTGACAAAGCAAGACTCTGTCTCAACAACAAAAAAAAAAAAAAAAAAAAAAAAAAAAAGGAGAAATGTAAACATTTCAAGATAAACAAAAAAATTAATGAAAAATAACTAGAATAACCTCTCTATGAGAAATACTAATAGGAGTTCTTTCAGGTTGAAATGAAAGAACTCTTGCAATAGCTTGACTCCATGTAAAGAAATGAAGAGCATTGTTGAAGGTTACTACATAGGTAAATTTTTAGCTACACTGATCAAGAAAAAAAGGGAAGAGCCAAGTTTCTAAACTCAGGAATGAAAGAGGGGACATCACCACTGACCTTACACAAATAAAAAGGATTTTAAGGGAATACTTTAAACAATTATATGCCAACAAATCAGATAACTAAATGAAATGGGAAAATTCCTAGAAAGACACAAACTACTGAAATTGACTCAACAATAAATACAGAATCTAAATAAACCTATAGCAAGTGTTAAAGACTGAATGTTTGTATTCTCCCCAAATTTGTATGTTGAAGCCCTAAACCCCAGTGTGTTGACATTTGGAGGTAGAACCTTTGGGAGGTATTAGGTTTGGATGAGGTCATGAGCATGGAGCCCCTAAGATGATATTAGCACTCTTATAAGGAGACGAAGGGACCAACACTCACTTTCTGCCACATCATGTGAATATACAAGAAGGGCTCTATCTGCCAACTAGAAAGAGGGTCTTTACTAGGAACCAAATCAGATGGCACTTGATCTTAGACTTCCCAGTCTCCAGAAGTGTGAGAAATGTTTGTTATTTAAGCCATACCACCTATGGCATTTTTGTTATAGCAGCCCAAGCTAACTAAAGATAGCAAGCAAGGAGATTGAATAAGTAGGTAGACTGCTTAAATGTCTGCCTCCTTCCCTCAGAGGGAGCACCCCAGGAAAGCAAGACAAAAGTGCACAGCATTTTTTGACTTAGCCTTGGAGATGACACAACATAAGCTCCTTCATACTGATAGAGGCAGTCACAAAGGCCTGCACAGATTCAGGGAGAAGACATAGACCCTTTACTTTGATGTGAGAAGTATTAAAGTCATTTGGCAAGATGAGCTTATAAGTGGGAAATATTGTTGAGGTCATCTTTGGAAAATACCATCTGCCACAGCAGACATATATATGTAAACTATATTTAAAAAGAAGGTTGTGGTTAGCTCTTTAGGAGAGAAGAGGCAGAAGGAGAGGATGGGAAGGAGTACATGTGTGTTTTGATTAGCGGTCTAGTTCTGGAATGGGTGGTGAGCAAGGTCATCTAGTATTGCCGTACAGGCTGGGATTCGAATAACTCCAGGAACCATTATGAATTACAATGTGAGTGGGACTCCTAGAACTGTGCAATATGGCCACACTGCCAGTGGTTCACAGATGCTTATTATAATATAATTTAATATGTTATCTGAAAGTAACAAGTGATAGAAAATAAATACCCAAAAGGAAAAATAAATACACAAATTAAAAGAGGACAAATAATAGTTTTAGTCAATGAAATAGTCAATGGCATTTTGGGGGCACCCAGGAGCCACTTCCTGGGAGTGTTCCAGAGATACAAGGGCTGTCTTCAGAGAGATTAATGCCTTACCACAGTAGATTGCACTGGAGTGCTGCTTGGCTCGTAACCATTCTTTCTCTTCTGGGACCAGCAGAGGTGGGTTCCAGGTGACCCTGTCTGTGCTTCATGGTCTGTGCTTATCAGAGAATGCCCTGACCATGACCACAGGGATGGCTATCTGACCAAGTTAGGCATATTAATTATTTCTCAAAATTTGTCCAAGCTGGAATTGAGAAAAGGGATTCAGCCTCTCTCTGGCACTGGAAGCCAAAAGCTGTGAGGCTCTGCAGTCCTTGGCCACCAGGTAACTTCCCAGGGAGATGGTCAGTCAGCAGAAGGGAATGAGGCAGCAGGCAGAGAAAAGCCGAGGCAGGAAGACAATGGTGAGCTGGTCCAGTTGAATTCAGCTACATTCTTGTTCTGCTTTGGTTGCTTTCTCTTTTGTCCTGGCCTAAAGAGAAAGCTGGGTTTCTGTTGCTTCCCATCACAAGGTTAAGAAGAACGCATACACACCCTGTCCGCAGAATAGCTCTACATAGCCATGGTTCAACATGCAGATTTAAAAGTGAACACTTAAGTGCTCAAGAGTTTCTAAAAAGAAAAGTAAGCATTTGAAATCCATCTGAGCAGCCCAAATGCATTCATTCATTTATTTACTTTATTCAGTCTTTAAACCAACACCTATTAAGCACCTTTTGTGTGCTAGGTTCTTCTGAGTCCAGGCTATTCATAGTTGGGCAAACCTCCATGGTACTCATGAAGCTTATAGTCTAGTGCAGAGGCAAACATTAAACCAAATTATCCAACATGTAAATATGTAATTATAAATTCTGATAAGTGCTTGGAAGGAAAAGAATATGATGCTATGGGAGAATAATGGGATGGGCAGAGTTAAGAGTGGGCAGTCAGGAAGGCCTCTGTGAGCAAGAGATACTTAAGCCAAAACCAAGATGGGGAAAAAGTCAGCCAGGTGAGAAATGTTATTAAGTTCATGCTTGGCACAGGGAACAGCATGTGCAAAGCTGTGAAGGAGAAAATGATAATAATAAAAACACAGTGCTTGCTATAAGCCAGGCATTCTTAGAATGAATCCTCACAACAATCCTGTGAAGTAAATACCATCATTAAGTCTCTTTTTTTCTTTCAGAATTGGAATCCAGGGCACAGAGAGGTTAAGTAATATGCCCAAGGTCACTCAGCTAAGTAGTAGAGCTGTGGCTCACATCTAGGAGGAGGCCATTGCGGCTGGAGCTGGTGGGTGATGGCAAGAATGGCAGGAGATCAGGCTGGAGCTGTGTGGAAGGTCTGCGTCATGTCTAGCCTTGTAGGCCATGGAAGAGAGTTTGAATTTTATTCTATATACCATGAAAAACAATAAAACATATTTAATCAGAAAAGTGCATGATATGTATATTTTGAAGAGCCAGTGATGGCATTTTAAAAATTCTATTTTATGATTATGAAACTTACATATGCTCATTTGGAAAACACAGAAAAGCACCAAGTGGAAAATAAAAATCACCTCTAATGCCACACCCTGCAAACAACAGATAGTCACTGTTAACCTCAGAATATAGTCTTCCAATCATTGATAAGTATTTACATTATAGCATAGTTAGAATTATGCTGCACCTATTGTTTTGTCAATTGCCATCTAAGAGATATACAGTATTATATGGTAGTTTTGATCCAAGATTTTTCGGGAAGAAATGTACATTAGTGATGTCGGGGGTGGGATGGGAGGACAGAAAGAAGCTCTTGTTTCAGAAGAATTAGTCCAGCAGGAAGACGGGTCGTGTCTGGGACATGGGTCTAGGTTGTCACTTTGGAAAGCTGCTTTTGAGCCACATGTGAGCTCTCTGAAGATTCCATTCTCTCTGAGTTCTCCAAGGAAGAGACTAATGCCAACACCTCTCCTTCCCCTGTAGGAGTTACCCACACAAAGCAGCTGTCCTGTGCCACTCAGGCTGAGGAGAGATTGTCCTGCTGTGCTGCTCTGTAGCCTCTCTTGTACTCATCTTCATTCTGCCTTCAGGAAGTCATAAATCTGGGATGAGGGGATGGGTAGGTTATAGGCCTCAGATGGCTCCACCTGTTCATACATACACTAAATCACCAGCTTTGTCTCAGGCACGGCCGCAAGCACTTTTTACATGTGTTATTTCAGTGAATCCTCCTACAGCCTCTGAGTAAGTGGTATTACTCCTCACCTTCACTGGTGAGGAAACTGAAGCCAGAGAAAGAACAACAGCTGGAAAGTGGCAGAGCCATCGCTTCTGGGCTTTTTGGTTAAGATCAAATGTAAGTGGCAGAACCAGTTGAACTTGAGCATGTCAGACCCAAATTCCATGTGTTTAACTGCTTCTTCATACAGAATATGTCCCTTGAAACCCTCTTCATACAGAATATGTCCCTTGAAACCCTCTCACATTTTTCCGCTTTGTTGGAGGCAAATGTTCATTACTTTCCATCTGACCCTAGGATTGCGCTGGACTGAAGGATGGCCACAAATTATAGGTGAAGCTGACCAGCCCCAAAGATTGGGATATTAAAGACATGTGAATAACGGGCAGGTGCTTGGAGGGTAGATAGCCAAGTGCTAGAAACCCAGGCTTGAACTACCGTGCAGACCCCCTGAAGAGAGGAAGCTGGACCACTTTGTGCTTTAAGATCAGGGCGAAGGTCTGAATCCTCCCACATCCATCACGGCCTCTGCCACAGCTGGATCGGGTTGGAATAACTTCCCTAAAGCTGGCTGGGAAAATCCCCAGGATGCCAGGCCACCAGGCAGCACTCCCAGGGAAACTGACTCTGCTGCTGCTCCTCCCTTCCATTGATGGAAAAGTACAGGCAGCGCTGGTGCCCCTCAAGCCTTCAGGCAAATGCCTGGCTGCCCTCTGGACTCACTAACTGCAAGTAATGACTCGTTTGTCCTTGGTCCAAGGCTGAAGGAAAATAGTTTCCCAAAAAAGCAGTTAAAAAAATGTGGAAAATAGCCACAATCCAAGTGTCTGCACAGAGTCGGGTGGGAAGTCTCCTCCTAAACAGGCTTGCAGCTGAAGATTCTGTGGTCCTCCTGCGAAGAGGCAGGGAAGGAATGTGAAACCCTATCACTCGGGGGGCAATGCACAGTATGCCTTTCACTTTCTGGCCACTCTGGGAAGGAGTCAGGGCTACAGATCATGCTGGGGAATCACAGCCTCCTGAGAGTCAGCTCCACATGCCGGAAGTTCAGCACATGCATGAGTCAGGATACCTGTCTGATCCCCTGGGGAGCTCAATGGAGACCTGGAACACACAACTATTTCCTCGTGGACGCTAAGGTCTCTCAGGCCTTCCAGTTCTAACCTACTCTTTATTATCCCGCCTTCTCTTCCCAACTCATGTAGTAATTCACAGGTTTACTTATGATCTTATTTGACACTTGGCAGCAAATGGGGAAGTGAGATATAATAGATGAGTATTATTGGGTTTATTGTACAAAAGGGGAGCCTAGGGTACAGGGAGGGAAGTTGTCTGCTTAGGGTCATATAGACCTGGGTCTCCTCTGAATCCTGGTTCCTTGCTGCTAGACCATGGCATGTCCCATAGTCTTATACCTGCAGCTGTTGTCTCAGAAGCAAGAAGTATGGGGAGTGAGCACTGGTCTTCAGTCAGTAGGCCTGACTTTCTGTGGCACTGTGCTTAGCCTGTGGTTGGCTACTGATTGTATGAGTAACCCAGTGACCTTGGGCAAGTGACTTTACCTTTCTGTGCTTTGGTTTCCTCATCTGCACAATGCAAGTGTTGAGTTGGATAACCTCTGACATCCAAGCCCCCTCCGGTTCCAGTTTTAAGTATCTATATTTTCTGATTAAATCCAAACTTCCTAGGTCCTGCCAAAGAAGCTGTTCCTTTCTTTCCAGTCCACTCATCCTCGTTTCCCGGCACAGACTCTCTGACATGACCTTTCCTGATACCTACCTTGCCCTAGTGGAGTGAGTGGAGTGCAGGGTCTGCCAGCCCAAGGCCTGCTCTGCCTTGCATCTCCACATAGTGCCCAGGCTGGGTTGCCCAAACAAAACGCTTTGCAGAGTCTTTGATCCCCTGCATAGTCCAGCCATGGAAGGATGAAGTGAGGCTGGTATTTGGGTGAGAGACTGAAATGTGTGGATGAAAATCATGGGTATAGAAACATGAGGATCTCAGTGTTGGGGTCAGGGGTGAGGTATTTAGGATGTGGATCATGGTGAGAGGCTGAGAAATGGTAGGTGGTGGGGGTGAGGCTTTTTAACTGGAAAAGGGGAAAATGCTGTGACTCTGTCATGCTAGGCTGTCTTCTGGATCTGGAATGGATGATTCAGAGGGTGCATTTCCTTTTTCTGGTCTTAGATGGCTGGATGATCCATGATTGGACTAATGGTACAGGGGATAGAAAAGGCAGGGAGGGCTCTGACAAGGTCAGGGACCTGAGTCCATGAGAGCTGGGTGAGCTTAAGGGGGTCTGAGGGCTTGGCTTTCCACTCTGTGGATGGCTGAACATTGTCTGGAGGTTCCATCAACATGGCCACGCATGGCTAACCAGGGTTGGTCTGGTGGTGCCAGTGGTTTGGGGAGAGAATGTAGAGGCTGACTTGGGGAACAAGGAGAACCTGGCACTGGGATGAGGGTGGGGTCACATCTCTGGGCTGGAATGGCCTACTTCTGTTGTGTGGAGATGGTGGAGAGGGGTGGGGGTGGTGTGGCTCCAGACTTCTCAGCCCAGCCACCATGTTGGAAATCAGTTGATTCAATTTACAGTAAAGGTTTTATGGGGCTTTCCTGGAAGCTTCCCATTATGGAAACTCTTGTGCTGGCAGTTTGGTGGCTGGTGTCTGGTTTGCTTGGGAGAGGTTGAGTCAGGCTCTGTCTTGATGGAAAGTTCCTCTGCCTGGGTCACTCGAGGGGAGCAGGCTAGGGGCCTGAGTGGGCCTGCCAGATTCTTGGAGAGGGTAGGCTGTCCTGCAGTTTGGTCCTGAGTGGGGCCCCTTTTGTTTTCTCTCTGAGCATCCTCTGTGGGTTCTGGACATCTGTTCTTCAGGGGAAGCCATGGTGAAAAAGTCACCCCGTTATTAAAGCTATTTTCATTATTTTCCACATATTTGAGAAGCATGAGATGCTGGTCCACTGAGCAAAAACAAACCAACTCCACAAAAATGGATTTGTTGATTATAAACAGCAGGAACACACAACTCACCGGACCACATCTGAATTGAGTATCCTTGAGCCCTGGTGTGAGGTCCCAACAGCTGCCCCCTTGCTGTCCCTTAGAAGTTCGTTTCTCCAGCATTTCCAACACCCTCTTGGACTCCCACTATACTAGTTCATTCTTGCATTGCTGTAAATAAATACCTGAGACTGGGTAATTAATAAAAAAAGAGGTTTAATTGGATCATGGTTCTGCAGGCTGTATAGGAAGCATGATGCTGGCATTTGCTCAGCTTCTGCGGAGGCCTCAGGAAACTTACAATCATGGCAGAAGGTAAAAGGGGAGAAGGCATGTCACATTGTGGAAGCAGGAATGGGGTGTGGGGAGGTGTCACACATTTCTAAACAACCAGATCTCATGAGAACGCACCCAGTATTATGAGAACAGCACCAAGAGGATGGTGCTAAACCATTTATGAGAAACCCACCCTCATAATCCAATCACCTTCCGCTAGGCCCCACCTCCAACACAGGGAATTACAACTGGACATGAGATTTGGGTGGGGACACAGATCTAAATTGTATCACCCACTTTCCACTTTGCACTGTCCTCCACAACTAGGCTCACATAGTCACTGCAGGATGCCTGACTTCATTAAGGAGTAGAGCAGGGGCTTTGGCTCTAGATCTTTGAAAAGGCCCAGAGCCTAGTTTGTGAATGTGATGACTTCGTCATGTTGAGGCCCTGAAATGGAGACTGATTTTCACATTACCAGCCTCCCTTTAGCTGTTAGTAGGACTATTAGATCTTGTGGCTCTGGGCCACCCATCCTCCCCCATGTACTTTTCATTTAAGCATTTATATCACTGGTGTTCTTATTCTTTAAAACACAGGTACATTCACAGAATAGAACATCCTGCTTGGTATATGAATGACAATTGTTAAATCATTGAGTTGTTAAGGTTTCTTCAGGTGCCCAGGTGTGCCCCTTTTGACAAGGGTGTTGAGGAGGATCTTAGCAGCAGCATTTCCATGGGAAGTGATGTTGCCCCTCCTCAGTGATAGTGAACAGCCACCTTTCTAATGGTCTTAGGTGTTCAAATGTGTTCTGTGCTGCCATGGGAGACAGTAAGCTGCCCATCACTGGAGACGCCAGCTGGAATTTTCACTGACTGCTCTGAAGGATGATTGGCCTGGATAATCTCTAAGGTTCCTGACCTGAGATGTGAAGGGGAAACTGCTTGTAGCAGACAGGTGTCAGCTTTGCAGTCCACCAGACCTGAGTTCAAGTCTCATTTTCCCACATACCTGGTTTTCTTCTCTGCAAAGAAGAGAGAGGAAAATAATATCAACTTTGCAGGACTCCTGTGAGGAATCCATGACACAGCACCTGGAGCTACGATGACTCTCTTATTATTCCCCCCTCTTCATTTCAAGTCAATTGTGTGCTCAGGGTATGGACTCCACACTGGAACCAACCCTGCATTTAAAAATAAACAGCCACTTAGCTTCATTTGATACATGATATATATACCCACATGAGTGTTTTGTCTTGTTTGAATTTCTCCCCACTGTCTGTGTTTCCATCATGTGTGTCTGGGTGTGTCTGTCCTAGATGGCAAGCCCTGAGGCATTCTGAGTGGCACAAAGCACAATTATCTGCCTCGTAATGTTGAGGATGATGATAACAATACCGTTTTACATTTATGATTGCATTTGACTTTCGAAGTACCTCTGGGAGGTAGGAAGGACTAATGAAGTAAGTGGCCGCAGTTGATGAGACACATAGCTGGCAGTAGTAACAAGACCAGACCTAGAACAGGGGATCAGTTTGTGGATTTAGTGGAAGATTTTCCTGGCTGACCCTCCCTCCCACCCCTTCCTAAGCATTCTTTCATCATGTGCTCCTGAGCCCCTTTGTTCTGGGCTTGGCTTGAGCCCAGATGACTCAACTTTCCATGTGGTAGCATTATCTAGAAGGCTTTTCCCAGGACCTGCCTGGCCTGGGCGTCTGGGGTAGCTGAGGGCTCAGACACGCAGCGTGGGAATGCCCTGGGGAATTAGAGCAGTGGGCCCTGATGCAGACTCCTGCATCCCTGAGGGAAGACCAGGGCAGAGGAGCATGGCCAGAGTGGGCAGGTGACCATTTGCCCAGGAATCTGCAGGGCTTTTTTGCTTTAGAGAGTGAGGGTCAGTCGGTCAGTCTTTTTTTTTCCTCCCTAAATTCATGTATTTGTTAATTCATGCTTCTGGCCCACATGAAATATTATCCTCAGTGCTCTGTCATATACAGGAATGGTGAGATCCCCCCTGGCCCTGAGAATTTTGTAGTCTGGTTAATGGGTCAACTGGACAATGGAAATAGACAAATGGAAGCACCAGAGAATAATCTAAAGACACATAGAGAGAAACAGTACTTTAGCAAAAATAGGGTTTAAATCTTGGCTCAGAGTGGGAAGCAGGGATTCAGCCGAAGGCTATTTTGGAATCCCAAGTGTGAAGTAAAAAGGCCTAACCTAAAGTCATCGTGGAAGTGAAAAAGAGAGATACATCTGAGTACAGGGACATGGCAGTCATTGTCCGATTTGCCCAACTTTTCACTCACAGCTCCTAGCTCTGGAAAATAGCCCAAAGCTTTTATTTTTGCCTGAGACTGTCCCTGGATTGGTCAGGGCATCTGACCCAAGTGCCACTAATCAACAGGCTTGCCAGTGGCATGGCTCGTTTGAAAAGAGGAGCCCGGCCAAGCCAGATTCCCCACTAAGGGCTCTGAACCAGAAGACACTGAGAGAAAGGACAGCACTGGGACTGACACTGCAAGATCACGATGTTGCGGGGAGTGCAGCCAGGATGGGCGCATGGAAGATCAGGTGCTCTGAGAAGCAGGAGCTGTGAGGTGGGGGAAAGCGACAGAGAGTATGGGGAATCAGAGAGCCATTCAGTGGTAAGGAATGGACAGAAAAAATCGTTATCATGTCAATGACAGAACATTAGGTGGAAATGTACAAAGTCCCACTATCGAGGGCTTGAGGGCTGCTGCAGATCCAGAGCCAGTCTCTGCGTGCTGCTCCCACCGCACAATGCCAGGCCGTTTGGCTTTCTCTGGGTGCCCAGGTCCTTGCATCCTTCAAGAAACCCCCACGACAAGAGGAAAGATTGGTTAGTCTCAGTCTTATGCAAACAGAATCTATACTAGCCTAAGTCATTTCTTAGAGATCTGGAGAATGAAAGTCGGTGGAATGTCCCCAGGCACACACACATGTGAGTATCTCAGTGTAAACGTATCTGCAGACTCCACCGCAACCCAGAAGTCCTGTGAGTGTGGGGCAAGCATGGGGGGTAGGGGGTGGTGGGGAGAGCGCCGAGCGCGGGGAGACCAAGCAATCAGGGAGGAAAGCACTGCCTCCCCTTCCTGGAGAGTCCAGTTGGAAGAACTCATGGGTCATGGCAGTAGAAAGTGCTACTTTTAGTTTCCTTCAGGATGTAGATGCCATTTAAAGTCAAACTATTTCCTAATACTGGTGTCCAGAAAATGATTCATTGGAGAATGCTGATGTTGTTTTCTGTGCCTGACATGAGGCAGTGTGATGCTGTTTCAGAGCAGAGGATATTGGCCTGAATGGCAGTAACTCTGTGCTGTCCCCAAAGGCCGTTTCTGGGCAGTGTTTATCTTTTGTCTGCCTGAGACTCTCCGTGTGGCTGACTCTTCATCGTGATTCTTTGCATGCCTGTAACGTGTGTCATCTACACGTATTCTTTTGGCACCCATCATCTACAGTTTTGGTTACTTCCCTTAGAGGCTTGTGTTTGTGTCTGGGGGTGTCTTGCTGTCTTTGCTTCCCCAGACCCTGGATCCATATTCAGGAGTCCCTGCTCCGACACTCTGTGCTATGTGAACTTCGACAAGCCACGAACGTCCCCACACTTCTATTTCTTTACCTGTAAAATGGGAATGATGACATCTGATGATAAGCAACCATGGCCAACTTATCTAACAGAAATGAAGGTCCAATGCCAATGTTAGAGAAAGCTTTGTAAATTCTGAATTGTAGTGTTCAGTGAGAAATTGATAACATTTTCTTCTTGTAAGGACTGTACTTCATAGATTTTTAATGGCTGTCTCACATCGCAATCCCAAGATAACACACTGCTGAGCAAATAGGAAGAGCTCAATAAATAATTGTAGAATGTGATCATTGTTGTTCTCATCTTTACAAATTCCTTATTAATGCCATTTTGTTGCTGCCAGAGAACTCATTGTCTTCCCATGCTGACATTAGATAAGTCTGGGACACACATGAACACGGGAAGACATCAGAAAGTTACATAACTGACCAGTAGAGAAAAAACATCAGTTACACATAAAGGTTAAGTGCATTTTGGAGGTTAGAAAAAGTGATGAGTGAATAATTGCGATAGGAAAGTGGTGTGTGGGAACCGCTTTAAGATATAGATTGAGGCAGGTGGGGTTGGGGAAGCTACTTTTATCTAATTAAGAAGACCTTCCAGAGGAAGTGGATTTTCAGGAGCAGGTAGACAAGAGGGCAGAATGGGCTTGGTGAAGAGGTGGCCAGAGAACATTCCAGACACATGAGTATCCTCTGTAGGCTGTGGGGCAAGATACCTTCAGGGTGGTTTGCCCCTCTTGACAGCTTGGAATGGCTAGAGGGGTGTGTGTGTATGTGTGTATAGACATAGGGAAGAGGAGGGCAAGGGACAGATAAGAAGGCTGGGAAAGAGGAAAGGGAGACCTGCTGGGGGTGATGAAGACAATGTAAGACTGATAACCACATGGACACAGGAAGGGGAACATCACACTCTGGGGACTGTTGTGGGGTGGGGGGAGGGGGGAGGGATAGCATTGGGAGATATACCTAATGCTAGACGACGAGTTAGTGGGTGCAGCGCACCAGCATGGCACATGTATACATATGTAACTAACCTGCACATTGCGCACATGTACCCTAAAACCTAAAGTATAATAATAATTAAAAAAAAAAAAATAATAAACTTTTGGACAAAAAAAAAAAAGACTGATAACCTTCAGGTGTGAGATGTTTTGGAGGAGCCCTGTTGAGATTTCTTTACACTGTACCCAATAAAGTTGTCCTCAGCTTCTTTGTTTGGATTTGGCACTTGGAAATGGGGCTAGTTTAAAATCAGAGGGAGGGATAAGGCTAAGAATGTGGGCAGGGTAAAGAAACCAGGTCCCAAAATCCATATAACAACTTACAGACCTGATGCCATTTTAGTTAAACTTGGCCTAGCACCTTTTGGTTGGAAGGTTTATCATTAAATAGCTTTTATTTACTTGCTTCTCATTGTGTAAAACTGTTAAAACCCCCAGGTTCCTATTTGTTCTAGGCCCCAGAAGTGAATAATTGATCATTAGGCATTGTAACATTGGTCTGGGGCTTCTGAATGTGCACATCCACTTAAAGTGAGACAGAGGATGGGCCTTCCCCCTGTCCAAGCCAAACAGCTCAGTGTCACTTCCTGGCTTCACCTATTTCCATGGATCCTGCAGCCCAGACATGATCTCATCAGGGCCACTCCCTAGAAGGAAGTGGGGAAACACAGGACTATTCTGTCTAATTTTCCAAATAGAGAAACTGAGGCACTGAGCAGTGAGAGAAACTTAGTAAGGATGAGATAATGAGCTAGCTGCAGGGCTGAGAACAAACTGGGCTTTGGCTCAGAGTGGCTGCCATCCAGTACAGTGTGTGTGTGTGTGTGTGTGTGTCTGTGTGCACGCCTGCGAGCACACCCGTACGTTCCCTCTGATCCTAAATCTTCCAAAGGGACACCCTGAAGATGACACAGTTTAAAAAGGGACCCCATTTTGCAAGACAGAATGTGTGACAATGAACTAGTTATAGAACCTCTGTAAGTCCAGTGTCCTCAACTGTAAATAGGGAATAATGGTATCCATCTTTACAGCATTGTTGTAATGAGTCATTAAGTCCTCAACTGTAAATAGGGAATAATGGTATCCATCTTTACAGCATTGTTGTAATGAGTCATTAAGGTTAGTAATGAATCTAAATATCAGGATCCAATTTCTGATCCCCAGCAAACACATGAGCCACCTGATCACAGTGCCCACTTGGTGGAGTTTATGTACTGACCTGACACCATTCTTGGTTACCTGGTTCAGTGGTGGAAGCCATGACCTGGTCAGCCTAGAGACCAGCTAATCTAATGTGCATCTGTATTCTATTAAATTTACTTTCCTAAGTATGTTATTTCAGTGGGAGAGGAAACTAGCTTTGAGTGCCTACTATGTGCTGGGCAATTTTCTAGGTGCTCTATGTAAATGATCCTATTGAATCCTTCTCATAGTCTTGTGACAGGTGTTACCAAAGCAAGGATTTGCATCCCCTAAGAAATAGTTACTTGAGTGTCCTGAACACAGAGTGGTAGAGGGAAACAAAACTGACATTTTAAGAATCCAAATTGAAGAGATCACAAAGCTGAAAGCTGGCAAGACCAAACTCCCTCTCTCGTGCCTATTAACTCTTCAACTCATTACAAGACATTGTCTTGGTAGCTATCTCACGAGGTTGGTCACACCCTTCTTCTTGCAGCTCCCTCTTTTCTGGCTTCAGCTCTTTTCTTGTTCTCTTTCCACCTCAATCTCTGTAGTCTCCATGGGGCTGCTCTTTCTCTGACTGCCTCTTAAACATTAGCTTTCCCTTAGGGTCTGTCCTCAGCTCTTTTCTCTCTTCAAGTTGAGTGCTTATCTTGAGAGAGCTTTTCCCTTCCAATGCCATTGGTCACTGCCAACTCCCAGATCAGTTCCTAGTGCTTCAGACTAAACAGTCAATTACCAGTTACCTCCCAGAATTTCTTCTTGGTGTCCCTGGCAGACACATCCAATTCTGCATGTTCAGAATTGAACTCACCATCTTTCTTCTTAACCTGCTCCTTCTCCTTTACTCCTGGCTTGACGAATGACATCACCATCAAGCTAGCCTCCCAAGCTGGAGCTGAGAGTTAGTCGAGTCCCCTCTCCACTAACAGTGGAGACCCCTCTATTTCCTTTACCCTCCACATCCAATCTGCACCAAGTCCTGCTGACCTTCTTTCCTTCGCATCTGTTCCCCCTTGCCGTTCCCTCATCTTGATCCTAATTTTGGCCCTCGTTTTTAAACTTGGCATCTGTTTTGCTTCCCTGCAGTTCAGCTGCTGCTCCTTTTACCAGAGTGATCCTTTTATAAATCTGCAAAATTGATTGATATCTCTGTGGCTTCCTGTCATCCTTATAATGAAGGCCAGGCTCTCCATGATCTCCCCCTATCTGCCCCTCTCCAGCTTCCTTTCTGGCCATGACCCCCACCTTCTCTTTCTCCAGGTGGGGCCAGAACATCTCCAATTTGTGCTAATGCCCATCCCCCGCTTGTCTGTCCAGCAAACATCTCCTCGGCATGAGGGTCAGCTCTCTTGGGAAGACCTTCCTGGCCCATCCACCCCTTCTGCCTTTGCAAGCCTGCATCCTTGGCACACACGCCTCGCCGACTCGTCCTACCCCCTCAGTCTGGCCATAAACCTCTTGGGAGTGGTGATCATGCCTACTCACATGTCCCCCTGGTGTTTATCATAGTGTTTAGCACATAATGGGAATTCAACCAATGCTTGTTGACCAAATGACTGAAGCAGGGTAACGGAAAATTCAAGTCCATGCTGATCTATTAATACCTGGACCTGAGGGGTGGTGAGCGCTCGTTCCCCCCGCTAGAGGGCACTCTGGTCGTGTGCTTCACTGGAGGCCGCGAGCAGTGTGGCTCCACTTTGGAGCCTTGTGAAACCAGTTACGCTCCCGTTGCTGGCAGCTTGAGCCAAGCTGCACAGACACACTTACGCTCAGGCCAGTCTCCTTACCAGGCGCCATCATTCTCTTCACATGGACCCTTCGTTTCTCTCATTGCCTTCCCCTCACCTCACCTCACCTCATGCTCCCCTTGGAGGTACACAACCTTCACCTATGGCAGATTCAGAACTTTCCCTACTTCCTTTAGCGGTAGCCAATAATATCTGAAATAACTTCAGCTAAGACCCTAATTAATGCCCATTCCTGAGGGTATCTTCCTCCTGTTGGATTAGTTGCGACTTACCAATTGCTTTTAATGCCTTTGAGTGACATGGGACAGTGATGTGTCCTGGTGGTGGGGATATTTTTGATGGGAAGGATGGGGTTGCCCTAGAGCCCCTCAAGCCACCCCACACAGTGGCCTTCCTAGGAGTGCTCGGCCCCGCCTGTCGTGCTAAGGCCCCGCGTCAATCGGCGTTCCACTCACAACATGCCTATCTATGGGAGTGTGGTGGGCCCTCAGGAAGTTAGTGTCCAGTTTTGAACAGTTGTACTTTTTATTTTTATTTTTTAAAGAAAATGTGGTAAAAATAATGAATTATTCAGCTTCATTCATAAAGCTTCTTTTTCATGGAGTTCCACAGTCTTATGTGTTGTGAAACCACACTTGAATTATTGTGGATAATTACTATTATCCACAATAATTGTGCATCTCTTTTTAAATACTGTGGGAATTACTCAAGGGTGATATCAAAAGGAATGGCACATCGGAGTGCTGGGGCTCTAGGAGCTGTGCCATTGGAGGGTCAGTTGAAGAAATGGGGATGGTGTAGACTGGAGAAGAAAAGACGTTAGAGAAGTATGACAGCTTCCTGACATGCAGATGCTTCTATTTCCATCAACATGTTATAAAGAATTTAAAAAATAAGTGTTGTCAATACTCAAGAAGCTCCTGGGATCCCTTTTGTAGAGCAGAATCTGGGGAGTGGGGTAAGAGAGGAAACAACAGAAAATTAAAAAGCAAGAGAGGCTGAGAGTATCCACCATCATTAGTTGTGCAGTATGGGGGTGGGGGCCTCGTGGAGAAAGGCTGCAGCCTGCTTGCGGGCTTGGTTGGGAATGGTCAGAAGAGGGAGAGTTTTGGAGCCTCTACACTGAGTAGGAGATCCAAAGAGAAATATGAGGAAAGAGGATTGTAAGAGGATGATTGCTTTTTAGTAATTTTTGAGAACTCCCAGCATGTTTTGAACTGCATTTTCACCTACTCTAGGTTGTTAGATGCTTATTTGAATGAGATTTTATTGAGACAGGAATACATGGAATGCTGGGATTACCTGGGTTAAATGAGGAAGCATTTTTCTAATCACCAGTCAAGAGCAGGCCAGGCTTCCTCATCAGGATGAGGTGAGATCTACTGAGTTTGGATGAGCACCTGTAAGGAATGTAGGGGTGTTCTGCCCTGGGTGGAAGGCTGTGATGGTTTCTAGGATCCCTTTCAATTCTGAGGTTCTATGACTTCATGAAAACAAGACATTGCTGGACAAGTTTGAGTGGCCCACCTTCTTACCTGCCTATCCCACAGTCTGAAGTGGCATTTATGAAAAGCTGGGAACACACAAGGAGACAATGGGTCTCCAGCCTACGGTGAACCGTTCTTTTCTGGCAGCTAATTTAGCTCTAGGAGATTCCAGTTCCCACCAAAACACTGAGAGATCATCCTGTAGTTTGGGGCACACAATCAGAACAGTTAAATAAAAATGCAAGTGGTTAGTTTTACATCTGCTGGGGACATTCCATGGCCAGATACATAAAAGTCTAGGCATTCTATGTATCCAGCCCTAGGAGGTGGGGATACAAGTGTCACTGAGACATAGCTCTTATTCTTGAGGCATTCATCATCTGTGGAAGAGAGAGCGATGGAAACCAGTGATTACAATCCAATGTCCCATCATAGATAGAAATATGCATAAGGAGGGGGCTATGGGAGCGGAGGACAGCTTTGCTGCAGAGGCTGTTCTTGAGCAAGTTTGAAAGAGTAAATGTGGTCTACCAATGAGGCTTACCAAGGGCAAGGCTAGGGAAAAGGCATTCCAGGCAGACAAAGCACCACGGGCCCAGGAGCAGATATGTGAGGCCAAATAATGTATTAGGGGAGTTGAGGCGAGGGAGGGGTGGTCTGGCTGGAGCCTGAAGGTCTAGTTATGAAGATGTATGACTTGAGACTGCAGAGCTGTGAAGGGCTTTGTCTTCCATGCTAAGGAGTGTCAGCTTTATCCTACAGAGGTTTTGGATTCTTGAAGCAATTTAATCCTACCCCTTTGTGGTGAGCAAATGGAGGACGGATTGGAGGGGTGTGAATGAGTGTGTACACTTGTAAATGCACATTTATGGTTGTGCATGGTCCAGATAAGGGCCCAGGGGCATGGGGAAACTTCCCAAGCAGAGAGCTTCACAATCTGTTTCTAAACCAAGCTTCTATCCCCAAATTGTTTCACTTTACTCTTGTGGAATAAAAAAAAAATGTCATTTAGCTCAATTATCTCATTTGACAGAGTTGGAAATTGAGGCCCCAAAAGGGACAGTTCCTTGCCCAAGGCTACACAGCTAGGGATTGGCAGATCCCATGGATTGTTGGCTCTTTATCCAGTGCTTTCTTTATGATGTCATTCTGTTTTCTGAAATTCTCTGATACCCATAGGACAACGTTCTAGCTCTGGAGAAAGGCTGATAAGGCTTTGGCAATCTGGGCACAACTGTCTTTCTTCCCCATTAGGTCCCCAGCACATAGTATGCCTGGGGACATCTCTATGCATCACTTTAAAAATCTCCTGATTCTACTCTTCCTGAAGAACTCCTACTTCCTCTTTAAGGTCCAGGGCAAATGTCACCTCTCATCTGAACAGTCCCTTAGCTCAGTGACTCCTCTGGGCAAAACAAATCATGTATCCTCCGTGTTTGTAAAGCACCCAATATGGCAGGTTTATTAGCTTCCTGCTCCATGAGTCTGCAGGCTCCTTGAAGAAAGGCGTCATTTCTATCTGCTTCCTGGTTGTAGCTCCAGTGCCTAGCATGGTACCTGGCACATACTAGATGTCCACAAAATGTTTGTTGAATGACTAAATTAATGAATGTATCAATTAAAAGTCTTACCTCAAATCCCTCCACGTGGGTCTATTGTGAGGTCCTTAGGGCTCTAATTTAGTCCATGATTTTCTTATTCTAAAAATCATGAAGTGGCCGATGCTGGTGTTCTCAGTAGAAACACCTTAGAGTTGGACAACTTTCTATGCATTTCTTTTCTCTAAAGCAAAGTGAAGGTGGGGATTCTGGGCTCATTGCTCCTTTGTAATTCCTCTGTATTATATTGAACTGAGGAAGTTAATTTTCCCTGAATACTTTCGACATTGTAGAATTTTTTTTTCTTATGAGTAACTTAAAGCTATTCTTACAGTTTAGATTTGTTTTGGGTCTTTAGGGGAAAAATTCTCTTGCTTTTTTTTTTTTTTTTAATTTCTTCCTTCTCCTTCTCAAATTCCATGCTTGTTTAATCTTGTTTAAACAATTAGATTAACTTTAAGAAAGCTAAAATTGGAGCCACTATGGGGCAGTACTCCTGCCCAGCCAGCTTTTCCTCTCCAGAAGAGCCTTTTTAATCTGAGTCCTTTTGCCAACTGATAAACACCTCATGAGCAGCACCCAGGCCATGTCTTTCCAAGAGTTAGCTGTTTCTGGATGGAGATGACTTGTTCTTTGTTTAAGGGAGAGCTATTTACAATTTTTTTTTTTCATTGGATTGAAACTCCTGGGCCTGGTGCAGGTGAAGCTGAGAAAGGATGACCGTGGGGCCTAGGTGGATGCCATGTGTGAGCAGAAGACCTGCTTGGGTTGTAGATATGTGGACACCTCCTTCCCTCATCAGCTTCATTTTTGCCTGAGCCTCAGCTTCCTGTCAGCTGGTGGTTGTGGGCAGGAGGTTACACATGGCACTGAAGCCCTGGAGCCCAGTGGTATTAAGTGGGAACAAAAGTGTCTTCCTAGAGCTCAGAGAAGTCTGAGGACGGAGTTTATGTGGAGTAACAGCCATCTGGGAAGCTGAATTCAGAAAGTGATTGCAGGGAATGGAAAGGAGTGGTATTTTTGGATCACCTTGCAAGCTTGAGGAATTGGGCTGGACATGTTCAAAACGTATTTTCATTTAGTCCTTGTGATAATGATCACTACCATTTGCTGAGCACTTAGCTTACACCAGGAAAATTACACACATGATTACATTCTTCCCTCAAAATGTTCCCCAGGGAGGACCTGATATTATTTCCATTTTACAGAATTGGAAACTGAAGCTTGGAGAAATCGGGTTAAAGAACTTGCCCAAGGGTGGGAACCAGACTAAGCTCAACATCCTGTGCCCTTCACCAAGTCTACCCAGGCAGGGGGCTGAGGTCTTGAAAGTCAAGAGGGATTTTCAGAATACCATAAAATATGACCTATTGATTTTCCTCAAATGAGCAAAGAACAATTTCCCTAGCAAACAAATGATTATATTCTGTGTACACATTATTAAACCACAAGCAGCCTGGGGCCACAAAAAAGCCAGCTGTTGAAGGACACATGCACATTGGTTTCTGAGTTTTTTCATTAGTAGTTTCTACTCATTCATTTTTTTGTCTTACGCTAGTTCTGGATAACAGGCAAGTGGTAACAGGCACTGAGGGCGGAACAAAAATTGAAAAAAGTCTGTATGTTCAATTTTTTTTAGTGCATCAGGAAAGCTGATAATATTTAAGCAGTGTACCCCCCAGGCATGCTTCCAGAACTCCACCGTTATTGATTCTGAGCAATACTGAGTATGAATGTTGAAAACAGGTGTTTGCGGGGGAGGGCTTGTTCCAAAGAATGATCTTTCTTCTGAGCTCTGACGATGTTGCACACCATTTTATGGGCAGACAATTTATCTTCCGTGTCCTTTTGCTTAAGGTTATTACCAAATTTGAAATGCTCAAGGACACTCTTGGGCCTATCAATGTGGCCTGAGTGTACTAGAATGGGGTGGAGGTGGAAAGGTGCTATTTCCATGGAATTTTAGAAATGGTTGGGGATAATGCCTTAAGTGGACCACTGCACTCCCAGAAATTACCTAGTTAATCATCTTCTTCTTGGGAAGTTCTCCAACAGGCAGACTCACAGACCATTATTTTCTCTAACTTTGCAAACATTCTCCCTGGGGGAGAACAAGAGCACTCTGGTGTGTCTTCCTGTCATCATTCCTCACAAGGACTTTGAAGGTGTGAGCACTGCAGATTCCCACAGAGTTTGGAAGGATATGGCTCTCTCTGCTTTACTGCTGTTGTTATGCACAAGATCGGCTCTGTTGACAAAATCTCATGTGGACCTCCTGTCGCTCCCTTCCTTTGGATGGTAAGGGTGGGTGCATGAGTTGGGTGGAGGAATGATATCAAAGCTACAGCAATGCCAGTGCATTTCTCCAAATCATCTCTATTAAGTCTCTGGAGTGAACAGGGACTGGGCCCCAGATGATAAAGCACTAATGAAATGATTGTGCTGCACTTTGCACTTGTGTAAAAGAACAGATGTTAAATAACAACAATAATAATAGTAATATGATTTTGGTTTGGAGCTGAAGCCTCAGAACTTCAGAGATGGAACGCATATGGAATACATTCATAGCTCTGTATAATACTCTATAAACTGATTGGGTTCAGATGAGAAACATTTGTCAGCAAAGTTCCCATTACTGGGTGGGGTGGGGTCTGATTTGGGTTTTTACTGGAGGGGCTGCCTTAGGAGACAAGATGCTATTGTTAGCTGTGACAGTGGGAAATGCACTGCAGGCAATTCTCTTTATCTTCACATATGCTCTAAGCCAAGGAATTGTTGAAGTGGTTTGTTTCAGTTTGCTATACAGAAGGTGTGATGGATCAAATAGGAAATTCTTAGTAGGAGATCTGCTCAAGTTGCATATAGGTCATGAGAATTTTAGATTTCAAGTTCATCCCAATAAGGCCCCCGCTATTCTCTTGCCAGTAATGGGATATTGACTTTGGTGAAGTTATTGCAGGTTTGGGTAATCTAAAAGACCATATGTGATGAGTTCCAACATACTGATGGTTGGTTGTGGTAAATTGTGGTGGTGTTTGGGTGCAGTATACATAATAACAAAGCCTCTGTCATTCTAGTGTCTGGGCTGAGCACCACTTTCATGATAAGGTAAACCACCATGTGACTACATGTTTGCTCTGGGAAAGAGAAAGTTGAAGGTTTCCCCAGAGGGCTCTGTCCCTGGAGTTTCCTGCTCCTCTGTGGTTTGGCTTCCCCACTTGGGTGGTCTTAGTGATCTGCTGTTTTTATCCGGTTTCCTTGCTTCTATTTTAATCATCATCACTACCAGTCATTGTTGCATGTTCCAGTGGAAATTTTACAAATATTTGAAAATGAAATTGAGTTAGAGGTTTATCAAATAGAGATGTTTGCCACAGTTAGGGAGTATTTTAACATATGCAGAAAATTCCAAAGTCAAAGTCTATTTTAAGCAGGTTTCTCCTTTGTGACATGAATTGGGTTTTCAAGTTTTGTTTTATAAAACTCAGCTTTTGCAGAACTTCTCAGGGGTATGGGTAAATAAGAGACCTTCAAAGAGTCTTGGGGAGAAGGGTGGTGGGAGCTGGAGCCAGTGGGGGGCTGTTGAGGAAGAAGTCAACAATGGGAAAATGGACAATTAACAGACGGTAGACATTCAGATGGATGAAGTAACAACCACCATTATTGTAAAAAAAATCATCATCATTGATATGATCTTTTATCTAGAAAAACCTAAGGACTCCACCAAAAAACGCTTGCATTTGGTAAATGAATTCAGTAAAGTTTCAGTATACAAAATCAATGTATAAAAATCAGTGGTGTTTTTATACACCAACAGTGATTTGGTTGAGAACCAAATCAAGAAGGCAATTCCACTTACAGAAGCTACACATACACATACACAGAAACGCTAAGAATATATTTAACCAAGGAGGTGAAAAGATCTCTACAAGGAAAACTACAAAACCCTGAAATTATGTTGACACAAAGAAATGGAAAAACATCCCATGCTTATGGATCAGAAGAATTAATATTGTTAAAAGGACCATACTACCCAAAGCAATAAACAGATTCAATGCATTCCCTATCAAAATACCATGCCATTTTTTCACAGAATTAGTAAAAAGAATCCTAAAATTCATATGGAACAAAAAAACAGCCCAAATAGCCACAGCAATCTTTAAGCAAAAAGAACAAACCTGGAGGCATCACATTTTCTGACTTCAAATTGTACTACAAGGCTATAGTAACCAAAACAGCATGGTGCTGGTATAAAAATAGACAAATCAATCAATAGAAAAGACTAGAATACCCAGAAATAAATTTACATATTTACAGCCAACTGATCTTTGACAAAGTTGATATGAACATACACAGGAGAAAGGACACCCTTTTCAACTAATGTGCTGGGAAGATGGACTTGCCATATACAAAAGAATGAAACTGGATCTCTATCTCTCGCCATGTACAAAAATCAACTCAAGATGGATAAAAGACTTAAATGTGAAACCTGAAAATCATAAAAGTAAAAGAAGAAAACCTGAGGAAACCTCTTTTGGACGCTGGTCTAGGCAAAGAATTCGTGACTAAAACCTCAAAAACACAGGCAATAAAAACAAAAATAGGCAAATTAGACTTAATTAAACTAAAAAGCTTCTACACAGCAAAAGAAATAATCAACAGAGTTGACAACCTGTGGAGCAGGATAAAATATTTGCAAACTATGCATTCTATACATCTGACAGGAGACCAATATCCAGAATTGACATGGAACCCAAGCAACTCAACGACAGCAGAACCCCTAATAATCCTGTTAAAAAGTGATCAAAGAACATCAGTGGACATTTTTCAAAAGAAAACATATAAATGGCCAACAGACATATGAAAAAATGCTCAACATCATAAATCATCAGAGAAATGCAAATTAATACCACAATGAGATATCATATTAGACCGGTTAGAATGGCTATTATAAAACAGACAAAAAATAATGGATGATGGCAAGGATGCTCTTATACATTGTTCATGGGAATGTAAATTAGTACAACCTATATGGGAAATAGTATGGAGATTTTTGAAAGCACTAAAAATAGAGCTACCATTGGATCCAGTAATCCCACTACTATCTATCTACTCAAAGGGAAGAAATTATTATATCAAAATATACCTGCACCAATATGTTTATCACAGCATTATTCATAATAGCAAAGATATGAAATCAACCTAAGTTTCTGTCAGCAGATGATTAAAGAAAATGTGGTATATATATATATACATATGTATGTATATATATGCAGTAGAATACTACTCAGCCATAAAAAAGAATGAAATTATGTCTTTTGCAGCAGCATGGATGTACCTGGAGGCCATTATCTTAAGTGAAACAAATCATACACAGAAAGACAAATATTACATGTTCTTGCTTATAAGTGGGAGCTAAATAATGTGTATATCTGTACATAGAGTGTGGAACGATAGACAATGGAGCCTCAGAGGGTAAGGGGGTGGGAAAGGAGGATGAGAAATTTCTTACGGGGACAGGGTACATTATTTGGGTGATGGATACCCTAAAAGCCCTGACTTCACCACATGCAGTCTATGGATGTAACAAAATTATACTCATACCCCATAAATTTATACAAATAAAAAAAGACAGAAGAAGAAAATAAAATCATCATGAAGTGCTTCTGTATGCCACTAATAGAAACATGGGGATGACTGATATGGCCAAGTCTAGGAAAAGAGTCAGGTAAGCTAGTGTTTCTTATCTTATCAAAACAAAAGGGCTTCCTGGAGGAGATGAAGCGTTTGGAATGGTGGATGGGAAGAATGCTCTCTGAGCAAGAGGGCAAGGAGCCTGGACTTCCTCCGATGTGGGCTGTTCTTGTCCTATTTACTTTAAAAAAACTTCACTATCTTTGTTAGTCTTTGGTCTAGTTAAAATATTCCAAAGCAGAAGAGTTTTAACGGAAAGTTATGCTAACTTCCAGCAGGATAAACCCTACCTTCACAGTTTAAGCCACCCTCTCTCTACAGACTTCGGACCTCGACCTCCTGCCTGAGTCCCTGCTGTGGATTTCACTGTTTGTTGAACTTTTCCAATTGCACATCCATTTTGTATCTCACATTTGAAATGTGCAAAATAAAATGTTCTTATCATTTCTCCTCTTTTTTCTTTCCTGACATCCAATTTTACTCTGAAATGCATTTCACAACCTTCTTATGATTTTCATTCATATCACCACTACCACAATCCTCTTTTGAGACCAGCTTACTTCATAGCAGTGTACTACCATGGCCATATTTCCCATTGCCCTGCCCCACATTCACACTTCTCTCACGTTCTGAATAGCTTCTCATATATAGTCCTGTTTAATAAATGTTAACTAAGTGCTTAGCATGTGCACAAGGTCTGGCACTTGTAGGCTTTTGATAAATATGTCCTATATTACACCAACTGAGATGCATATGATTTCTTTCAGGATGACAAATACAAAGTCATAAAATAGAAAGAACTGAACAAAGGGAAGGGAGAGATTAGTACAAAAAAAGAGGACAGAAAAGAACTTTCCAGCCAGTATGGGACAGTGGGCTATGTGCTGAAGGAGGATCTGGGAGTCATTGCTCATCAGTGGTAGAGTTGCAGCCAAGTGCAACCCTGTGCACTTTAGGTACCAGACCTTGGGCAAGTTATTCACCATCTCTGGACAACAGTGTTCTCATTTGTAGAGTGATAATTAAACACTAGATCATCACCAAGGTCCTTCCTAGAGGGACAATTCTTTGATCATTTTGCTGACTTTTTGTCATTTTCCAGTTCTGCCTAAGGGCTTAGAATTGGGGTGATGATCAAAAATTTAGTTCTGAAATAAGCAAGTCAATAACTTGCCTGAAAATTTGAGTCCTTGAGTTAGTAAACATGACAACAGGCATGCCAGTTCATATTGAGCTAACAGACAGATGCACAAGTGATATGCTCCTGCGAGACTTTAATCTGCATCACTATTCTTGGGAGTGATGTTGATGATTATGGCTAGCCAGCAAGATGGGTGTGTATGTAAGGTCTCTTAACCTGGAGCAGTACTTAGTCACCACCCCTGTGCTCCTGTAAGAGTTCACCTTATTCTTGACTCTCAACTCCCAAAGTTCTACTATAATCCTTGTTTATAATGCTCTAAACAGTGCTTTGAAAGGCCCAGGCAATACACTATGCTAGTCTATCAGATACATCCTGGGACATGGTTAGTTAAGGTCACCAAACTGTGAGACACAGAGATGCTACTGTCATTCTGAACACAGACTTCTGGAAATCTGGCTCCAGAGTATGTATTAACTCAACTGTCGTAAGATAAATCATGAGATCAAAACAACTCCAACTTTAAATATTACTTACAGTCTTATTTTAAATTGGCTAATGTTGAGTACATGGCCTAATTTCCCTGGCTCATTAAATGCCAAAATATTACTTTTGAGGAGCAGCACTACGGGTCTGGAAATCATCTCAGGAAAAATAAATCATATGTCTTTTAATTCTTCCCAAACCTGGGAAGAGTTATTGTCATCAAGGATAATAAATTTTATCAGCCTAACAAGTCTAGGAAAAGTTAATTTTGGTCCTGGGATAAGATTAATAGAAGGAAATCATTCATAAGCATTCTTTGCTCTTCCAGCCAAGTTAATTTGCTCTCAGCATTCTCTCTTTCCATGCAACTTTTTCTTTCCTTCACCTCTATCAGCTTTTGCCTCTCAGGTTTTGACTCTTCTCTATCAGGACTTGAACTTCACCCACTCTTCATAGAACTCTGTTATTGGTGCTCTCCCAAACTCATTCCCCTTGAAGTTTTTCATTATCAAGATATCCAATTGGAAGATCACACAGTTGTGTGATAGTGGACAAGACTCTTAACCCCTGTGTCTCATTATGTTTAATCTTTGAAATGAGAGTGTAGACAATGAGGGACCTGTCTAACTCTAAGAGCTATGGTTCAAGATGTGGAAATTTGTATGCAGTTTCCTTCTTTGTAGGAACTAGATTGAAGATTCAGATATAAGGGGAACAGAAACAGATCTGCAGCTCTGTTTGAATAGAAATAAAACATAGAAGACACATTTCCATCCCTCTCTGCAAAGTGGATTACCCTCTTCTTCAAATTAATGCTATCTCTATTCTTCCTGATATCCATCCTGTAAGGTCAGGGTCATTTTGATTATTTCTGTTCCTATAGGCTCCTTTCCCATTTAAGGTTACCATGGTGTGAACTGTAGTATTAGGTTGAACCATATTAAATTGCCTTTATTTTGCAGGTCAAAAATGGTCTGATATTAGCAGTTTCATCTGGTCAACCTAGTACACAAGCCTTTATTGAAACTCTTCCCTCAGCCTTGCCACTATTGTTATGCCCTTGCTCCCACCATATCCCTTTGACCAGCTGACAAACTTCTACTCATCTTCCCAGGTTTTGCTCAGGTATGAACTTCATCTCAGCAACTTTCTCTGATCTCTTGGAGTACTTGTATTCATAGTACTTCACATACTTCATTTGTGATGTCAGGGTACCAGTAGGAAACACATAGCATACTCAAGTTGGGGAAATAAAGGAGAGTTTAATGAGGGCACCATTTATAAATATGTGGTCATAATGAAAGGGAACTAGCAAGCGATGTTGAAACACCTGTTTTAACAGCAGGGAGCTGTTGCACGCCCCAGGGCCTGAAGAAGCAAGATGAAAGAGAAATTACTGCTTCCTGGAGAGAGCCATAGGAGAACCAAAGAGAGGCCTACACTTAGGAGTTGCGGCCCTCAGTAGAGAAATGCTGCCATTTGTAACCTGCAGGCCAGCAGGGAGGAAATCAGCAAAGAAACACCCTGTTTTTTCCTCTCTTCTTGTCATGTCATCTCTGCCTCTGCTTCCAACTTGCCAGACCCAGTTTAGCCAGAGGGAAAGAATCCTGTTGTCCTCACAGGTCAGCTTCCCAGGGCTAGAGTAGGATGGAAGGGGATCTGCTGAAAGTCAGAGATGCTTCTGTGTCAGCAACTGGCCAAGATGAGTTGGTGACCTTTCTGCCAACTTTTGTTTATCATAAATTTCCATTTGCATCTTGAAGAAGAAGGCACATCTAGCAGAATTAGACAATTTATCCTTGTGAGGGAAACAGGAGCTTGGAGCATGTTTCAAGAGAGATAATTCACATTCATTTTTTTAAAGTTAGGAAATATTTTGGACATAGAAAAGGAAACAATAATGTAATGGACACTCAATGTTCCCACCACTAGGTTCAAACAATTGTTAATATTTTACCATATTTATTTCAGATACTTATTTAGAGAAACAAAATGTGAGAGATTCAGCTGTAGCTGTCTCCCCTAAATCCCATCCTCCTTCCTTCTCAGAGGTAACCATTTCCTTGTAGTAGGTCGCTTTTCCATAATTTTGTTTCACATTTAGAAATGATATGCATTGTCTTGTATGCTTAAATGTGTATAAATGGCATTTTATGCTGTAAAATATACCCTTTGCAACTTTTTGTTTTACTTAGCTGTATTTTTGAGATTTATCTATGCTAATAAATTAGATCTGGTTCATTCATCATAACAACTGCTCTTTGTGTGACTATATCATAATTTATTCATCTGTGCTTATACTGATGGATATTTAGGTTCTTCCAGATTTTTTTCTTTTCTCTTTGGTGTTACAGATAATGCTGCATTAAACACTGTTGTACCTGTGTACTGTGCAAGAGCACTTCTAGAAGTGGAATTGATGGCTGACAGGAAATATTCATCTTCAACTTTACTGTTAGTTTTACTGCTAAGCTATCCTTCAAATCGGTTGCACCAATTTATAAAGTTGTGGATCAGAGGCATGTTAAGGCCTCTTCGTGGTTGCCCTAGGGTGTAATTCCCCAAGATGTTGTTTCTAGAGAGTTTAGGACAGCCATAGTGAAGACTACCTCCTATGGGATCACTATATTTATGCTAAATCTGGCGCTGCTGCTCAGAGACATGAAAAGACTTGCCTGGCATGGCTCCCTGTAGTCCCACGGCTGAGTCAAGGGAGCATAACTGCTGTGTGCCAAGTGGCTTGACCTGGAGAAGCTTGAGCCAGTTCCTAGGACGAGAGGCAGCAGTGACTGATCATGTAACTCAGTGTGCTTAGAGCTCCTTCAGATAAAAACAATCCTTGCAGAAGGCGGTGAGGGTCATGTAGATTCTTGTAAACAAAGTAAGAAAAGTCACTTTATGGTTTATGAGTCTTGACAAGAGGCACAAACTCAGCAGCAGCCGATTATGCTCTACATTATTCTGTATATTTTCTCTGTGTGCCCAAACCCTTCAGTTTGTTTTACTATTAAGTGGAGGAAGATGCAGGTTGTTTTTAAGAGCCTGAAGCTTATACAGTTTGGGGGGTATGTTTTAGGAAAAAATACAAAATTGCCAATATAAAATTAAGGTCTTGGTAAAACTGCCTCTCCTTTGGTGATGTTGTGAGGGAGAAGGAGGGGAAGGGGTATCTGTGAAGGTATTGCCAAGGCACCAGGCAGTGAGGAAGACGGAGGACAGAGGTGAAGAAGCAGTTATTAGGCACACATCAGGCCTGCACAAAGCTTAGGAGGTGACATGTTGGGAGGGCACGTGTGTGTGGATGCACAAGAGAGAGGAAGGGCGGTGTAGGAAAATCTGGCAGAGAGTGGTGTAAATGATGAGAAAAAATTAAACACTGTGATCTGAGAGAAAGTTTGTTACAATTTCTGTTCTTTTACATTTATTGAGGAGAGCTTTACTTCCAAGTATATGGTCAATTTTGGAATAGGTGTGGTGTGGTGCTGAAAAAAATGTATATTCTGTTGATTTGGGGTGGAGAGTTCTGTAGATGTCTATTAGGTCCGCTTGGTGCAGAGCTGAGTTCAATTCCTGGGTATCCTTGTTGACTTTCTGTCTCGTTGATCTGTCTAATGTTGATAGTGGGGTGTTAAAGTCTCCCATTATTAATGTGTGGGAGTCTAAGTCTCTTTGTAGGTCACTCAGGACTTGCTTTATGAATCTGGGTGCTCCTGTATTGGGTGCATATATATTTAGGATAGTTAGCTCTTCTTGTTGAATTAATCCCTTTACCATTATGTAATGGCCTTCTTTGTCTCTTTTGATCTTTGTTGGTTTAAAGTCTGTTTTATCAGAGACTAGGATTGCAACCCCTGCCTTTTTTTGTTTTCCATTTGCTTGGTAGATCTTCCTCCATCCTTTTATTTTGAGCCTATGTGTGTCTCTGCACGTGAGATGGGTTTCCTGAATACAGCACACTGATGGGTCTTGAGTCTTTATCCAGTTTGCCAGTCTGTGTCTTTTAATTGGAGCATTTAGTCCATTTACATTTAAAGTTAATATTGTTATGTGTGAATTTGATCCTGTCATTATGATGTTAGCTGGATATTTTGCTCGTTAGTTGATGCAGTCTCTTCCTAGTCTCGATGGTCTTTACATTTCGGTATGATTTTGCAGTGGCTGGTACCGGTTGTGCCTTTCCATGTTTAGCGCTTCCTTCAGGAGCTCTTTCAGGGCAGGCCTGGTGGTGACAAAATCTCTCAGCATTTGCTTGTCTGTAAAGTATTTTATTTCTCCTTCACTTATGAAGCTTAGTTTGGCAGGATATGAAATTCTGGGTTGAAAATTCTTTTCTTTAAGAATGTTGAATATTGGCCCCCACTCTCTTCTGGCTTGTAGGGTTTCTGCCGAGAGATCCGCTGTTAGTCTGATGGGCTTCCCTTTGATGGTAACCCGACCTTTCTCTCTGGCTGCCCTTAACATTTTTTCCTTCATTTCAACTTTGGTGAATCTGACAATTATGTGTCTTGGAGTTGCTCTTCTTGAGGAGTATCTTTGTGGCGTTCTCTGTATTTCCTGAATCTGAATGTTGGCCTGCCTTGCTAGATTGGGGAAATTCTCCTGGATAATATCCTGCAGAGTGTTTTCCAACTTGTTTCCATTCTCCCCATCACTTTCAGGTACACCAATCAGACGTAGATTTGGTCTTTTCACATAGTCCCACATTTCTTGGAGGCTTTGCTCGTTTCTTTTTATTCTTTTTTCTCTAAACTTCCCTTCTCGCTTCATTTCATTCATTTCATCTTCCAGGGCTGATACCCTTTCTTCCATTTGATCGCATCGGCTCCTGAGGCTTCTGCATTCTTCACGTAGTTCTCGAGCCTTGGTTTTCAGCTCCATCAGCTCCTTTAAGCACTTCTCTGTATTGGTTATTCTAGTTATACATTCTTCTAAATTTTTTTCAAAGTTTTCGACTTCTTTGCCTTTGGTTTGAATATCCTCCCGTAGCTCGGAGTAATTTGATCGTCTGAAGCCTTCTTCTCTCAGCTCGTCAAAGTCATTCTCCGTCCAGCTTTGTTCCGTTGCTGGTGAGGAACTGCGTTCCTTTGGAGGAGGAGAGGTACTCTGGATACCATCTCACACCAGTTAGAATGGCAATCATTAAAAAGTCAGGAAACAACAGGTGCTGGAGAGGATGTGGAGAAATAGGAACACTTTTACACTGTTGGTGGGACTGTAAACTAGTTCAACCCTTGTGGAAGTCAGTGTGGCGATTCCTCAGGGATCTAGAACTAGAAATTCCATTCGACCCAGCCATCCCATTACTGGGTATATACCCAAAGGACTATAAATCATGCTGCTATAAAGACACATGCACACGTATGTTTATTGCGGCATTATTCACAATAGCAAAGACTTGGAACCAACCCAAATGTCCAACAATGATAGACTGGATTAAGAAAATGTGGCACATATACACCATGGAATACTATGCAGCCATAAAAAATGATGAGTTCACGTCCTTTGTAGGGACATGGATGAAATTGGAAATCATCATTCTCAGTAAACTATCGCAAGAACAAAAAACCAAACACCGCATATTCTCACTCATAGGTGGGAATTGAACAATGAGAACACATGGACACAGGAAGGGGAACATCACACTCTGGGGACTGTTGTGGGGTGGGGGGAGGGGGGAGGGATAGCATTGGGAGATATACCTAATGCTAGATGACGAGTTGGTGGGTGCAGCGCACCAGCATGGCACATGTATACATATGTAACTTACCTGCACATTGCGCACATGTACCATAAAACCTAAAGTATAATAATAATAATAATAATAATAATAATAAAAGAAAAAAAAAATAAAAAAAAAAATAAAAAAAAAAATAAAAATCTTAAATGTCAAAAAAAAAAAAAAAAAAAAAAATTAAACATTAAAGGCAAAGTCCTATGTGAGATGAAAGAAGGAGGGATGTTGGCACCTGTGAGTATCCTGTGATATCCACTCATTGGCTCTGCTGCTACATAGAACCAATATGACCAGTAGTATACAAAGACAGGCCAATGGTATAGCAAAGTGCAGGGATGAAATACAAAGGAGATAAGGACCCACTCTCTGACACCCTTTGCATATGGGAGAATAAAGTCTACAATGGCTGGAATGAGACACCATTTTTGTTCTCATCAGTGGTTCACTTATCTCTGTGGTTTGTGGACAGTCTTGAAAAACTAGGTATTTGCACTAAAGAGATGTACATGGCAATACACAGACAACATTTCTTATAAAGTGTCAGGGGGAGCAAAGACTGCCCCTCATCCCCAAGGAAAGAAACCCAAATCCATAAACTAGTCTGTGGGTGCCAGGAAGGGAAAGGGTAGGGTCTTTGTGGAAATCCTCAGTGCAGGGGAGGAGATGGTGTGGACATGCGCCAGAGGTTTTCTTTCTCTAGAAAGTATGCAACTTTGAGTAAAGGCGGGTCATATTTTTTAAACCAAAAGTGAGGAACATAGTACAGTGAAGCAACAGAATATTTGAAACCCCAATTTTCCAGGTGCATTCTGGTCCCAGGAAAATACTTTTGGATGCCTGAGCTTCCTTGGAGAACACTAGAGAGGGATAGAAGATGCTAGGTTTATAAAGAAGCTACACTGGGATGGGCACTTTCATAAAATCATCTCAGTTAGTTTCCTCATTGTAATCCATGCAATGACCCTAGGAAGTAATATAATTATTCTGAGGCCTGGAAAGTTTTAATAATTTTTCCAAAGTTACCCTTGTTCATACATGGTAGAGCCTGGACTCTTCAGTAGGATCTGGTCTCCAGCTCTTGAGAAAAGGAGGATGATCACAAGAGTCTAGCCTTAGTCTGGGTCTGGTGTAGCAATGAAGAACTGCTTTTGGCTCCCTTCTATTACCTGTAACTTTGGAGGGAAAGGGAGAGGGAGATGGAGGGGGAGGGGTAGGGGAGGGGGAAAGGGAGGGGTAGGGGAGGGGGAAAGGGAGGGGTAGGGGAGGGGGAAAGGGAGGGGTAGGGTAGGGGAGGGGAAGGGGAAAGGGAGGTGAGGGGAGGGGGAGGGGAAAGGGAGGGGAGAGGAGGGGGAGGGGGAGAGGGAGAGGGAGAGGGAGGGTCAACACGTTTGCCTGTGATAGCTTGTATTTTCCTTGGAGAGCCCTCTGGGAGAAGAAAGTCTGTTCTGTGTGCTCAGGGGTGAGAGGAGTGCTGAGAAAATAACAGTGGGAACTTTATTCTGAGTGCTTGTGGCATGCCAGGCACTATTTAATTAATTTATTTTTAACTTTTAAAAACAAGTATAATACACATATAGAAAAAATATATATCACAAAAATTAAATGTGCTCAATAAATTAAAACAAGTATCTGCACAATCTCCACCAAGGTGAAGAAAGAGAACAGTCACCACCCCAGAAACCTCTCTCATGCCCAGTCCTCTATATTCACACTAGAACTTTCCTCAGTGTCAACCATTACTTGACTTTTAATGCTACAGTTTAGTTTTGCCTGGTTTTGAACTTTATCTAACTAGAACCATACAGTATTTTTTTCTTTTGTGTCTGTTTTCAAGTCACTCATTCATGTTGTTAAAAATACTTGTAGTTTACACATTTTCATTGTTGTATAATATCCCATCATACATATACATCATACTTTATACATTTTACTGTTGATGGGCACTTAGATTGTTTTCAGTTTTAGCTATTACAAATAAAGCCACTATTGAATATTCTTGACCATGTCTCTTGATACTCCTATGCGTGCATTTCTGTTGGGTATGTGGCTTGGTTACAGGATATGAGTACTTTCATCTTTAATACTTAATGCCAAAGTATTTTCCAAAGTGGCTGTACCAATTTATGCAACAGTGTATGAGAAATTCTGTTGCTCCAAATGCTTGTCATTGCTAATTATTTGTAGTCTTTTAAATTTTGGCCATGCTGGTAGAAATGTAGAGCTACTATCTCATTGTGGCTTTATTTTACATTTCCATAATGACTAATGGGGTTGAACAACTTTTCCTATTTATTAGTCATTTGGGTATTATCCTTTATGTCTTAGTTCATTCTTGCTGCTATAACAGGAATACCTTAGATTGAATGATTTATAAATAATAGGAATTTATTTCTCATAATTCTGGAGGCTGGAATTCCAAGATCAAGACACTGGCGGATTTCACGTCTGGTAAAGGCTCGTTCTTTGCTTTCAAAAATGGTGCCTTGTTGCTGTGTCCTCATATGGTGGAAGGGAGAGATGGGCAAAAGAGTCCAACTAGTTCCCTTGAATCTTTTATGAGGGTACTAATCCCATCCATGAGGGCAGATCCCTCATGATTTAATCACCTTCTAAGATCCCATCTCTTAATACTATCACATTTTGTCTTAGGTTCCGATATATGAATTTTAAGTAGGGGACATACCCTCAAACCATAGAAGTTTGTAAAGTGCCTGTTCAAATTTCATGCGCATTTATCTATTGGGCTATTTCTTAAATTCTGAATGTAAACCCTTAGTCAGTTATATAAATTGCTAATAATTTCTTCCACTTTAAGTTTTCGATTTTAGTGGATTTTATCAATCTTTTTCTTTATGGTTGATGCTTGTTTTCCTCCTGTTTAAGAAATACATTCTTCCTCACAGTCATGAAAATATTATTATATTAATATTTAGAATCTTTATTTTGCTTTTCATATTTAAAGTTATATTCTTCTTGAAATTGATTTCTTTATATGGTATGAGATAAGAGTTAAATTTATTTTTTTCCATATGGATATCCAGTCAACTCAGTACCAGTTATTAAAAATATCATATTTTTTCCAGTATATTGCACTGCCATCTTTGTCACAAATCAAGTGTTCCTAGATGTGGGGGTTTTGGAAGTGCTATTTTATTCCATTTGTCTTGTTTGTTTATGCTTGCACAAATACTACTCTTAATTTTTGTGGTTTTATAGTGCATTTGATATTTGAGGAAAAATTTTCCCCATTTGTTTGTCTTTGTCAAGCGTCTTTATTATCCTTGGTTTTTGTATTTCCATACATGTTTTAAAATTAGCTTGTTAAGTTCCACCAAAAAAATTCCTACTGAGGCTGGGCGCAGTGTCTCACGCCTGTAATCCCAGCACTTTGGGAGGCTGAGGCGGGCGGATCACGAGGTCAGGAGTTTGAGACCAGCCTGGCCAACATGGCGAAACCCCGTCTCTACTAAAAATACAAAAATTAGCTGGGCTTGGTGGCAGATGCCTGTAATCCCAGCTACTCGGGAGGCTGAGGCAGGACTCAGGAGGTGGAGGTTGCAGTGAGCCAAGATTGTGCCATTGCACTTCAGCCTAGGAGACAAGAGCAAGACTCTGTCTCCAGAAAAAAAAAAAATTCTACTGAAATTTTTATTGGAACTATGTTGAATTTACAGATCAGTTGCAGAGACTGATAACTTTACAATATTTGTTTTTCCAAGCCATTGAACATGGATTATTATTCCATTTATTTAGGTCTTCTTCAATTGATCGCAATGATGATTTATATCTTTCTCTGTGAAAGGCTTGCCCATTTTTTATTAGAATAATTTTGGGGTATCTAATATTTTTAATGGTTTCATAAATGGCACCCCCTTTTAAATTGGGGTTTAATTTGTAAACAGTAAAATGCATAGATATTAAGTATGCAGTTTGATGGGATTTTGACAATACTGTACATTTATGTATACTAGATATGTATAAGATATATAAATTTTCATGACCCCTGAAAGATTTCTTTTCTTTCTTTGAGTCAATCCCTCCTCCCTCCCTCCTCAGAGGTAACCACTGTTCTATGTTCTTATTTCTTTCACTATAGATTAGTTTTGCCATTCAAAATGTCATATAAGTGAAATCATGCAGTATGGACTCTGTTGTGTCTGGCTTCTTCAATTCAGCATATATCTTGAGGTTCACCTATATTGTATGTATCAGTAGTTCTATCTTGTATTTTGCTTAATAGTGTTCAGTTGCATAGATGTCTTATAATTTGTTTTTACGTTCTCCTATTGATGAAAATATGGATTGTTTCTAGTTTTTGGCTATTACAAATAAAGCTTCACTGAACATTCTCGTATAAGTCTTTGTGGGGACATATGTTTTCATTTCTTGTGGGAAAATACCTAGAGATGGAATAGCTGGGTCGTAGGTAGGTGTATATTTAACTTTATCAGAAACTACCATATGTATTTCCAAAGTGAATATACAATTTGACATTCCCACCAGCAATATTTGAAGTTTACTTGTTACATATCCTCACCAATATTTGGTATTGTAATTGTTTTTAATTTTAGTCATTCCAGTGGACGTGTTGATATCTTATTGTGGTTTTAATTTTGTTTCTCTGATGGCTAATGATCTTGAGTATCTTTTCATATACTTACTAATCATTTACAGATCATCATTTGTCAAGTATATATTCAAATCTTTTGCCCATTTAAAGAAAAATGGATTGTTTATATTTTTATTGTTGAGTTGCAAGTGTATCAAAAATATATTCTTAACATGTCCTTTGTCAGAAGTTGTGAATATTTTCTCTCAGTCTGTCTTGCTTTTCATTTTTTTCATAGTGCCTTTTGATGAGCAGAAGTTTTTAAATTTTGCTACAATTAATTTATCAAGTTTTGTCTTTTATAATTACTACTTTCTGAGTCCTATCTTTTTTTAGTTATCTAACCAAAGATTGCAAAGCTTTTCTCCTATGTTGTCTTCCAAAAGCTTTATAGTTTTAGCTTTTGCATTTAGTTATGTAATCCATCTATAATCCATTTTATGTATGGGTTGAGGTTCTTTTTTTCAGATACAGTAGGCAATTTTTCTAGCACCATTTGTTAAAAAGATTTCCCTTTCCTCATTCATCTGTTTTGGCACATTGGTAAAATATTAATTGACCATAAAATATGGGTCTATTTTTGGACTCTGCTTATTCTATTGATCTAGTTGACTGTTTATCTTTATGCTACAACATCACAGTGAGTTTATAATAAGTCTTGAAGTCAGGTAGAGTAAGTTCTCAGAGTTTGTTTTTTTGAAGATTGTTTTGATTATTAATGTTTCCATATAGATTTTAGAATCAGCTTGTCAATTTCTAAAAAAAAATGTCTTTGAGGATTTTTATCGAGATTGTATTAAATATACAGGTCAATCTAAGGGAAACTGACAAAATATTGAGTCTTTTAAACCATGGACATGGTATACTTCTGTATTTATTTAAAACTTCATTACTTTCTTTCAGCAATGTACAATAGTTTTTTATATGGGACTCTTCCACATGTGGCTTCAGATTTATCTTTGAATGTGTTATGTTTTTGATGCTATTATCAATAATACTTATAATTTCATTTTCCATTTGTTTTGCAAAAAATAAAAATACAACATATTTCAAAAATATTTTGAACTTATTTATTAATTTGTTATCTACTGCTGTGTAACAAATTACCTCAAAACTTAGCAGCTTAAAAAAATACAAGTATTTATAATCTCACAGTTTCTGTGGGTCAGAAATCCAGGAATGACTTAGCTGGCTCAAACTCTCTCATGAGTGGCAGTCAACTGTTGGCCAAGGCTGCAGTTGAATCACAGATTCAACAGGGGCTACAGAATATTCTTTCAAGGTCACTCACATGGCTGTTGGCAGGAGGCTGTAGTTCCTTATCATGTAGTCATCTGCATAAGACTACATGTGACATGGCAGCTGGACTTCCCTGGAGTAAATGATCTGAGAAAGAGAGAGGAAGATAGAGTACCCATGGCAGAAGTTGCATAACCTAATCTCAGAAATGATATGCTATCATATCTACCCTATACTTAGCCAGACAAACTTTGGTACAATATGGAAGAGGGCCACAAAAGGATGTGAATGCGTGGAAGTGGGAACCATCCTAGAATATCCTGGAGTCCAGCTACCATAGTCTGTTCTCCAGCCCCCAATAACTCATATCTCTCCCACATGCAAAATGTACTCGTCCCATCCCCAGACCCACAAAAAATTTATCCCATTACAAAATCAGCTCAGAGTTCAGAATTTCATCTTCTAAATCAAGTCCAGGTCCTCAGACATAGTTCCCTAAGCACAACTCCATGAGTACAGTTCTTCTCAGTTTGTAGACCAATGAACTTAGGAAACAAGTTATCTGTCCCCTGCACACCCAACATACAATGGTGCCATAGGTAGAGGACAGCCAACATAGACACTCCTGTTTAAAAAGGGGGAAACTGAGGCACAAAAGAATCACTGGTTCATATCAATTCTGAAATCCAGCCAGATAAATGTTGTAAGTTCTATTAGAACTCAATCCTACTTCTGCCTGAAAATTACTCTATAGCTCTTGGTTTTGTTCTCTAGGTTCTTGGTTCCCTTTTGACTCATCCTTCCTTTCATTACTCATGAAAGGTGTAATGTATTTGCAGCTGAGTGATTTTTTTTCAGCCTATTTCTCGCTTATGGAAGTTGGAGGATTCAAAAGTTTCTTTTCATTTTATACCATCTCTGTCACTTTCAATCTGTGTCATGAGTATACCCGGTGATATAAGTCTCTCAAAATCTCTGTGGTCCTCCTGTGAATCCCACTGGGGTTTGCTTCATTAGACAAATTTACACCTACAGATATCTTTGAGATAAATCCTCTCCATGTAAATCTTCTGTTGAGAAGGGTAAGGAACTTAAGCTTTTTAGAACCCTTATTATTTTATATATAGGTGCTGTGAAGCAAAATTTAAAGTCTTTAGCGGGTATTTTGTCTGACTTAACATATTCTGAAAAACCACCTTTTAACTTAAAAAAGCTTCTAAAAAAGGATTTTATAGTTACACCCTTGGCTTCATCTTTAGAACATTGTTTCTACAGGGTGTCCTGGATTTGACCTTTGCTTGGGAGCAATTTCTTAATTTTAGTATTGTCTGCCATCTGGAGAGCCTTTGAATCTTCACAACCAGCCAGATCCCATCTTCTTTTGGTTTAATAGTGCTTTCCTTAGCTTCTGTCTCTCCTTTCACATATTAATATAAGCAGCCACAAGAAACCAGATGGCACCCTCAACACTCTGGCTGGAAATCTTAGCTAAATTTTCTACCTTTCACATTACTGCAGGAGACAGTGCTGCTAAACTTTCTGCCATGGCATAACAAGGAGCTCCTGTCTTCAAATTTCCAACAAGATTTTCCTTTTTTTTTTTTTAAGACCTCACTAACAACCTCTTTAAAGTCTAATTTTACTAACCGCGTGTTCGAGGCAATTTAGGATTTCATTAACGTTTTCCTTAAAGTCTGTATAGCCATTCCATCTTCTGCTCACTCTCTGGTACAAATGCCACTCCTGCATTTTAGATTTTTGTTATGCTAGCACCCCATTTCCAGGCACTAAAATTTGTATCGGTAGATATAGTAGAAAGTAGACATTTTTAGGTTATTAAATGGTGAGTCATTTGACTCACCAAGAAAAAACATATAAAGGAGAGATGCCTTGGCATATACTGCTTCTTTCAATGGATGGTCCTCTGGTTCCATCTAGAGTCCCTGAGGTAGTGTGAACCAGACCTGCAAAACTCTAGTGGCCTTGGGAGGAGTTGATGATATGGAAAAATCTAGGTCAGTGCTAAGTGTTTAAGAACACACACACACACACACACACACACGTACATACACACGCACAGAAAGAGAGAGAGAGAGAGAGAAACCTAGACTGATCTCATATTACAGATGAGGAAGCTGTGATTCAGAAGGGTAAAGTGACTTGTCCAAGGTCACCATGGCCAATTAATAGTTGAGACAGGAATAAAACCAGTTCTTTTAATTTTCTCCAGTGTTCTTTGCAGGTACCGTATGGCCTCAGGCTACCATCATGTTGCATGCCTTCAACAAAGCATCTCTGCCTGAGAGCTCTCAGTGGCAGTGCATGGGAAGAAAACAAAGGGAAGAATGTTGGAGTTTCCTGTTAGAATTTCCTGTTAGAATATTTTACACTCTGAAGTAAGTCAGCTTACTAATGCTTGGACAACTAATGGTGCTCATGGGAAACTTTCCATTGAGAGTCTGAAGATCTGAGAAATTCACTATGACATCTTCAGATACAAAAGGGCAGAGGAAGCTCCCTGGCTCCTTCTCTTGTCTTTGTTTTGGTTTCAGCAGTGATGAAGCAGGAATCTTCAAAAACAGTTTTAATTTTCTTGTTTACTTTTTTCTTTGGAAATAAACTTTTCATCCCATGTTAACAACAACAACAAAAAACTGGATTCTGGACAATTTGGTTCAACTGCCTCGATGAATGGTCATAAGTGAAAATCAGCCAGTGAACTCTCAGCAGCTCCTGACTTAGAGTTCCAGCTGCCTACTGGACTTTAGGACACTGGCTCATGGACACCTGAAACTCAACATCTTCCTAACTCAACTTGTTATCTTTCTTTCTGTACCTGCTCCCACTCTTGCATTTTTAAATGCAAGAAAAAAGTGTTGAAAATTTTATTTTCAACGAAAAAATAACCAAGAAAATTAAAACTGTTTTTGAAGATCCATGCTTGTATTTTAGTTGCCCAATACAGAAACTTTGGAATTTTCCCTTTTACTTAGACCAAATTCTTTAGAATCTAATTCAGAAAATATTTCTTGAATCTACCCTTTCTTTATATCCCTACTGCTACTACCCTTTTTATGTCTCAATTTGTGCATTCACCTATGAATGGTGTTTATTGCATGTCTATACTATGTAGCACAGGCAATCTGCTCTGTGCTAGGATACAAAGGTGAACAGGACATGATACTTGGGAGCAAGAAACTTAACTCTGTGTGAGGGGTAAAGAAGGAGACAAAAACAAATAATGATGGCAAAATATGATCTTTTTTTACATATGCCATTTTTCTCCTGATCCATTGCAATAGATTTTGACCTCTTTCTGCCTTCTTTCTCTCCCTTTTTATCCATTCTCTTCATTGCTATCAGAATTACCTTCCTAAAATACAGACTGGATCATGATCACAGTCATCTTTGCCTCCCTGTTGCCTAAAGAATGAAAGCTCTAGTCCTCAGTATGTTGGTTAAGGCCTTTACAAGAAGGCCCAAATCTACCCGTCCACCTCTCCATTCTCTCCCCTCTAGCATTGAACACTATGCTTTAGCCACATATAGACTGCTAGTAGGTCTCCAGTATGCCTCATAAACTCTCACATATCTGCCTTTTATTTTCCTGTCCCTTTAGTCTTGAATGCCCTTCAAATCTCATTCACCATCTGGCTAGTTCTTACTCATCTTCCAACTCTTACTCATCATTTAAGACTCACCTTCCTCAACTTCCCTACCCTGAGGCAGAATTAATTACATCCTCCTTTGATATACCATAATTATATAATTTATTTCATTATATTATAGATAATTTATAGATGCTGAAACCCTCTTACCACCTACCATAGTTCTCAGTATATGTTGAATGATTAAAAAATATAAAATATTGAAAATATACAGTGCGCCACTGTAGGAGGTGTTCTTATTTTTACTGGTAATGCCATTGTGAAAAAATAAAAATACTCAGAGTCCCCAAGTGCCTTTCCAGGGTAATAAAAATTCCTGCATTTGGAAATCAAAGGAAGTTTCCATGTCTTTTTTTACCCTGTCTCTTTCACGTAAAGTTTGGGGATACAGGATGAGACATTTCTGTTAGGTTATATTGAGTTTACAAGATATAAGATGGGACTAAATGACCTCAAGGATTCCCATCAGAGAAGTACGCAGTGGTGACAGTGGATTCCTCAGGGATGCGGGAGGTCAGGAGAAAGTCCCACTTTCACTTCATGGATGCGGCTGAAGTTCTTTCACAATCTGTTTCATGGTGCTGGTGGTGAGGTATATGCGAATGTGTGTGTGGCAATACTTGGAGATAGTTTGAAACTTAGACATGACATGACCTCGACATGACTCACTAGTTGCTGTCAGCGCATCTTCCCTAATAACTTGATGAGTAAGTGGCAAAATATCTGGCCTAAGCTCTTTTTCCTACCAAACCCTGCTTTGAGAATGCAAACAGGATGCTTCAGAAAAGAATATGCTCCACATTCAATTAGATAAAGATTTCTCATACATTTGGGAAAAATCACTCAGAAAATTTTCAGCCCTTATTACAGATTAATCCCCAGAATTTCGTTTTATAGAATATCCACTATTTCAAAACATTTCCCATAGGGAATTCTATCAATGGGTAGGAAGTCTCCAGAAGGTTACAGATAGGAGCTGGAATTCTGTCCTTTTTTTTTTTTTTTAAAAAAAAAACAACTAAATTTCCAAGAACTAGACCAGATGATCCCTAGACGTGGTTTAGTGTTTTGTGTTTTCAGGCTTTTAGTATGTTGGTGCTGGAAGGGACTTAAGGGAACATCTGGTTCAGGCCCCTCACTTTACAAATGGTATCAGGAAAGTTAATGGCTTTTTAAGGTCATCTAGTGTATCAGGAGTGGAGCTAGGTCTAGGACTCTCAGGCCCTCTAACCCCTAGCCAATGGATCATCTTTCCTCCATGCCAAGTTAGACACAAGGCAAATTGCTATACAAGATGAAGAGAAATTTTAAAGAAATGCAGGCCTTTCAACACCTTGAGTATGGATGTGTACCACTGTTTTCCTGAGACCTGAACTTCACTGTAGGACCACCTCTCAAAGGGAGACTTACAAGAGACTTCTGCTGCCAGCCCTTGTCTTGCACATCATCTTAGAGGACCTGGAGATGTTGATGTGGATAATGGATCAATATTTAACTTATTTAACTTAGATTTTAGGGGCAGGTTAATTCAATGAACTTAATTGGTATTTGCTCTGTCCTCCCATAACAAACAAGAATCTCTAGCACATCTCCAACTTTCAGCCTCCTTTATCCCTTAATCATTAAAAACTGCTTCCTACTCCCCTGTGAGTGAGTCCTGCTTCCCTCTCTTTCTAGCCAGTTCAGGCCCACTCCCACCCTTGCTGGTCCTCAATGGGACGCTTCACCTGAGCCCATGGAGCCCTGGTTCTATTAAGGACATATTCCCCTTAACCTTTCCCTAAAGCCCTTTTTCTGCTTCCTTACCACAACAGACTTGCCTTTTCCCTGGATACTGTTCTTGCAATCTTGTTCCACAGAGATTTTCCTTCTTCCATTCCCAGTGGAATAAGGAGGGTGGGTAGAGTGGGTTTCTTCATTTCTTTCAAATTGTGCCCGTCAGTCATCCTCAGGCAATCTCAATACATTTACTTTTATTTTGAGGTTTATTAGTGGCTCACTAAGCCTTCTCTAGGAGTCTATTTTTTCCTATCTCTTTAAACCTTGAACAAATACTTCCACTTCCTCAGGCTTTGTAGATAACCTCAGTCTTTCTTTTGGAGAACACTGAGGCTTTTCCTTCTATTTCAAAGTTTTGATGTATTTTCACCCTTTAAAAAAGTCTTTCCTCCTGTTTCAGAGAAAAAAGCCAAAACTTTAAGGCCAACTTCCCCATGGTTCCTGGATTCTTGCCCCTTCTTGCTCTTGGACATCAAGACCCACATCTCTGAATTGCATATCTTGGTATTTTCTTTTCACTGCATGCAAACTTTCCTCCCCCATATGCAACGGAATTATCTAAGGTATTTCAAAATGCAGTATCTTTAGTCTCTTCCAAAAGAGTGCTGTCCAGCTAGTGCTGTATCCCCAGTGGCTAAATAAAATTCTTTGGATCTGGTTCCTTTATCCAGATTCAAAGATTTGGATTATAGGTTTCAGGTTCCAAGGTAATTCTTAAGCACAATAAATGTGAGCCTAGAATCATGTGCAGATTTCTCTTACAAAAAATAACCATCCTGTATTAGCTACCTATTGCTGTGTAATGAATTATCCTACAATTTGGTGGCTTAAAACAACACTAATTATCTCAGTTTTTTGTAGGTCAGGAGACAGCATGTGGCTAAGCCAAGTTCTCTGCTCCCAGGTGTCTCACAGCAGCAGAGTGCTGGCTGTGGTGGCTGTCCTTGTCAAGGCTCAATGAGGAGAGGATCCGCTTCCAAGCACATTCATGTGGTCTGGCAGCTTTCAGTTCCTTGTGGGCTGCTGGTCTGAGGGCCTTATTTCTTTCATGGTTGTTGGCTGAAGGTCATTCTCAATTCCTTACTATGTGGGCCTCTCCTTAGGGGAGCTCATAACATGGCAGCTTGCTTCATCTGAGTGAGTAAAACTGAGAAAAACTAGAGAAATGGGGAAAGAAGGAGAGTGCAATCAGACAAAAGTCATGGTCTTTCATAACCCAGTCTCAGACATGTCATCTCATTCCTTTTGCCATGTTCTATTTATTATAAGTGAATCACTAGGTCTGGCCCATACACAAGGGGAGGAGATTAAACAAAGATGTGAGCATTGGGAGGAGGATTATTGGGATCGTTTTAGATGCTGACTGCCATATACCTCAACCCCAAAATCTTTTCCTTAAATGCTGCCCATTTAAGGCATCAACCTAGTTTTCTCCTTGTATTTAGCACTCAGCTTTCTCTGGAGCAGAATATGAACTGGTAGCCTTCACTCCTAACCTCATACTCTCTCCTTAACCTATCCCATTGTGGCTCCCACTCTCACCACTTTGCATCACTATTTTCTTGATTCTAAGTGAACTCCTGACTGCCAAGTTCTTCTTTCCTCCTCCTCTAGCTGGTCTCTTTCAGCATTGGATTGCCCCTTTTTTCTTAAGATTCTCTCCTCTTTGGCCTCCATGATATTCACCTTTGTTTACTCTTCTACTGACTCCTGCCCCACAATTTTGACCAGTTATTACACTATTCTGTACATATTATTTGTATGTGAATAGGACATATTATCTGAGGGAGATCCAAAAATTTTTGGGACCAGCTCAATATTTCATGGGGACAGAGAAATGACAGGTCTACTAAGCCTGTTTGGAAAGACAGTAAGAGAAAAATAAGATTGCTTTAAAAATGCACACTATCACCTGTCAAGGAGACTTGATCAAATTCAGTGTGGTACTCTGGATGGGATTCTGGAAGAGGAAAAAGACGCTAGGTAAAAACTAATGAAATATGAACAAAGTAGGCACTTTACTTAACAATAAGTAATCAATATTGTTTCATTAATAACAAATGTACCATACTTATGTAAGATGTTAAAAATTGGAGAACTTGAGTGTGAGGTATACAAGAACTCTGTACTCTGTTCATAGTTTTTCTGTTAATCTAAAGCTGTTATAAAATTAAAAGTTTATTTTTTAAAACATGTCTTAACAAGTTCCACTCTTTGTGAAGAAAGGTCACACTAGTATTATGGGCATTTATATATATGTCTCATGTCTCTACAAGATCCTGCCTTCAGGTTTGTGATCACCTTTGTAATCCTTAGAACTAAGCCCAGGGCATTGCATGGTCTGCAAGTAATTGTTGAATGAATGAGTGAATGATTGTGAAATACCAGAGTGAACTCTTGGACAGGACGTTCTGTAAGGACATAATTAACCTGATTGAAGCCAAGGATAATGGGAATGATTTACTGGCCTTTGTCTTCAGTTCATTCGGTTCAACCAAACCTCTAAAGTGGCCTGTTTCCACTTTCTTCTTCAAATTACATGTTCCTGCTCTGTTTTTATCTCTGTCACTTCCTTTTCTTTCTTTCCTTTTTTTCTCTCTATTATTGTTTCTTTTACTGTGGTGCACTTTCCACCCATTTTGACCCAAACAATAGTTATCCTTCTTAATGTGTTGTGGTCTAGTGGAAAGCTTCTTGAGCGTTAGTGATGAGCTCAGATTGAAGGACATGGAGAACAAAGACATTTGGCTGTGGATGCATGCCACCCAGGTAATCAAGATCCTGGATCCAGCTCTGTGCCACTTCCCATGGAATTACTCAAAATTGACTTGTCTTTACTAGCATTAGACAATTAGACTTAATCCCCAAATTTCATCTTTTTGGAACAATTGTTTTGATTTCCATTAGCTACTGTTTTAGTGTTTGCTCATGGATATGGTTGTCAAATAGAGAGGAAAGTCTCGTCTTTAATGATCACTCATGGAGCTCCCATCTCCACATGATACCAAACGTTTGTGTATTTAGAAATATCTGGATGATTGGCCACATTTTTCTGCTTCTTTATCCTTCTCCTCTCTCTCCAAGCACATTCTCTTCTCCTTCTCTTCCATCCTCTCCTCCTCCTCTTTCTTCACCTCTAGATAAATGGCTTGCTTATTCATGGACTTGGGTTTTCCTGGATCTTGCTAAGTGTCCTCTTTCTGTTTCTTTCTTCATGAGTCAAGCAGACAAACAAAACATACCATCCTCTGTAAAGGAAGCTAGTGCTATTGGCTGATGCTCAAAAGGATGGATGGGTGTCAGATGGTTTCTAGTGGCTTTAATCAGCTGTCCAGGGTTTAAGTCCAGTCTGTTATATGAGAACAAATGCAGTTAATTAGACCACAAGGTTTTGACTTTGGCCACACTATTTTCTGATCCTCTGACTTAACTGGTTATAGATTACAATTTTAAAATGCTTGTATTTTTATAGTGCTTCATGGTCTTCAAGAACTTTATCTCAGTCTCACAGTCTTTAGACATCATTCTTGCAGGAATCCTAGTTCTCAGGTTTTCAATCCAGCATGGTACTGGATGGAAAGTGTCACTGTAGCATACTGGCTGTTGGGAGAGAACTAAGCTTGGAGTGGGCTTCCTTGGACTGTGTTTCAGAGTGGTGAAGGCTAACTGTAAGGCCCAGGGAGGAATTTATGACACTTAATGGAAGCAGGGACTGCATCTGCCCTTTTAATGCTCTATCCTGGTACCCAGAACAGTGCATGGCAGCAAGTATGCACCCAGAGAAAGTTGGCACATCTCTTATTCTTGTTGGAGGTGAGAGCAGGAAGCTAAAATGGGCAGAAGGTGTAGTTTACTCTCATCATCCATGTCCCAAAATATAGGCTTTGGTCAACAGTCTTGGGGAAATTGTTGTTCTCAAATTGCTTCTATTTGTAGGAGAGGGATGGGCTTGGCTCCATTCCCACGTCCTTCTTATGTTGACAAGGTGATGAGTTGTTAATTAGATTAGCCACAATCCTAGACATAGAGCCACATTTACCAGTGGACAAGATTTGAAGGACAACAGACTGGTGTGTTTGCCAACCCACACATGTTTGTGGGGGCTCATCTTGTGGTTTTCCATGACTGGCCAGAAGGTGGTAAGACCCTTAAGCCATCGGACTAGACCAGGAAGCTCTGCAGTGGAGTTTCAGGCCCAAACCATTTAAATGGTTATGTAGTGGTATGTTGGTTTTCTCTTTGCCATTTTTCCTCATGTTCACATCTTTCCTGGAAACTCACCAAAAGGAGGGGTGGCTGAGTCAAAGCAGGTCTTGGATACTCCTTGGGCAGGACTCCCCTCCCAACTAAGAGCTCTCAACCTCACCCAGGTTTCTAATGGAATCACTATTGGAGGTGCTATTCTCCCACTGCTCTGTAGTGTCACTTTAACCTGATACAAACATCAGTCACCAATGAATACCTCTGTGTGTAGAAGATCTCACAGAGTATTCGTCCACTTATTCTCTCCTTTTTCTCCCATCTCCAGGCTTGTTTGCAGTAGCTTCTGGAAATAAGCAGTCTATTAGTTTCCTGTGGCTCCTGTAGGAAATTGCCACAAACTTGGTGGCTTAAAAACAGTTTTTATTTCACAGTTCTGGAACCTGGAAGTCCAAAATCAAGGTATTGGCAGGGCTGTGCTCCCTCCAGAGGCTCTGAGGGGTGCATCGCTCCATGCCTCCTGAGCTTCTGGTGGCTGCCAGCATTCCTTGGCTGGTGTTCGCATCACTCCAATCTTTGCCTCTATCTTCACATGCCATCCCCTCTCCAGTGGGTGTCAAATATCTTTCTGTTTCCCTCTCAAATATATATAGTGATGACATTTAGGGCCCATCTAGATCATCCAGGATGATCTCTCCATTTCAAGATCCTTGACTTAGTCACATCTTCAAAGATTCTTTTTCCAAATAAGGTAATATTTATAGGTTCTAGGGACCAGGACCTGATAACTTTGGGGCCCCCTATTCAGCCCACTACAAGAAGACTCTAGAATTTTGCTTTCACTTCTTTTTCTGTATAAATGCCCTATATAAAGAGAGCAGCATGTCCACAACTAAATTTCTTTGAACAGGCTAAGCCCCCAGGTTTTGTTCTTGGGTATGGTGCTGGTAATGCCTTGCTAAAGGACAAGTGGCCTCTCACTTCTTCCAGTTGTTGCAACTTATTCTAAATTATAATAGAAACACAACTTTTAGCTGTGACCGCAGGACGTCCATGCAGGGTCTACATTACACCAACATCTGGATGAAAAGCAAAAAACAAACAAACAGAAAAACCCCAGCCAATTAACCAGATGCTTCTTTCCAAGCATCTAGATGTTTGGCTCTCGTATTTGGGGTGCAGGAAACTTCACAGGCAGTCCTGAGTAAAGAAGAGGCAAGTTTCCCTTCACCCAGATGGGACAGGACTGAGGGAGATGATGAGGCCAGTCTGCTGGGCAGGGGGCAGGGTTGTTGGTGGTCTCGAGTTGAGGGCCCACCTTCAGCAGTGGGTGAGATGAAAGGGAAGAAGGTGAAACTTCTAAATTGTGTCCAGGAACTTGGAGTGGAGGTGGACTCTGTGGAGAATGAAGACAGAACTAGCTGCAAATGTGAGCTCCTGGCCCCTCTGAGCAGCCATATTAAAGATCAAAGGGACAAAGCCTGTGCATTCCAGATGGAATCAGGCAGCAAAGCACAACTATGAAAGCATTCTCGGCTGTCATACCCTCAAGTGCCATGAGCGGGCTCTTTGCTCAGCACTCTGAGTTCTACCTATTGAGTCAAGAAAGCTCCTTTTAGTCTTCACAGGGTCAGGGCTGTGGCAGGGAAGATTTTCAGTGCAATCAAAACAAGATGCTTCAGTGCAGTGGCTCCTCTCTGCTTCCCTGGGGACAACTGGGGGCCTTTGGGAATAGAAGAATGGGGTGGGGGAACTCGGTCTCCTTGGTTTCTGGCCTTTTGAGAGCAATTTAACAAATTCATATTTAGGCCAGGTCTTTTTGAACAGTCACCTGGTTGACAGCCCATTTTCTCTTTGGGGCCTTTCTGAGAGCTTCAGATTCCAGGCTCCTGGTCAGAGTGTTCTTGACCAAAGGAGAGCAGAGAAGTTGCTTGGGTCTGAGCCTCCAGGCCTTTTTTTCTGGGATGATGGTGTGATTTCTCCTTGTCTCAAATGACAGCAACTTCTATTACTCCCCCTCCCTGCCCACAGTGGTTAGCTTGGATGTTAGATTGGCTAGCATATGCAGGCCATGTCAACTTGGTAATAGCTCAGCCAAAACTAACATCCACATGGGCCACTGGCATCAGTGTAACTGGGTATTAAGAGATAAGCTCTGAACTTAGTGGCTCTGCCATTTACTAGCTGTGTGACCTTGGACCTTGGCTTCTTCCTCTGAAATGTGTGATGATAATGCCCACCTGTTAAACTCTTTGGGAGCACTACATGAGATAAATTTTGTAAAGCACTAGCTCTGTGGCTGGACTATAAATATGATACTCAATAAATGCTATTTTTATTGATTGTAAAAATACTTCTCAGAGAAAGCCCATTTTTTCCTCTTTTTTTTGTGCTTCCCTCCATTTGCCTTCCTTCTAGGATTCTACATCTAGTAACCAAAAATTAGAGGGAGAGAAAGAGAGAGAGAGAGAGAGAGACGCCATGACACCATGGATTCTTCCAAGGGCCCTCTCACCCTGGCTGGAAGCTAATTTGTAAAGCAGTTATGGGTCACCCATGCTCTGAGGCAATTAATTATTTTTAGAAATTTCTAAATTCCAACTAAAGAAAAAATTATGAGCCACTATTATGATTCCCAGGTAGAGTTAAATCCAATTGCTGTGTTAGTATGTCTTTCCTACAAAAAGTCGTGGTGCCAGATCTTTGGATCAAGCTGCTGCGTATTCTCTTCACTCTCCACCTTTATCTTACCCTATCTCCTTCCTGAGGCTCAGGTTTCCAGTTTTTCTGATACTTCAAACTTATTCTTTACATGTGGGTCATGGTCATGCCTATCTGATTTTGGAAATCTTAATGAAGCAGAATCCCTTGTTCATAGTAGGTGCTCAGTGAAATTAGATTAAATAGTTTAGCTTGTTTTCAAGGCAGCCTATGAGTTTTGTTAGCAACCTTCTTTCTTCATGAAAGGAAGGATGTGCTCATGACTATCTGTAAAGTTAGTGCGTGATTGCCCAGGTGGGGTGGTTTAGAGGTGCAAGCAAAAGCCCCCCCACTTATATATAGAGCCCAACTTCACCTGCCAGCTAGAATAGATGGTGTATGAGCTTTAGAGTCCACATCCTGGCTTCCAAAACCAGCTCCACTGTGCACTGTGTGGCCTTGGGCAGGCTCATATCCTGAGGACCTTGGTTACCCCATCTATAAAATAAAGATAGTGATATATATCTCAAAGGTGCTGATAAAGCTTAAATGGAACAAAGTAATGTATATGCCTGAACATAAGTGAGAATTTATCCAAACGATTCCAAGGAAGAAACCTTGTATTTGAGACTGCCCAAAGACTGGAATATAATGGGGAACTCTCTCAATTAGGTTATTTTGAATAATAAGGTAGTGTTTGGGTAAGGCCCAGCCTGAAACAATCTTAATGCCCATTTGAGGGGCTTTAGAGATTTTTAGATAGAATCTATGGGGGAAAAAAAAGGACAGTAATTATTACTGGATGAGGCTTCTCACTTGCAAGTGATGGATGTAATGGTAAATAAGCCCTTTGAAGATCATTCTTAGATCATAAATACCTACCTATGAGAAAACAAGGCCAGGTACGGTAGCTCATGCCTGTAATCCCAGAATTTTGGAAGGATTGTTTGAGGCTAGGAGTTAAAGACCAGTTATGGACCCTGCCTTTAAAAAACAAATTAGCTGAGCATGGTGGGGCATGCCTGTAGTCCCAGCTACTCAGGCAGGAGGATCACTTGCACTCAGGGGTTCAAGGCTGCAGTGAGCTATGATCGCTAGACTGCACTCCAGCCTGGGTGACAGAGCAAGACCCTGACTCTAAGAAAGCAAACAAACAAAAAAAGGAAAAAAGTATGTATATAACAGTTCTGATGTTATAAATTGTAAATTGCTTTTCTCCTTCCTTCCTTCCTTTTTTCCTTCTGTGGCTTGGGATAAAATTTCCAGTGACAGGCTTATGTATGATCTTGAAAAACATACACGGAAGAAGTTGAAATGCTCTAGAAAACAAAGTCTGATAACTCAGAAGGTGGCTTCAGGGAGGTCAAGACACTGGTATTAGGAATGAATATAAGTTTGAATACAACTGTTTCATGAACTGTGGGTGTGGAAAATAACATTTTAAAACATATCATTTTATATACTGTGTGATTTCAAATATTTTTCTAATTAAATGTTCTATTGTAAGTGGACATTTACCTATCTCATCTACTGCCCTATATGTCTATATATTAAAATTGGGGAAAGTTCTTTTGGGGGTAGCACGGGTCCCTGGGGACTGTAAGGGACTGGGGGATACTTTTTCTTCTGTATCCACTTCACTGCACATGTCAGCTTCTTTCCTCCCTCACTGTGATTTGCCTTCTGAGCTTTCCTGGTCATGTCAAGGGAAAAATGGCTTCCACAACTCCACAGTTTTTACGTCTTATTTGTTGAAGGCTTTGGTCCACACCAAGACTGGAATTGCTGAGCCTCTATTCAGTGTTTTCCCAGGTGAGATTCAGGCTGTTCTGGGTCAGGTCGGGGCTCAGCCCTGGACCACTGATCTGTGGCCAGGGCCACTTTGTACAGACATGGCTTCTGGGAGCTTGTTCCTCCCGCCCTACGTTCAGCTGGCAACAAAGTGTCCAGTGTCAGGGATAAGACATTTCTAGGGGTCCGGAAGACATTTACAGGGACTGAATTTGGTATGAGATGGGGGTTTTTGAGCAGTGAGCTATATCCGAGGAAAGTTGATCTGGTAATAATGTAAGGAACAATTTCAGAGGTGAATAACAATTTACTAGGAATTATTTTATGGGATTGGGGGAGGGGAATTGGGAAGGCTTTGGGGCTTTCAAGAGTTTTCTAATAATAAATTGCAAAAGATAGGGAGGAAACTGCCTTTTTTGCAGTTATCCCCTGTGAGTTGATAAAAACATGGTGGCAGTGAGGGGAAAAGAGGCCAGAGGAGGGAGGCTTCCTGAGGAGGACCTGTGGTAGGGCTTGGGGTGGGGTGCACCGCTCAGCCTTGGTCCTGAGCCCCATCTCACCAGGGTGCTCCTGGTGAGGCAGAAGTGCGGTTGCTGATACCTGACAGGTCTGGCTAGGAAGCAGAGCTCTTGGCCTGACACACCAGGGGCAGGCTGGGCTTCACCTCTATGGGCAAGGCAGCAAGCAGTGAGCCAGGGCAGCGTGACAGGACAGTGTGGTGACAGAGCATAGTGAAACGTGAGGGGAGCCCTGAGTCACCGCAGCTGGTGGAGTCCACTGAGTGTGTGATGTAAATAAAGACACCCACGAGCACACCCCACAGCCCTCACCCAGAAGAGCAGGCCCACTGGGGCCAGGCAGTGACTCAGAAGGCAGCCATGTAGATAACCGCTGACTCGGTTATAAATTCCTCAGCTCCCTCCGCAGGCCTGGGTTTGAGGGACAGGTGACTCACAGACTGACCCTTTCTTTGGTCTGGTTTTTCCAAGAGTTATCTTTAGATCTCCAGGTCATCCCAACCTCTGGGAGACCCCTGGTCTGAAGGCAGAGCCAGCCATATTGATGTTCTCAGCCCACACTTGGCTTACTCACTGGGATTTCTGTTCCAGCAGCCTCTCCATTCTAGTTGTGTATCCACTATGCACATTTTCAGTTGGCGTCTACAATGCCTCGGCTCCATGCTGGGCACTGAGGACACTGCAATGCACCAGAAATGACCCCTGCCCTGGAGGAGCTGCAATCGCCTCTTGGTGACTGTTTCTGATGCACTTTGTGTGGAAGTTGGTTCAATCAGGAAAGAGACACATCTTTGGACCCCCATCTCTCACCCAGGGGTCCACACTTCCTGGTGGTGACTGGTCGCCTCCCTAGTTTCCTGGTCTGGCCTGAGCAGCCGGATCTTCTGCTACGTACCTGCTTCGTTTTTCCTGCTGCCTGAAGAAAGTCTGCTTCCTTCCACTAAGTGGGCAGTAATGTGGGAGTGTTTTGATAGCTAAAGGGCCGCTTGCATGTTTGTACTGAGTTTCACACACATGCAGAGGCACCCAGACCTGCACCAAGACTCCTGGAGATTGTCCATGGACTCACCCTGGGACAATAGTCACCCCATTTAGTGAGCCTGTGTTTTACGTGCAATTTGATGATCATAGTAGCTCTGTGAGATAGAGTTTCATCAGATATTTAACATCAGATTGTATTAACATTATTATTACTTTACAGGTCAGGAAACTTAGGCTCATAAAAGTTGCCTAAGATCCCACAGCTTTTAAGCGTTCAAGAGGCAGTTCTGTTTCACCTTAAAACCTGCTGCTCTTAATGACTTGTACATATTGTTCCAACCCTAGGGTGAGTTCTCTGCCATCTTGGGAGCATCCTCATTTTGAGATCAGGGGTTCTTCATCTTTTGAGTTTCCAAGGCCCCAAACCTCATCAGGGTACAGCAGGTACAGGCTGGCAGCAGAAGGAAGGGACAAGATCTAGATAAGAATGTGTGGGTGCAGATTTAATAAAAGTAGAGAACTCAGTATTGTGGGGGCTGGGTGACCAGGGCTTGTGATGGATTGCACGATGGATTGTGGCAAGGCTGTGATATAGATATGATTTCTCATCAGGCTCTAAGCCCTTTAGTAATATCTCCTCATGGTCCTGGTTTGGTGGGCTACTCTTTCAGATGAGCCCCACCTCTACTGCCTATTCCAAGAATGTGATGAGAGAAGGGTGCTAGAATCAGGATCACATGCTTTTGAGCTGGAGGGGTCTCAGAGCTCATTTAATCCAATTTCCTCATGTAATAGGCAAAGAAAATGAGAGATAGAGGAGCTTCTGTGACTTTCCTGAAATGATGGCAAGACCAAGACTGGAACCCAGGTCCCTGTTCTGTCCAGTGCTCTTTCTCTGGCATCACCTCTCAGTACTCTGAACAGGATTACAGGCAGCTTGCGAGTCTATAAATTTGGCATAAAATACAACAAAGCTTTAATCTTACAAGTCCACACAGATGGGCTACTCCTTCCCCATCCTCTGGCCCTCCTCTCCAAGTAACCTATCTCATTATTCCATTCTAGGCCACTTGGGACCCATCCTCCCCCATCCTTTATTTGTGTAGTCTTATGAAGAATCTGCAGCGTAAGAATTACTTTCTAACAATGACATCTAAGAGTGGAAAGTTTAACTGTAAGTTTGGTGGGCAGAGCAAGCATTGTATTCATCTGCAGATGGCCTTTCTCTCTCTTTTGGCATTGATAACTGTCAGTTGGTTCCCCTCCACCCCACAAGAACCTGTATTTGGCAGAATAGGTATGTCAGCATTCTTGTAAAGTACATTTTTTCTTTGTGAGAGGCCTTGCAAATTGAGTCCTTAGCTTTCTTCCACTGGCTTCGAAGTGTCTCCTCCTGCGAACATGCTTGATTCCATTTGGACTATGCTGTGATGAGGTGTGATGTTACGGAAAGATTTAGTTCCTAAAGTCAGATAGCTCCTAGGTTGAGTCCTGGCTCCACTGCTTTAATAGTAGTGAGACCTTGGAAAAGATACTTAGCTCCAAATCTTGACTTCCCTACCTGTAATATGGGAACACTGGGGATCACACAAGAAAAGGTATATGAAGGGGCCTCCCACGTGAGATGGTCTGGATGCCTCCTGGAAGAGACAGCTTTATCTTTAGGAAGTTGAGGAGATTTGGCTGCCAGTTGTTGCCTGAGAAGGGTAAAGACTTTAACTTCAGGTAAACCTCATAGTCATCGCTTTGGTACACACGTATTTGTGTACCAAAAATAATAAATTACAAAAAATAATTTTTTTAAATAAAAATTTTTTAAGATAAAAATATTTTTAAAAATCATATATTTATAGATATTTTAAATGTATTTAAATAATTTAATTTAAATTAAATAATAAATTATATTTAAATTTATTATTTAAATATATTATTTTAAAATAATTATTTAAAAAATAAATAATCATTTTAAAAAATAATTATTAAAAATATTTTTAAAATAAAAAATTTTTTAATAAAAAATAATTTTAAAATAAAAAATTTTTAAATAAAAAATAATTTTTCTCTTGCTGTTGTCCACATTATCTTCTTCAGTGGCATCATGGGGAGAGTGGTTACCGCCTAGGGGAACAGCAGGGCACAGTGTGGGGAAGTGTGGCTCACAGGGTCCTGGTCCTTCCCGCAGCTGCCATTCACCAACCATCTGAGACATTGCGCATGGTATTTAACTTCAGTTTACTCATCTGGAAAGTAATGGGAACACTTACGTGTCATGGGGGTGACTAGAGGATTGATGGGATGGTGCTTGTGGAGCACTTACCGTACAGGGCCTGGCATATGGTAGGTGATGCTTATTGAGTTGGCATAATTTCTGAAATCCTTGTTTTAAGGGTATTTCTACATTATTAACGATAAGCAATAGATGCTTACAGGAACCTCCCATAGGAGGTGATAATTTTCCTGGTTCCTCCAAAGTTTTTCCAATTGGCTGGGTTATGTTTCTGATTTTGGAACGCAGGCCTTCCTTAGCAGGAGGGTCCCTGGTCTATGTGTAAGTGTTGCTTATTCTTGGTTCCCTCCACTCTTTTTGGAGGTTGAAGCTTCACAATCTTGAGCCTTGATATGACTTTACAGAGGAGAGTCTGGTAGAGGGTGTGTTGCTCATCTTAGACCCTACTCGGGATAGGAGAGAGAATAGGGTTAATTTTCAAAGTGCCAAAATACCTTTGCATATATTGTTTCCTCTGCCTAGAATGGCCTCGCTTCTCCTGGTGAGTCCCTAGTCATCCTTTAAGAGGCTTTTTTTTTGGTCAAAGCCTTTTCCAGCCACCCTCAGTAAGTTCCATCACTCCCTCATCTGTGCACCCCTCTATTTAAATTTCTGCCATGTGTGGTCCAGGTGGCTCTGCTGGCTGTCCAGCTTTATCTCTGACCCCCTCAGCTGCCGAATTCTATGCCCCAGTCTTACTGTGTCCTCTTACTTTCACAGGTGCGCTGGCCTTCCCTTCCCTCTGAGCTTTCATAACTAGTCCCTCTGTGTGTGACACTGGTGCCCTCCTCTGACCCCAATTTCCTTGGTCCCCCCAGCCCCATGTGGTGAACTGCTGCCCGTCCTCAAAAAAACCAGTTAAACATCCTTCTCCTGGTAAGAAGTCCCTGTGCTCCCAATCCTGGGGTCTTCTTATGGGCTCCCGTGAAGCCGTCTCACAGACCCCATCACACTTTGTGTATTATATCCATCTCCCCAGCTAGACTGTAAGTATCTTGTGGGGAAGGGGCTGTGTATCTTTCTCCCTATTGTATCCCTGAATCTAGTACAGGCCTGTAGTAGCCATTCATCATATTAAAAACCAAAATCGATTTTCATTTTTCTTCCCCCAAGATTGCTAGCCCCTTATCTCTGTTATCATTGAGTCCAGTGGTTAGCACAGTGCCAGGGGCTTCTCATCAGGGCCAACTTATAGCATGAACTCCTAGGCCCTGTGACAACCAGCTCCGAAGTTACTTTTTCCGAGCAATCAAATTTCTCTTTTTAGCATCAGAGGAGCAAGAAGCTGGAAGGAGTCCCAGAGCCCCGGCTCCATTCAGAAGGCTTCAGCTCCCTTCCCCTCCCTGGCGAGTGGTCCTGCACGCCTTCCCTCCTTCCTGTCTTCACTTCCACTTATCCCCACTCCCCACCCCCTACCCAGTCAAGCTGTTATTGGCAATGAATGTAATGTTTCTGGACTTTTCTTCAGGCTGAGACTCACTCTCATTGTGCTTAAGATCATGAATCAGTTTTGTCCGTGCTTGGGCCTGCCAATGTCAGTAAATGATCTTCTAAATCTGGTCATTGCAAACGTGACTCTATCCTTTTCATTTGATCAATATGTTGAGCAACTAGGTCAATGGGAGTCGCCCCATGGGTTCCAGGCCCATTTATTAAAAATGTGGAACAATTTAAGTTCTTGCTGCTTCGACTGAGAGTTGTAGAGCACATGTTGTTTCCAGCAGGCTCCAGGGCTGGAAGGTCAAGTTTCAGATGCGATTAATTCAGTGTAAAGGTGAGCCTGCCAGGCCTGGAAGAAAGAAAAACTGACAGCTGATTTATGATGTGGCTTTTAAACAAATCACCCCTAAAACCCAGCTCGTTTCATTATGGCAGAGGTTCAATTTGTATTAAAGTGTCATCCTTGGACACTGAGTGCTGCCCCTATAGTCAGCAGCTGGAAGAGAGAAATGGAATTTCAGCGGTTCCAGAAACCCTCTCCACAATGCTTGGCAAAAGAAATACTGGTGCCTTCAGGTCCCTCTCATATCTACTTAATGACAAAATGTACCATTGGCTGCTGGGCATGTGTGTGACTGCACAAAAATAGCTCTGTGAGTCCCCATTCTCGGGGCCAAAGGAGAAACACCTACTCACAAACTGCCGTTTGCTTCTGTGGCCTGGTGGGGGGGTTCTGGAGGTGAATGAGATTAGGAGTAGTGACAGGTATGGAGATGAAGCTGCTCTATGCTTTTGGGAAGTGACACCTGCCTGGAAATGTTGATGGGGTCCTTTTTTCTAATTAGCATGCTTCAGTTTACTGTGTGCCGTGCAGGAAATAGAAAGCACACGTCAGTGCTGAGGAAAGGAGAGTGTGACTAAAGCCTTCTCCTAGGTTTTGGGGAGGGCCTGATTTCCAGGTATTTCAGTGCTTAATGACAGACTGCCTTTCTGTTCTAAATATGAAATGGAACATTTCGCCACCATCCAGGCACACTGGGGCCTGAGGTGGACCTCCCGCCCCCCTTCTCCCAGTATGGCAGTATAAGGAGTGGCCCTCAGACAGAGACTCGTTTCACTTTCATAGGTTTGGTCTTCCCATCTCTGTCCCAATAACAATGACTCAGTGGCAGAAAAAGTGGAGTCATTTCTGAATCCCAGACACACTGCCGCATGGGCTCCTAGTTAGTGGTCAATCCAGGGAGTAGCTGGTGGACTGTGAGGGAGCCAGCTGTGTGGCTAACGTGGGAGGGTGATGCTGAGAGCCAGGGGCTCTGAAAAGCCATGGTGACAGAGGAAGAAAACCTCACTGTGAGGGGTTGTGCACCTGCCCTTGTAGGTTTTTGGCCAAATAATGCAGGGTAATGAATGCTCTCACATCCTGGGTTTCCAGGCTGTGCTCTGCTCTCTGCTTGGCTTAAGGTAGACATGTAACCGAAGATTGCTCCTAGGATGGGCAGCCCTTACTCTGGGTGTTTGCAGACAAAATGCCTGTTAGCATCTGGAGCCCTGAGCCAGAGACGCCAACATCTCTTGGCTTGGCAAGTGGCTTCCTAGACTGTGGAGCTGCAGTCCATAAAAGGAGAATTTATGAACAAACAAGAAAATCTGTCTCTTTTCTGCAATGTTAAAAAATACATTTTCAACATGATGTCTTCACTGCTGCTGTTTTCTGGTAAACCAGTCAAATTTAGTAAATATACTACAGTTCCATATACTATATATAGTATATATGCTATATACTATAGTATATAGCTATAGTATACAAATATACTATATAGCATGTAACTATAATATACAACTATACTGTAGTTCCCCACTGAGTCTACAGTGGGGTCACATCCCACCCCGCTACCCCGACTGCCTCCAGCAAACTATTTGTACTTCTCATCTTGCACATATCACATAAAACGCAAAGCTTGGGGGCATTTACATTTGTCTATGTCCTCAGTATGGCTTGATGAAGAGAGTTTGAGCTTTAGAGCCAGACAGACTCAAATTTGAACCAAAATCCAACTTTTCAGTGGCTGTGTGAGCTTGAGAAATCTAGTGAAATTTTCCTAGTCTGGCTCTCCTTCTCTGTAAGATAGAGCCACTCTTATTTCAGGATGATAGTGAAGACTAAGTGGGGCAATGCATATACTGTAATTCTACTGCAGTGAGAGGCCTGGCAGAGGGTAAGCCTCAGACTCCATGTTAGTACCCATCTCTCTCTCCACCTCCAACTAGATGGTCATTCCTTAAAGGCAATATGGTATCATATGCATTTGTATTATCTCTCTTCTTGCCCAACACTTAATCCATTGCCTTGTATCTAGTAGGTACTCAAATAATGAAGGAACTCATTTTATTTTAACTTCAAAGTGGAGTGAGAAGTGGACCAAAGGTCAGGTGAAAGGAATGTCTAATTGGACTAAAGTCTCCCTACTTGAAGTGCAGGTCAATGACCATCAGCATCACCGGATAACTAATTAAAAATGCAAAATCTCAGGTCCCACCCTACAGCTACTGAACCAGAATCTGCATTTTAACCAGAAAGCCAGGTGATCCATGCGCATGTTGAAGTTTGAGAAGCCCTGGTCTAGAATATTGTGTCAATAACCAGGTACTAAATAAATAAATGAAGGAGTAAGATTAGGAGGCTAGCAAAATAACTTATTAGAACACTACTGGTTTTATTTAAAAGGAAAAAACCTATTAAATTGAAATATAATACTAAGAATTTCAAGACCAATGGCAATTTTATTCCAGTTCTAACAGACGTTGTCCTTGGCTATGATTCCACAGCTGCAAATGTGGACTCTCTGACTTATGTTTCCCTCTCCCTCTCTGAGCCTCTGTGAGCTCTTCCCTTCTGTTGCCCTCTGCAGAAGGCCAACTCCACTCCCTAGGTCTGGGAGCTACTTGGGGTCTCCCTGGTGAGCCCGTGTGCCAGGACACTCTCAGTTACCGTGGCTGCCTTCAAGTGCCCAGTGGGGATCATGCTCTGCTTTCCACAGAACGTGTATTGTTCTTGTTTGGATCACTGCCCTAAATTCAAGCTCATTCAAAACTGCCTTTGAGAACTTGGCTCTCTTTTGCATCTGCCTTTCCAAGTTGTGTGTACCTGGAGGGCAGCCTGGGGACCACTACTTCCAGGAAGACGAAGCATCCCTTTGTGTCTGTCTGTCTTCCTTCTGGGTAGGGGTGCGTAGCGTTTCCTGCCCTCTTCCTTTGGATTGTTGTGTGGAAAATCATCTCATCAAGTCATCTGCTTGAGCTCTAAACTCTGTGGCTGCCTATAAAAACTGTTTCCCAACGATGGTAGAAACAAAGCTATGAGCACCTGTGGATTCTATCTCTAAAATATCTCCCAAATGCCTCTGCTCTCTGCCTTGACCACCACCACCTCTCTGGGCCACCACTTTCTCCTGCCTGGATGACAGCAATACCCTCCTGGCTACATCCCTGCAAGCTGTTCTCCCCACAGTGAGTCAGAGATCTTTTCTTAAACATAAATTGGGGTGTCTTTTTCCTGCAGAAAGCCCCCCAGTGTCTCTGCACTCCCTTTAGAATGAGACCCAAACTCCTTCTGGTGGCCTCCAGAGGCTGCTGTGGCCAGGCCTGTCTGGCTCTGGGGCCCTGTCACCTCTTCCCTGCCTAGTGTGCTCCTCTTGCAGAAGGATTTACTGCTCTTCCAGCATCTCACACCCACTCAGCTCTTTCTTGCCTCACCTGAGACGTTCCTTCCACAGACAGGCCTTCCTATCACCCAGTCGTCACTCCTCAGCTCCTTCATTCATTCAGCCAACACTTTTCTAGCTGTTTTATTCATTCATTGGCTTTCTCTTTGTCCATCTCCCTTACTAGACTGTAAGCTCCACGAAGGTGGGAAGGTGCCTGCTGATTCAACAATGTCTGGAATGGGGCCTGGCACTTACTAGGTACTCAATAAACACCTGCTGCATTGAATGCATGAGCCTATTGTGTGCTAAGTGTTTTCTGCTGAAATTCCTTTTCCCATATTGATTTTCTTCACTCCTCTGGGTGCCCTCCATCAGGTGGATGGACTTCCTTCATGAGGACTTCCTAACCCACTCTAGCCTGGAATCATCTTCTGTCTTAAGATCTACTGTCATCGTATTCATCGACAAATCTCTCACCTCACTGAAATAGCTTTCCCGCTCCTCCCCCGCACACCCACACTCACATGTACACACACCTGTTCTTTCTGTATTGGCGGGATGTTGTTATTCTTAGGGGGTGGTAAGGAACAGTGGTTAAGTATCCAGGCTCTGGAGCCAGACTGCCTGGGTTCAAATCTTGGCTCTGTCAATTACTTGTTGGACAGGTGATTTAACCTCTCTTTGCCTCAGTTTTCTCATCTGTAAAGCAGGGGCAATGCTAGAACCTTCCTCACATGGTTGTTGTGAGAATTAAGTGGATTAAAACATATCAAATATATAGAACAGTGCTGGGCACATATTGAGCAGTATAGAAGTACTGGGTATTATTGTTATTTAAATGAGGAAGAAATGATTTTGCACTGTGAGATTCTCATTGAAAACTGGGTTTTCAATCTAGATTTCTCCTAGACTGAAGGCCTTTCTACTTTCATTACAGCTGCTAAAAGATTCCTTTGGAACACATTTTCCCTGGCATCTCTTAGGGCTTAGTCTGGTTAAAAGAGGAAGGAGAATTTAGGCATGAGCAAAAACTTGATGCCATTTAGCAACTTGGGTCAATCTACTGACCCCTGACTGCCAGCTGAAAACAGGAGGCCAGGACTGGCTGTGGTTCCCAGGACAGACTGACAGGCAGAGGGGGGACCGTCCCAGCAAGTGATGCCATGAAGGTGTCTGCCCACACATCCCTTTCATTCTCAGTGGCAGTGGGGAGCTGGCCTTCTCTTTCCTGGAAGCTTTCCTCCCTCTATCTGTCATGCAGCCTGCTGAAGTCTTGATGGCCCTGCTCTTATTTTGGGATTAAATCTTTTGGGATATGTCTTAATTTAGTTGCACCTCTGTTGATCTCTCCCACCACATTTTTCTTCCCCTCCCCTCCCCCTGAAATGTCTCAGCCTCTGGAGCAGACTCATGGTGCCCCCTGCTTCCTAGCCCTTCCTGAGATAAGAGTCAGCAGGGGCACAGGTTAAATACACGGTTTACCAGGCTTTTTTCCTGGAAATTCTAGAGGCCTGGATCAAACTCTGAGAATTCATACCTTTAAGTGCTCCTGGTGACTCTTATCTTCAGGGAAGCTTGGAAGTCACTGCCCAGGGCTTGCCCATGTTTTTCATTCTCCACAGATTCTCATGGTTTCCTCCAGCCCAGTATGTGTCTCATGGCTTTGACAACAGACAGATCTTGTTTTGTTACCCTGTGTTGCTATCTCTCAACAATCTATACCTTTTCTCTTCAAACGATATAAACTTCTGGAGAGTAGGCATCAAGTTTTTTGTTACGTAGTAGGCCTTCAATAAATATTTGGTTGAAGTTTTACATTTTTCTCTCATTATATTCATTTGAGGTGAACATTGAAATTCTTTCACTTAAGCACCATCAAAAGGGCATGAAGGAAAGGGCTTAGAAATATGTGAGGTAGGCTGGGCACAGTGGCTCACACCTGTAATCTCAACATATTGGGAGGCTGAGGTGGGTGGACTGCTTGAGCCCAGGAGTTCAAGACCAGCCTTGGCAACATGGTGAAACCTGGTGTCTACCAAAAATACAAAAATTTGCCAGTCTCATAACCCAGTCTCAAAATAAATAAATAAATAAATAAATAAATAAATAAATAATCAAAATTTAGAAATAAAATTTAAAATTTTTTAAAAAGAAATGTGGTAGCTAAAAGAGGCATGTTAATTTGTGATTATACATGCCTTACATATTCAAGGTTTGACTAAGTAACTTAAATGAAAACATCTCTGGTGTCTGGAATAACTTGCTGCTGTCTAAAAGTAATGAGTCATGGACAGAGCGGGCAGGGATGTGTTACCTGAAGAACTTTTCCAATTCTTGGCTTCACCATGAATTCTATGTGTGACCTTAAGTGAGATGTGTCTGCAAACTAAGCCTCAACTTCCTCATTCT